>NC_140995.1:207900891-208250349 GCF_052327205.1 Somniosus microcephalus | reverse complement strand
TCAGAGGGGATTTACAATTGTACTGTAAGAGTACTTGGCACATTGAACAGTGATCTCATTTTCCTGTAGCTTAAGGCAGGTACTTCCTGAGATCTCCATTTCAGTTGGAGCTAATCTCACGTCGAAGAGTGTTAGAATTTTAGATAAGTATAATTACATCAGGTTGAAGTTAGGAATACATATTTAAACGTTGATTGATGAAATAAAAGCTCAGCGAAGATACGTCTACTGGTGTTGGGGTAAGTGTGAATAGCCATTCAAATAAACACTGACTAATTATTTCCTTTAGTTACAGACCGTTGTTGTTAACTTTTCCTTTAACATTTCTGAATCACCGGCATATTGCAAAATGATTTAAGAAGAGAGGTCAATATACTTTTCAGTCTTTCTCAATCGTTGTGGTTTATGGCTTTCAACTGCTGGTTAGAATTTGGTTGACCAGGGAGATCAGTACTTTTGTTTATCGTTTACCGTTTGCAGAAGTTCTTTATTGCAAATTCCCTGAAGAGTGTTATCAGTTTTCAATAGTTCTATTTATGAGCTTCCCCTCATCACAAAAATAATTAGTTCAAACTGATTTGAACATTCCAACAGGAAATAAAAGTATACACAAGTATTACATGGTAAGAACATAAAAATATAAAACACAGGAGTAGACCATACGGCCCCTTGAGCCTGCTCCGCCATTCAATAAGATCATGGCTGATCTTCGACCTTAACTCCACTTTCCCGCCCGATCTCCATATCCTCTGATTCCCTTAGTGCCCAAAAATCTATCGATCTCTGTCTTGACTATACTCAATGACTGAGCCTCCACAGCCCTCTGAGGTAGAGAATTCCAAAGATTCACAACCCTCTGAGTGAAGAAAGTTCTCCTCCTCTCAGTCCTAAATGACCAGCCCCTTATTCTGAAACTGTGACCCCTTGTTCAAGACTCTCCAGCCAGGGGAAAGATCCTCCCTGCATCTACCCTGTCAAGCCCTGTAAGAATTGTATACGTTTCAATGAGATCACCTCTCATTCTTCTAAACTCCACAGAGTATAGGCCCATTCTACCCAATCTCTCCTCATAGGACAGCCCTTTCATCCCGGGAATCAGTCTGGTGAACCTTCGTTGCGCCGCCACTAAGGCAAGTATATCCTTCCTTAGGTAAGGAGGCCAAAACTGTACACAATACCCCAGGTGTGGTCTCACCAAAGCCCTTTATAATTGCAGCAAGGCTTCCTTACTCTTTGAAACTCTAACCCCCTTGCAGTAAAGGCTAACATACCATTTGCCTTCCTGATTGTTTGCTGAACCTTTTTTATTATTCGTTCCTGGGATATGGGCATCGCTGGCAAGGCCAGCATTTATTGCCCATCGCCAATTGTCCTTGAGAAAGTGGTGGTGAGCCGCCGCCTTGAACCGTTGCAGTCTGTGTGGTGAAGGTACTCCCATGGTGCTGTTAGAGAGGGAGTTCCAGGATTTTGACCCAGCAACGAAGGATCGGTGATATATTTCCAAGTCAGGATGGTGTATAACTTGGAGAGGAACTTGCAGGTGATGGCATTCCCATGCATTTGCTGCCCTTGTCCTTCTAGGTGGTAGAGGTCGTGGGTTTGGGAGGTGCTGTCAAAGAAGCCTTGGCGAGTTGCTGCAGTGCATCTTTTAGTTGGCATACACTGCAGCCACGGTACGCCGGTGGTGGAGGGAGTGAATGTTTAAGGTGGTGGATGGGGTGCCTGCAAGTTAACTTTCTGTGAGTTGTGTACAATGACACCCAAATCCCTTTGCATACCAACATTTACTAATTTCTCACCTTTTAAAAAAAAATTCTGCTTTTCTATTCTTGCTACCAAAGTAGATAATTTCACATTTCCCCACATTATACTCCATCTGTCACCTTCTTGCCCACTCACTATATCCCTTTGCAGCCTCTTTGTATCCTCCTCACAGCTTACTTTCCCACCCAGCTTTGTATCATCAGCAAACTTAGATATATTACACTTGGCCCCCTCATCTAAGTCATTGATATAGATTGTAAATAGCTGTGCCTCAAGCACTGATCCTTGCGGCACCCCACTATTTACAACCTGCCAACCCGAAAATGACCCGTTTATTCCTACTCTCTCTTTTCTGTCCATTAACCAATCCTCAATCCAAGCTAATATATTACCCCCAATCCCATGAGTCCTAATCTTGTGTAATAACCTCTTGTGTGGCACCTTATCGAATGCCTTTTGAAATTCCAAATATACTACGTTCACTGGTTCGCCATTATCTACCCTGCTAATTACATCCTCAACAAACTCTAATAGATTTGTCAAACACTATTTTCCTTTCATAAGACCATGTTGACTCTGCCTAATCATATTATCATTTTCTAAGTGCCCTGTTACCACGTCGCTAATAATAGATTCATGCATTTTCCCTACTTTTAAAAGAATCTAGAGAAGTGGTAGCAGAGACAGTATTACATATATTTAATAATTCGTTAGAAAAAGGTGTAGTGCCAGAGGACTGGTGGATAGCTAACGTCATACCTATATATAGAAAGGGAGATCGAGCATGTCCAAGGAACTATAGACCAGTCAGCTTAACAACGGTGGTAGGAAAAATAATGGAATCCCTACTAAAGGAGAAAATAGAAAAACATCTAGAAACAAAAATACAGTAACAAATAGTCAACATGGATTTCAAAAGGGAAAATCTTGAATGACCAACCTCATTGAATTCTTTGAAGAGGTAACAGAGAGTAGACCAGTATAATGCAGTAGATGTAATTAATCTAGATTTCCAAAAGGCCTTCGATAAGGTACTACATAATAGTCTAATGAATAAGGTCAGGGCCAAGTCACATTATAGGGAACATAAAAACTGACTGTAAAAGCTTTTACAGATATGTGAGGAGAAAGATTGGTGAAGTCAAGCATAGGTCCCTTGCAGTCAGAATCAGGGGAATTTATAATGGGGAACAAAGAAATGGCTAACCAATTAAATACATATTTTGGTTCTGTCTTCACAAAGGAGGACCCAAATAACCTCCCAGAGATGTCAGGGAACATAGGGTCTGATGAAAGGGAGGAACTGAAAGAAATCAGTATTTGTAGGGAAATGGTGTTCGGGAAATTGACAGGATTGAAGGCCAATAAATCCCCAGGGCCTGATAATCTACATCCTAGGGTACTTAAGGAAGTGGCCCTAGAAATATTAGATGCATTGCTGATCATCTTCCAACATTCGATGGAATCTGGAACAGTACCCATGGATTGGAGGGTAGCTAATGTTACCACACTATTCAAAAAAGGTGGTAGAGAGAAAACGGGGAATTATAGACCGGTAAGCCTGACATCAGTAGTGGGGAAAATGCTAGAGTCCATTATAAAAGATGTAATAGCAGAGCACTTGGAAAACAGTGACAGGATCGGACAAAGTCAACATGGATTTACAAAAGGTAAATCGTGCTTGACTAATCTACTGGAATTTTTTTGAGGATGTAACTGGTAAAATAGATAAGGGAGAACCAGTGGATGTGGTGTATTTGGACTTTCAGAAGGCTTTCGATAAGGTCCCACATAAGAGATTAGCGTGTAAAGTTAAGGCACATGGGATTGGGGGCAAGGTATTGACTTGGATAGAGAACTGGTTGGCAGACAGAAAGCAAAGAGTTGGAATAAATGGGTCTTTTACCGAGTGGCAGTCAGTGACTAGCGGGGTACCGCAGGGATCGGTCCTTGGACCCCAGCTATTCACAATATATATTAATGATCTAGACAAGGGAACTAGATGTAATATCTCCAAGTTTGCAGATGACACAAAGCTGGGTGGGCGTGTGTGCTGTGAGGAGGATGCCAAGAAACTCCAGGATGATTTGGACAGGTTGGGTGATTGGGCAGAAGCATGGCAAATGCAATATAACGTGGATAAATGCAAGTTTATCCACTTTGGTGGCAAAAACAGGAAGGCAGATTATTATCTAAACGGCAATAGATTGGGAGAAGGGGAAGTGCAACGAGACCTGGGTGTCCTTGTGCACCAGTCACTGAAGGTAAGCATGCAGGTGAAGCAGGCGGTTAAGAAGGCAAATGGTATGTTGGCCTTCGTAGCGAGAGGGTTTGAGTACAGGAACAAGGATGTCTTGCTGCAGTTGTACAGGGCCTTGGTGAGACCACATCTTGAGTATTGTGTGCAGTTTTGGTCGCCTTACCTGAGGAAGGATGTTCTTGCCATGGAAGGAGTTCAGTGAAGATTCACCAGGCTGATACCTGGGATGGCAGGAATGATGTATGAGGAGAGATTGGGTCGATTGGGCTTATACTCGCTGGAGTTTAGAAGAATGAGAGGGGATCTCATTGAAACTTATAAAATTCTGACAGAACTGGACAGATTAGATGCAGGAAGGATGTTCCCGATGGTCGGGGAGTCCAGAACCAGAGGTCACAGTCTAAGGATAAGGGGTAAGCCATTTAGGACAGAAATGAGGAGGAATTTCTTCACCCAGAGAGTGGTGAACCTGTGGAATTCTCTGCCAAAGAAGGCAGTAGAGGCAAATTCATTAAATATATTCAAGAAGGAGTTGGATATATTTCTTAAGGCTAAAGGGATCAAGGGGTATGGGGAGAAAGCAGGGACAGGGTACTGAGTTTGGATGATCATCCATGATCGCATTAAATGGCGGAGCAGGCTCGAGGGGCCGAATGGCCTACTCCTGCTCCTATCTTCTATGTTTCTATGCATTATGGATAGCTAGCTGGCTTCAAGACAGGAAGCAGAGAGTAGGGGTAAAGGTAGCTATTCAGCGTGGCAGAAGGTGGAAATTGGGGTCCCAAAAGGATCGATGTTGGGACCACTGTTGTTCACAATCCATGTTCACAATCTATGTTAACGATTTAGACTTTGGAATCAAAAACGACAATTTCTAAATTTGTGGATGACACCAAATTGAGGGGGGGGTGGAGATAGCCAATACTGAGGAGGACTGCAACAAATTCCAAGAAGACGTTAATAAACTTGCAGAATGGGCAGATAATTGGCAAATGAATTTCAACACAGATAAATGTGAGGTATTACATTTTGGTGAGAAAAATAAGGAGGTCACATATTACTTGGAAAATAAGATTTGAAATCTGGTAGAGGAGTAAAGGGATCTGGGAGTAAAAATACACAAAACACTAATAGTTGTGATGCAGGTTAACAAGGCCATAACAAAAGCAAACCAACCACTAGGGTATATTTCCAGAGGGATAGCTTTTAAAAGTAGAGCAGTTATGCTAAACTTCTATCGAGCCTTGGTTAGACCACAGTTGGAGTACTGTGTGCAGTTCTGGTCGCCATATTATAAAAAGAATATAGAGGCACTGGAGAGGGTGCAAAAAAGATTTACAAGGATGATGCCAGAAATGTGAGGTTATACCTATCAGGAAAGGATGAACAGGCTGGGTCTCTTTTTTTCTCTTGAAAAGAGAAGGCTGAGGGGCGACCTAATAGAGGTCTTTAAAATTATGAAAGATTTTGATAGAGTGGATACAGAGAGAATGTTTCCACTTGTGGGGAGGAGCAAAACTAGAGGCCATCAATATAAGATAGTCACCAAGAAATCCAATAGGGAATTCAGAAGAAACTTCTTTACTCAGAGTGGTGAGAATGTGGAACTTGCTACCACAGGGAGTGGTTGAAGCGAATAGTATAGATGCATTTAAGGGGAGGCTAGATAAGCATATGAGAGAGAAGGGAATAGAGAGTTATGCTGATAGATTTAGATGAGGAAGGATGGGAGGAGGCTCGAGTGGAGCATAAACACCAGCATGGACTGGTTGGGCCGAATGGCCTGTTTCTGTGCTGTATATCCTATGTAATTCTATGTACTACAGATATCTGGCTAACTGGCCTATAGTTCCTTGTTTTCTCTCTTCCCTCCTTTCTTGAGTAGCAAGTACAAACAATTCTAACAAGTTTACTCTCGCAAATTGAGCAGCCCTTTCCATTGGTAATGCATAATAGTTCATTTTTAGATGAACTCCAACCAATAGGATCAGACAGACTGCAGTCCTGCTCTCCAACCAATAGGATCAGACAGACTGTACTCCTGCCCTCCAACCAATCCTGTTATTACATATGCTTCAAACAGCTTTGCGCCTACAACGGCTGATGTTCGGCATTTGGGGATCTTGCTGTGCTCTTCAATTTCCCTATGCGCCCTTCATCAAGCAGAGCTGTAATGAAGCCTGGAGCTGGTGTTGTACCAGGAGCACTCCATCAACCTGGGTTTGCACCCCAGCTGCTTGTGAGCAGCCCAGGGACGCTGGCAGTATAACAAGTGCAAGTCGCATTGTCTGCCCTGCATTATTGATGCCCCCAAAAAAGCACCTCGTCATCAAATCATTGTGTTACCTTGTTTTCTCTCTGGTGTTTTGGTCCAATTAACATTATTGCAAGGAACTGATTAATGCGCAGGCAGCGCCTGTTCTATTGAAGCAGTCAGGAATTTAATCTTTTGTCACTGTTGAAATATTAAGCATTACTGTAAATGTGCCCTGTGCAATAGATGCTTTCTCTCTGCATCGATTTTGCAGTTCAACACTGTGCTTGTAGGGAATAGCAACAGTGTATGAATGTACCCAGTCTGTATTAAATTTAAACAATCATATTTGGTTTCATATAACTTGTGACTATCGTGTGTTCTGTCCCTGTCAACAGTGCCCTGCACCATAATCCTGAATGTCTTCTCCCAGGCTTGGTTGTGACCAATCTTGGTATAAATTGACTTTTAATTTTTTTTTTTAATGTTTATCAACTATGAAGGAAAAAAGATATTCTAAAATTAACTAGAATACACTATTATTTATAATGTAAAATTCTAAATGTTCTAATGAGAGGCAGCATTTGGACAGAGATGCAGCAATTTAAATTTGCTGCCCCTACCCTTGACTAAACCTGTAGGCTGTCTAGACTATCTTCAGAAAATGAGCTGCTTGTGCAAATCACTGGAATTTCTCCATTGCTGTGGGTGGCACCGTTACATTATTCAACCAGGCATAGAGTACAAATATCACCAGGGTAGCAGCCATAACTAAGTACAGGGCCAAGTGTTTCTGGGAGTGCACTTTTCCTTGGGTGGTACAGTCGTATAATTCAGTCAGGCATAGTGCATACCCATGACCAGCCACAACTATGTACAAGGTCAACACACACAGAATCATCCAAGTGTTCTTGGCTAATCCCTGTCACACTGGCAGCTGCGGACTCTGGGAAGTGCAGGCTTGGTTTGATATTTCTTGTGCTTCAGTAGTTCGCTATTTCAGTAGCGTCGGCCTAACTTATGTACTCAAATCCTGAAGTGGGCCTTCAGTCCCCCTCAATCATCTGACTCGGAGGCGGGAGTGCTACCAACTGAGCCAAGCTGACACCGCACTACTGTACTGTATACAGGAAACTTTGGTTTATCCGGAGGTTATTGTTAGATCCGTGGTTCAGTGGATAAATAATTACACGGATGCTGTACATAAACAAATAACAGGTCTTTACTGGAGGAGGGCAATCTCTAGACTGGAGTACAGAGGCATGCGCACAGCTTATATACCGGTGTGGTTACTGCCGGTACTACAGTATACAGGAGCTGTAAAAAGTAGTTCTGACTTAAAGCACATACACTACAATTCCTCCCTTTTTAGATTAATAATACCCCCTTAATATTCAAATAACAATTACATTTTTACATGTACATTCAATAACAAAAGTCCATTTATAGATTCAGTCTTTGGGGCGGCTTCCTGACCCTTTCGGGATAGCGCCTTTCCGGAGGTTCTTGTTCTTGGTGCAGAGGCGATTCTGACCCCCTTTCATCGGGTAGTTCATCGGGTTCCACTGCTACTGGGTCTGAAGTAGATACTACCGGTATGTCGGGTTCATCCCCAGGTACTCGAGACATGGGGTTGGCGCATTCCTGTGATGCTAAGATCTGATCGACGTGGCGTCTCACAATGTTCTCCCCGACATCCACTGTGTACATTAATGGCCCCTGCCTTGTACATATTGTTCCGGGTTGCCACTTCTCTGTTCAATAGTCCCGGGCCAAGACTGGTTGCCCTACATTGAAGCTCCTTGTCGGCTTCTCGTTGATGTGCTGGAATTATTTGTCCTCAACATTTCTTCGCACATTTGGTCTGAGCAAGTCCAGACGAGATCTCAACCTTCGGTTAAAGAACATCATGGCCGGGGTCTGGTTGGTAACTGCATGTGTCGCGTTTCTGTAGGCTAATAAGAAATTGTCCATCTTATGCTGTAGTGGAATTTCCTCGTCGCACATGGCCTTTATCGCCTTCTTAAAGGTTTGTACGAACCTCTCAGCCAATCCATTGATGGCTGGATGATATGGGGCGGATGTGTAATGCCTTACCCCATTCTTTTTCATGAATTTTTGGAACTCATCGGACACAAACTGTGGTCCATTATCAGAGCAGATCTGCTCTGGCAACCCGTTTCTGGCAAATATGGTCCGTAGGACTGCAATCGTTTTCTCTGTAGTGGTTGAAGACATCTTTATCACCTCAGGCCACTTTGAATGAGCATCCACTGCTATTAAGAACATTGAGTCCATGAATGGACCAGCGAAATCAATGTGCACCCGTTGCCATGGAGAGGAGGGCCACTCCCATGGGTGTAGAGGGGCATGTGGTGGTGCATTTTGGACCTTCTGGCATCCTAAGCAGCTCTTAGTTAGGTCTTCGATTTGTTGATCGATTCCCGGCCACCACACATAAGCCCTAGCAAGGCTTTTCATTTTCACTCCCCCCAGATGACCTTCATGTAGCTCATTTAGCACTCTCTCCCTTAACTTGGGTGGAATCACCACTCTGGATCCACACATCACTGTCCCCTGGCATACTGACAGCTGTTCTCTTCTGGATGAGAATGCTGGCAACAGTGAGTCGCCATGTGTTGGCCATCCCCTCACCGTCAATTCATATACCCGTGACAGCGTCGGATCATTGCGGGTCTCCTTCTTTATATCCGCGTTTGTTACTGGCAATCGTTCAATTATCGACGAATAAAATATCTCAATAGGGTCCACTGCTGGTGCTTCCTCCACAGTAGGCAGTGGCAGGCGCGATAGCCCATCAGCGTTCCCATGCTGTCTCGTGCCTTTATATTCTATTTCATATTGATTCGCCCCTAGAAACAGGGACCATCTTTGTAACTGCTGTGCAGTCATTACTGGCACGCCCTTCTTAGGATTAAAGATGGAGACAAGTGGTTGGTGGTCAGTCAGCAAGGTGAACTTCTGTCCATGCAGATAGTGGTTGAATTTTTTTACTCCCCATACTAGGCTGAGGGCCTCCCTGTCAATCTGGGCGTAGTTGCGCTCGGCTGAGGTTAGTGACCGAGATGCAAAGGCTACTGGCCTCTCCAAACCGTCTGGGAATTTGTGTGACAGCACCGCTCCAATGCCGTAGGGTGATGCATCACGTGCCAAACGAATTGGTAGTGCTGGGTTGAAATGGGCCAACACCTCTTTTGATGTGATCAATTCTTTACACTTCTGGAAAGCTCGTCTACGTACGTCATCCCACTTCCATGGTACCCCTGTTTGCAGTAGGGTGTTCAGCGGGTGTAATACCGTAGACAAATTTGGTAAGAACTTGTGGTAATAGTTTACCAGCCCGAGGAACGACCTCAGTTGTGACACATTTTCCGGTGCTGGAGCATTGACTACTGCCTCTATCTTGTCAGGGGACTTATGTAACCCCTCTTCATCGATGACGTGGCCGCAATACGAGATCTGTTTCTGGAAAAACTCGCACTTATGGCGATTAGCTCGTAGCCCATATTCCTTTAATCTGGCAAGCACCTTCTCCAAGTTAGCGAGGTGATCACCGTCATTTTTGCCCGTGACCAAGATGTCGTCCAAATAACACTGGGTCCCTGGAATCCCATGCAGGACCTGATCCATCGCCCTTTGCCAGAAAGTCGGAGCCGAGGCTACTCCAAACACCAGCCGGTTGTATTGATAGAGACCTTTATGGGTGTTGATCGTAAGGTAATGTTTCGAAGCTTCTTCTACCTCCATTTGCAAGTACGCCTGGGCTAGATCAATTTTTGTGAAGCGTTTACCACCAGATAGCGAGGCGAAAATATCCTCAATTCGTGGAAGCGGATATTGCACCGTGTGAAGGATTGGGTTCACTGTCACCTTAAAATCCCCACAGATGCGGACCTTCTTTGGTTCCCCAGGCATATTACTCAACGACCTCTTCATTACAGGAACAATGGGTGTAGCCCACTCGCTCCAGTCCACTTTGGACAGTACTCCTGAACGTTCCAACCCTTCCAGCTCTGCTTCAACCGCTGGTCTGATCGCATAAGGCATTGGTCTGGCCTTCAGAAACTTTGGGCTTGCATTATCCTCTATTTTAATTGTTGCTGTTATTCCTTTTAGTGTTCCTAGTCCCTCCTGGAACACTTCTTTTGCGTCAGTTAGCATTTTTGACAGTCGTCCAGGTGTGACGTCGTCATCCTTTTTGGCCTCCACCTTCAGTGCCTGTATGGAATGCCAATCTAAATGTATCTTCCGGATCCATTCACGTCCTAGCAGTGGTGGTCCTCCATTTGGCAATACATATATATCCATTTTAGGTATTTCCTGACCTTTATATGTCACTTTCACCCTTTATTTTTCCTTTGGGGTAGACTTTTTGCCCCATATACGTCTTCAAGACAATCTCTGTAGCTTTCAAGGGTATGTGTGAAAATAGCCGCTTGTAGTCTCTTTGATTTATGACTGTTAGAGCTGACCCTGTGTCCAATTCCATTTCCACTTGGACTCCGTCTATCTTGAGTGTAACCCAGATAGTCTGGTGATCCTCCATTTCGGTTACATTATGTAGTTTCAGACAACCCAGCTCCTTGCTTCCGGAGTCTGTGTCACTTTTCTGTTCGACTGAACCACTGTCCATCACCTGGTGTACCTTTTTGTACTTCTCCTGTGGAGATTTCTTACTGTTGGTTTTCTTCCCAGACCTGCAGACTCTTGCTATATGTCCTGCTTTCCCACACTGTCTGCACACTTGGTCCTTGAACCAACAATCTTTCTGGTCATGTGTTGTTCTGCCGCAGTGATAGCACTTCCCTGTTCCATAGGTCATTTCGTTGGTGCCATATTCTTGCGGTCTCCGTTGTATCTCTGCAGCGCCCCTTGCGGCTGCTTCATGTGATACTGCCATACTGAAAGCTTTGTCCAGCGTAAGGTCCTTTTCTGATAGAAGCCGTTTCTGGGTTCCTTCACTTTGTAGCCCACACACAAACTTGTCCCTTAACGTGTCTGCTAGTCCCGCTCCAAACTGGCAGTATTTCGATAGCTTGCGCAGTTCCGTTAGGTACTCAGCATTGCTTTCGTCTTTGTGTTGGTTCCTTTTATGGAACTTAAATCATTCTGCTATCAGCAGCGGTGTGGGGTTTAAGTGGTCCTGTAGGATTTCTACTATGCTTTCAAAATTCTTGTTTACCGGCTTCTCTGGGGTTATTAGATTTCGCAGTAACCCATAAGTTTTTGCACCCATGGAATTTAACAGAACCAGTGCTTTATTAGCATCTGGCACTTCATTCGCCCTGCAGTACACCTCAATACATTCCACATATGTCGCCCAATCTTCGACTTCATTGTCGAACGTAGAGATACTGCCACTCTTCGGCATCCTTGGTTGTGCGTTAACTATCACCAATGGCGCCTCCCGCGCTTCCCCTTCTTCTCCGCTGACACAAAATGGCGTTTCCCGCGCTTTCCTTCCTTCCCGCGCTCGCCCGTCTTCTCCGCTGCGGCTTCGCAAAATGGCGTCTCCCGCACTCTTCCTTCTTCTCCGCGGCTCAATGGCGCCTCCCGCGCTCTCCCTGCTTCTCTGCGGCTCAATGGCGTCTCCCACGCTCTCCCTGCTTCTCCGCAGCTCAATGGCGTCTCCCCTTGCTTCGCCCCTTGGACCCTGATCAGCCCGTGATCCCTGGCTGTGCTCTGCGCGTTCTTCTCTTGATATTTGTCGACGCCGCTCAGTCTAGAACCCAGCTGTTTCTTACCCTCTCTCCGGTTTTGCAGTATTTTTCCTCGACGCCGCTCGGTGATCAGCCCCCGGCTGCACCCTGCTCTCTTCACCCTTTTTCTTACCCCGTCGACGCTGCCCGGCTCTCTCTCTCTGCCGTCGGTCGGCTCCAGCCGCTGCTGCTCGGGAAGGGTCTGCTCTGGACCTGTCGTCGGTCTCTTACTGCTCGTTGTGGCTGGGGAACCAAGCCCAGCTCTCCACAGCCTCCCCAGTGAAGTTGGATCTCTGCCTGACTGCTGGGCGGTTGCTCGCGGTCGACGCCCGTGTTCCTGGACTCGACTTTTTTTTTTGTTTTTGTTTAATTTGCAGGTAGATTAGCATCAACACTCGTCGCCACTGTCAGATCCGTGGTTCAGTGGATAAATAATTACACGGATGCTGTACATAAACAAATAACAGGTCTTTACTGGAGGAGGGCAATCTCTAGACTGGAGTACAGAGGCATGCGCACAGCTTATATACCGGTGTGGTTACTGCTGGTACTACAGTATACAGGAGCTGTAAAAAGTAGTTCTGACTTAAAGCACATACACTACAGTTATATGTCCGGAATACTCGATCTAACGGCAAAAATCAGGAGCCGTTTTCTATAAGTTTTTTTAGTTCTCGTTGCTTTTTTTTTCCCCAGTCAGGCACTGCAAGGTTTGTAGCTATAGCAACAGCTTCAGCTAGAGACGCTTGCAGCTGCAGCCGACTGTTTTGACGCTGTTGCTAAGCAACAGGGTTTGTTGATTCACACGGAGCTTTTTAGTTCCGTATGTTTGAACATTAACGCTGGTATGTCCGGCACTTTTGATGGTACGGCACCAGCTCGGTCCCGTCAGTGCCGGATATCAGAGTTTCCTGTAGTTACATGAAAGAGCTGATTATGTCATCCCTGAGAGAGACTGGCGGTATTTTTTGATTCAAAAACAGCAGCTACAACTTGCACTTATATGTAGTTTCACGGGGAACACAAATGTTTCTTTTTAACAGTAGTTTTTGTGAATTACCACGTAGTGCGTAAATGTTAAGTGGCGAATATGGATGCCCAGAAGTGATGACAAGACTGTAACCGCCACAGGCTTCAAGGGTTACTGTAAGCTGTAATAGCAAAGTGCAAGAACTTACAGCCATCGCCTACAGCCTGAGATGAGATAGCAGCCTCATAATCCTTCCTGTTGTATCTGTTATCAAAACAAGACGGGACACCCCTTCAGCCCGTTAAATGTCATTCTTTAAGTGTTAGCCTTGGCTCACTGGTAGCACCCTCATCTCTGAGTTACAAGGTCGTGGGTTCAAGTCCCACTCCAGAAATTTGAGCACAAAATCTAGGCTGACACTCCAGCGCAGCACCAAGGGAGAGACGTTAACCGAGGCCCAATCTGCCTTCTCAGGTGGACGTAAAAGATCCCATGTCACTATTCGAAGAAGAGCAGGGGAGTTATCCCCGGTGTCCTGGCCAATATTTATCCCTTGATCAACATCACTAAAACAGTTTGGCCCAACATTTGCGATCGGAGGCTTCCCGCGGGCGGTTGCCTCCAACCTGTAAAATATCTATGCATTTACCTGGTGGCCCGGGAGATATGGAGTCTCACGTACGGAACTCCCATAAGTATGAATGGGGATCACTTAAAAAATACACGAACACATGAAATACATTTTTTTTTTAATTGCATATTTAAAATTAATTAAAATCCCATGCAAGATCAAAAATGGGGATGTCCAATGATGACTGCAGAGTGTTCAATGCTATTCGCAACTCCTCAGATAATGAAGCAGTCCATGCCCGCATGCAACAAGACCTGGACGACATTCAGGCTTGGGCTGATTAAGTGGCAGGTAACATTCGCACCACACAAGTGCCAGGCAATGACCATCTCCAACAAGAGAGCGTCTAACCACCGCCCTTGACATTCAACGGCATTGCCATCACCGAATCCCCCACCATCAACATCCTGGAGGTCACCATTAACCAAAAACTTGACTGCACCCCCTCATAAATACTGTGGGAACAAGAGCAGGTCAGAGGCTAGGTATTCTGCGATGAGTGTCTCACCTCCTGACTCCCCAAAGCCTTTCCACCATCTACAAGGCACAAGTCAGGAGTGTGATGGAATACTCTCCACGTGCCTGGATGAGTGCAGCTCCAACAACACTCAAGAAGCTCGACATCATCCAGGACAAACCAGCCCGCTGATTGTCACCCCATCCACCACCTTAAACATTCACTCCCTCCACCACCAGCATACCGTGGCTGAAGTGCGTACCACCTACAAGATGCACTGCAGCAACTCGTCAAGGCTCCTTCAGCAGCATCACCCAAATCCAAGACTTCTACCACCTAGAAGGACAAGGGCAGCAGGCGCATGGGAACACCACCACCTCCAAGTTCCCTTCCAAGTCACACACCATCCTGACTTGGAAGAATATTGCCGTTCCTTCATCGTCGCTGTGTCAAAATGCTGGAACTCCCTCCCTAACAGCACTGTGGGAGTACCTTCACCACACGGACTGCAGCGATTCAAGAAGGAGGCTCAACACCACCACCTCGAGGGCAATTAGGGATGGGCAATAAATGCTGGCCTTGCCAACGATGCCCAGTTCCCATGAATGAATTAAAAAAATTAAATAATTTAAAAAAAATGTAATTTAACAGGGCTAAAAATAAACTTACCTTATTGGACAGGGTTTTTAATGTATAAATGAGTGATAACATTTTATTTTTCTATTTTTAAAAAACTCATGCTGGTAAAAGCAGGCCTTACGCCTGCCAGGCATAAGAGTTTCACGGGCATTCAGCGGGTGGAAGTTGGGCAAAGAGCGCAACTCTCCACCCGCAGAGGCCCTTCTCCCGAGGATGCGGAGGATCTGTCAAGAGAATTGTTGACAGATCGCAAGTGCCGGGTTTTAGCGCATGCGCTTCGCATGCCTACACCCGGAACTTGTGCGGTCCCTACGGGTGCGAGCGCACCTCGTACGCACCCATAGGGGTCGCAAAATATGGCCCATTATCAGGCCATGATCACGTTGCTGTTTGTGGAGCTTGCTCTGCACAAATTGGCTGCCGCGTTGCCTACATTACAACAGTGACTACACTTCAAAAGTACTTCATTGGCTGTAAAGCTCTTTGGGACATTCGGAGATCATGAAAGGTGCTATATAAATGCAAGTCTTTCTTTATAACCTCGGCTGACAACTCAGTGCAGCTCTGAGGGGGTGCTGCATTTTCAGAGGTGAGCAGGACAAGCAAAGCAGATTCACAGGTCTCTTATTTCATTGCGGTTTGTATGACCTTACTGTGCGCAAGTTGTCTGCCACACCTGCCTACTGTACGTCATAAGACTGGCTGGCAAGCACTTTGGATGTCCTGGAAGCATGAAAGGCATTTATAGCATCTCATTTTGTAAATAAACCCAATTATCTTGGTCTCAGCCACTCTTCATGGTAACCCGTTCCAACTGTTGATCACTCTGTGTAAATAAATACTTCCTGATAGGATATAGTATTTTCAACTAAATGGTTTCATTCAGTTTGTGGTCCCTTTTTATCTAGCAGTAGCTATCGTGGTGGCTGGTCAATGTGTGTGTGCAATTAGCACCACTATGTAGTGCTGGGGGAGACGTTAAACCGAGGTCCCGTCTGCTGTTTCAGGTGGGATCCCATGGCACTATTTGAAGAAGTGCAGGAGAGTTCTCCCGGTGTCCTGGTTAATATTTATCCTTCAAACAGCATCACTAACACACATTATCTGGTCATCTATTATCATTGCAGTTTGTGGGACCTTGCTGCGCACAAATTGGCTGCTGTGTTTTCCGACTTACAACAGCAACTGCACCTCAAAAGTACGTAATTGGCCGTAAATCACTTTGGGACGTCCTGAGGTCGTGAAAGGCACGATATAAATGCAAGTTCGTTCCTTTTTTGTTTAATCTAAAACTGCTTCCCATCAATGCAAACGTGCCTGTATAACCACAGCCCTCGGTGCAGTGAATTATACAAGGCCTGTGTTAGGAATGACCCAAAAGTCAGCTTCCGTTCTGCAGACCCATGGGCTTCATAATCGGTTGATAATCAGCCATTAATGCAGTCCAGATGCATATATTACAAATAATTACATGACAGACAAATTTAAAATTCTGTTCAGTTAAAGGAAGCTCTACCCTATTTAAATTTCCATCATTCACCCAAGTTCCCTGTTCATGATTTGTGAACTGCATGTTGCTGTGACAGGGAAACCAGGCTGTGTAATTACATTTACTCGCCACTGGGGAAAGACTTGCATTTCTAGAACGCTTTTCACCACCTCAGCAACAACAAGAATGTGCATTTAAATAGCGCCTTTAATGTAGTAAAATGTCCCAAGGCACTTCACAGGAGGGTTAGAAAACAAAATTTGACACCGAGCCACATAGGGAGATATTAGGGCAAATGACCAAAAGCTTAGTCAAAGGGGTAGGTTGTAAGAAACGTCTTAAAAGAGGAAAGAGGTAGAACGCAGGAAGTCCCAAAGCGCTTTAATATAATAAATGCTGGGGAAGACAGAAGCCCCGACTTTAACTAGCGGCGAGAGGCTCGGCAAGTGTGAGGCCCGTTGAGCAGAGATGGTGCTCCCATTGTTAAGTAAGGAATTCTAGGATTTTAACCCAGTGATGATGAAGGAATGGTGATATACATCCACGTCAGGATGGCGTGTGACTTGGAGGGGAGCTTGCGGGGTGATGGTGTTCCCATGCACCTTGCAGCTCGTCTTTCTCTGTGGTAGAGGCCATGGGGCTGAGGGGTGCTGTAATAAAGCTTGGGGAGTGAGTTGCTGCAGAGCATCTTGTGACTGGGACATAATGCAGCCACAAAGGCGCACTGTTGTTGGAGGGACTGGAGCCCCAGTCAAGTGAACTGCTCTGTCCAGACGGGGTGTTGAGCTTTGAAGATTTATTGCAGTTGGCGCCATCCAGGCCGGTGGGAAGTACTCCATTAAACTCGTGAACTGAGCCCTGTAGCTGGTGGAGAGGCTCTGAGGAGGGGAGCCAAAGTAATTCTAATCCGGTGAAAAACATTAAATATCCGCTCTTGAACTGCACGGCGATGCGTTAATTTTATCAATTGTAGGTGTGAGAGCAGTTTAAAAACTTTGAGATTAGGTATTCATGAGTGCGAGGAAGAGTACAGGGTGTAGTGTCAGAGTGACGTTGACTGCACAGTGAGTAGTGAATGGGACTGAGGGGGCAGGGGACAGCAAGGGGAGAGTTGGAGCACTGAGCAACCGACACGAATACCACAAACACACGTCTCTGAATCGAAGAGGAAATTTAGGCAGAAATCTCTGGTCTATCCCACAGTTCATCTGTAACTAGACTCCACCAAATTCCAAGCTAATCTCCGAAATGAGAAAACAGATTAAAACTGACAGAATTGCCAAAACCTCCCAATTTGAGGTATATTAAACAACTTGCGCAGTAATGTATTAACGTCGGGCCCAATGGGCCTCAAATGATCCAGATTGCATTACTCAGTCAATAAAGTCTCCATTACAAATCTCTATTAAAATAAACACTTTAACATGTGCGCTTTGTTGCTGGAAAATTGGCAGCTGCCTTCTGCAGAACAGGATCTGAAAGCCTAAAGGAAGTATTGTATGCGTGTGTGCCCTACTGAGCCGAGAGCTTATGGGTTGATGTTGGTTAAAGAGACACTGCCTTCGTGAAAAAGTTCTTTGGCATCCTTTTCCTTTTATTTGAGAGGGGAGGGGGGGGAAGTGCTGTGCAACATTTTGTAGCACAATAATACGATCATAAGTTAATTACAGAAGAGAGAGGCCCATCTTAATTCACCCGTCCGGAGAGATTCAAGCATTCCCTCTTGTAACATCCAATTGTTTTTGAAATGGCTCCAGGGTCTTTTGCCTCCGCGACTCTGTCTCGAAGTTTATTCCACACATTAATCACTTTTTGTGTGAAGAAGAATTTCCTGATATAAGTTCCAAAATGACCTTTTTCTAGTTTGAACCTAATGTCTCCTGGTTCTACTCCCACAGTTTAATTGAAAGTAATATTCCAGGTCAACTTTTTTCTGTGCTCTTATTCACTCTTATATACCTCTATAAGTTCCTGCTCAGTCCCCTCCTTTCTAAGCTGAAATGCCCAAGATTGTCCAGCCTTTCCTCATAACTCATACCCCTGACAGTGGGCATCAGCCTTATGGCTTTTCTCTGCACTGCTTCCAGCACTCGGATATCTCTCTTGTTTCTTGGTGACCAGAACTCGATGCAGTATTCAAGGTGCGGTTTGCCCAGTGACTCCCTCATAATGGCTATCAGTGCCTCACAAATCTTCTCCTTAGTTTCTCTCGGCTCTCTGGGATAAATACTAGCTGTCCCTGGCAATTTATTTGTTTTTGAGCATTTAGCCATTATTATACTTAAAATATCTTTGTTTAGAGAGGACATGTTACTCATGTCTTTCTTGTGAATACTTGGAGGAAGTATTCATTCCGAACAGTTACTATTTCAAGCTCATTTGCATTTTTTTATTTTTACTTTTTTAATTCATTTTGATTGATGGTAATATTCCGGGTCAACATTTTCTATACTGTTAACAGTCCTATACATCTCTCTAAGTCACCTCCCAGACGCCTCCTTTCTCCGATGAAAAGCCCAGGTTGCTGAAGTCTTTCTTCACAATGCAGACTCCTTTCACTAACAGCGTTGTGGCTCCCCTCGGCATTGCCTCCCATGCTTGAATGTCTCTCTTGTTTTGTGGCGACCAGAACTAGACCCAGGACTCAAGTTGGGGTCTGATCAGAACAAAAGAAAGACAGACTTGCATTTATATAGCGCCTTTCACGACCTCAGGACGTCCCAAAGCGCTTTACAGCCAATGAAGTACTTTTGAAGTGTAGTCACTGCTGTAAAGTTTGATCATTATCCCCTCTGGCATGTATTCTACTGTTTTGACTATGTAGCTCAACATTCTGTTGACTTTATTGATTACTGCTCTGCATTGGTTGGACTTACTTAGCCTCAAATCTATTAAGACTCCCAGGTCACCTTCAGCTCCATCCTTAGCAACTTTATCAAGAACCTAGGCCACCTATTTTTCCTTCCTCAGTCTAGCACTTTACTCTTCACTACATTAAATCTGATCTGCCATCGTTCTGCCCACATATATTTTGTCCAACTCACTTCGTAATTTCTGAGCTTCCTCGTCTGACTCCATTGCCCCTCTTAGTTTGGTATCCTCTGCTTATTTGATTCCTTTCATTGAGTTTCTGAATTAGTAGTCACAGTACTGAGCCCTCAGGCGCTCCACTTGGTACTTAGCTCCCCCAACATCCCAAAATATCTCCTTTAATGAGTACTCGTTGTTTCCTACCCTTCAGTCAGTTTCTTATCCATTCCCAGGGTTTGCCCTGAATCCCCACAGGTTTGAGGTTAATTAATAGCCTTTTTTGTGCAATTTTGTCAAAAGCCTTTTTGAAATCATGTTATAGGGCTTCCCGTTCATAGTACACCAGGGTTGTCAGTTCTTCAGAGGAGTCAGAGAGGTTGATCAGGTAGCATTCTCCCCTTCAGAATCCATGCTGACTGCTGTTAACTAGGTTATTGTTGAACAGATGATCCTCGAACTTACGTCAGTGTTAGTTTTCTAAAAATGTTTATCTCAAGTGTATTTTTTTGTAACCTTTATCTAGAATGGAGGCGTTTGCCGTCTGGAGCCGTGCTTTGCAGGAAGCTTAATCATAACTTTAATAAATAATGAGATCACTTCCCATTAACTCTTTGGACTCTCCACGGGTTGAAAGTTTCCCAGAGAAACTGCGGCAGGTAAATGTGTGTGTGTGCGGGGTCAGCTAGACTCACCTTACTGATGTCGTTTAATAACTTCCGATTGGAAAATCCACCTGTCACTTTCCAACTCCTCATCCTAACATTCCACAACCTCCACTCATTTCCACACATTTCCCCCTACTCATCCCATCAACCACCCCGCCCCCCCCCCCCCCACCCATTGCCCCTTCCTCTATAGCATATGCGCTCTGACCAGGGTTACCGTACTGGTGTCACTAGTCCCACAAGTGCAGCCACTTCTCTGGGCTCCAGCATCTTCCAGCGGTCTTCCATTCTCTTCTCTGAGCCGCTAACTCTCCTCGAGCCTCTATCTCTGCTTATCATCCCCCAACCCTAGCCTCTAACCAACCATGCTTTGCCTTTACCCTCCCCGCCCCCAGACTCTAACCTCCGCCCTCCCCTCAAGCCCTGCTCTACTCGCCCCTTCCACTGGCTTCTTCTGGCTTTCATCGTCACAGTGCTCCCTCAGCCCTGGTCCAACTATCCTTCGCTCTCTTTGCCTGAAGATCCTACTTGATCTTGGCTTTCCACGTTCAATACCACGGTAGATCGACTGATTTAATAATTTGTTCAAGCAACGGTCTTCCTTTTGAAAGAATTTATGTACTTTGCGGCAGACAATTACACATTCCAGCCACATTTTGTATGTTTTTTCTTGCCTCCCCTTTTAATTATTTTTGTGATTATCTTAAATGTTTATACCATTACTGTCCAGTGGAAACAATCTATCACTATTTATCCTATCATAACACTTCATTACCTTTTTAGCACTTGTGAAAAAAGATCTAACTTCTCAAGGTTCTCTTCATAATTGTAAATTTTCAACCCTGTTATTGGTGTCAGCCCGGGAGCGGACCATATCCTCAACCTTTTTTTTATTCGTTCCTGGGATGTGGGTGTCACCGGCAAGGCCAGCATTTATTGCCCATCCCTAGTTGCCCTTGAGAAGGTGGTGGTGAGCCGCCTTCTTGAACCACTGCAGTCCGTGTGGTGAAGGTACTCCCACAGTGCTGTTAGGGAGGGAGTTCCAGGATTTTGACCCAGTGACGATGAAGGAACTGCGATATATTTCCAAGTCAGGATTTTGTGTGACTAGGAGGGGAACTTGGAGGTGGTGGTGTTCCCATGCACCTGCTGCCCTTGTCGTTCTAGGTGGTAGAGGTCGCGGGTTTGGGAGGTGCTGCCGAAGAAGCTTTGGTTCCAGGGATCCGGGCAGGCAGACGATGAACAGGGGATGAAAATACAAACAAAAACAAGTCCATTGTAACTCTGTGACCTCCTCCAACCTCACAACCCTCCCGAGATCTCTGCGCTCCTCTAATTCTGACCTCTTGCACAACCTTGATTTCCTTCGCTCCACCATTGGCGGCCGTGCCTTCAGCTGCCAAGGCCCTGAGCTCTGGAATTCCCTCCCTAAACCGCTCCACCTCTCTACCTCTCCTTCTTTAAGACGCTCCTTAAAACCTACCTCTTTGGCCAAGCTTTGACCAACCTGTCCTAATATCTCCTTATGGCTCGGTGTCAAATTTTGCTCCTATGAAGCGCCTTGGGACGTTTTACTATGTTAAAGGCACTATATCAGTGCAAGTTGTTGTTGTTGATTGCATCTAAACATCTCCATTAAAAAAAACAACAGTTTTGATTTTCATATATCAGTACATGGTTGGTTAAAGGCTAGGGTTGGGGGATAATAAGCAGAGTAAGAGGCCCATACAGTTCTGGTTGCCATATTATAAAAAGGATATAGAGGCACTGGAGAGGGTGCAGAGAAGATTTACAAGGATGATACCTGAAATGCGAGGGTATACATATCAGGAAAGGATGAACAGGCTGGATCTCTTTTCTCTTGAAAAGAGAAGGCTGAGGGATGACCTAATAGAGGTCATTAAAGTTATGAAAAATGTTGACAGTGGATACAGAGTGTTTCCACTTGTGGGGAAGAACATAACTAGAGGACATCAATATAAGATAGTCACCAAGAAATCAAATAGGGAATTCAGAAGAAACTTCTTTACCCAAAGAGTGGTGAGAATGTGGAACTCGATACCACAGGGAGTGGTTGAAGCCGAATAGTATAGATGCATTTAAGGGGAGGCTAGACAAGCATATGAGGGAGAAGGGAATAGAGGGTTATGCTGATAGAGTTAGATGAGGAAAGACGGGAGGAGGCTCGAGTGGAGCATAAACGCCGGCATGGACTGGTTGGGCCAAATGGCCTGGTTTTGTGCCGTATATCTTATGTAATGTATGTAATATGTGTGCAAGGCTCAGTTCTTGTGGGCGGTGAAATAGAGTGTAAATACCTCGCCTTAATACCGGGTCATGTTCTTTTCAGGAAATGAGCGGAAGAATGAGCCACCCTGTTTAGTTTCCCTGGAAGAAAAATACATGCTGGACATGGCCCTTACACTGAACAATGCATTTGCCACTGTACAGAAAGTCTATTACCCAGCACTGTGCGCCATCGGAATCCCAGGTAAGCCTCACTGGTTTCTGAAGTGGTAATGAATGAAGATTGACCTACAGAGGCATCGCAAGGGTGAAAGGGGAAAAGCAGGAGGAATGGTCTATTAGGACAGAATGACGGTGGGGGGAGTGGAAGGTGAGACTTGCCCTGTGGACTATATCTAACTAAATTAGAAATATGTTCTTTATAAACAGGCTTAGGATTTTTGCTACACATAAAGCACAGAGGAAATATCTCACCCCATGTCATCACTTACAATTAATCCACATTAAACAACATCTGCAGCGTGTTAGCCTGACTCCCTAATGTATCCAAGACCATTCCGTATTTGGTACATTTATATATTGACTTGGAGTGGGCACAGCGCGGATTCACCAAAATTAAACCAGAGCCAAATGGGTTACATTATGAGGACAGGTTGCATAGACAGGGCTTGTATTCCTTTGAGTTTAGAAGGTTGAGGGGTGAATTCGAATTGAGGTCCTTAAAATCATAAAGTAGATATAGAGAAACTATTTCCACTGGAGGGGGGATCCCAGAACAAGGGGGCTTGACCTTAACGCTAGAGTGAGGCCTTTTAGGAGTGAAATCAGGAAGCACTTTTTCACACAATGGGTAGTGGAAATTTGCAACTCTCTTCTCTAAAAGGCTGTAGCTGCTGGGTTACTTGAAATTTTCAAGACTGAGATCTTTTTAGGTAAGGGTATTGAGGGATCTGGATCAAAGGGGGGTAAATGGAGTTGCAGTACAGATCAGCCATGATCTAATTGGATGGTGGAACAAGCTTGAGGTGCTGAATGGCCTGCTCCTGCTCTTGTGTTCGTATTCCCTGTTAGTTACAATTCTCCCTGTCTTTAATTTGGTATCATCCATCTCCACCTCCAAATCACTGAGTGCCCTCATACTGATCCCTGATGTTAGTCACTTCCTACCATGCTGACACAGCTGCAATATAACTAGAGCCAGTTTCCTCTACGTCAGCCAAATTTCAAGCCACTTCAGGAGCCCACACGGTAAACGAGTTATGGATCAATCTCCTGTTTTACTAAAATTTTAATATTTAAGCCTAGGTTTTCTGGTGGATCTGGGCCAACAGTCGGGTTGCTAACCCTCCAGGATTGGCCTGGAGTCTCCAGGAATTGAAGGTTAATCTCCAGGGCGATGCTGCCAGCAAACCCATTTTTCTTTCATTTTCTTTTAACACTTCTGTTTGAGTTCTAAAAATACGGGGGAAGGGGGAAAATAGGCTGATTTTTTCATCCAAGAATCATCCAAGCGGGCAAATGAGGAGTCTTTTCGCTTTCCAATTGGCGTCGGAAGGCAGGGCAGTGCGAGGACGGACGTGTCAGGCGACCAATGACAGGAGCGTGGGGGCGGGGCGGTTGGAGGCAGGAGGTCATGTGATGGAACCTCCAGGAACACGTCCAGCCAGGGTTGGCAACCCTCGCCTACAGGGTTGGAAATGTGCTTGGTGACGTCCATGAATGTCTCTTCCCAACCCCTATTGCAGAGGGTGCCTATATATGGGGTGGACATGTGCAAATTAAATCCTGTTAGACCCCGGTGTGCCGTGTTCAAATGTCAGCTCTGAATACAGGCCTATGACCAGATCCATAGAGACGATCCCCTGGCCCCCCCCCGAAGGCTCTCCAGCCCCTGGGGTCTTGTGCAAGCTGGGAATGGCCTCCACAGGGGTTTCGTGCCAAAGCAGGGCCAGTAACTATCTGGGGAGGGTCTCCAATGCAGAGAGAGGAAGAGGCAGCCCCTGAACTGCTGGGAAAAAACTTTTTGTTCCCAAATTTCAGCTGGTGTTCTTGGGGTCTGCACAGGGCAATGATCAGAGCAATTACATAGCCCCCCCCCCCCTCCTACCAGAAGACATTCCCCTCTTTACCCCCCCCCCCCAACTCGCAGGGTGTCCTCCCACAGTTAGGAAATATCTAAGTTCCCCTTGTGAACCATCTCTTTGGTTTTTCTTCAAATCACTTCACTACAGTAGAGTTTCCAGGCATGACCTCCTTCCCAAATATCCAGAAAATGCTGGAAACACTCAGCAGGTCAGGCAGCATCTGCACCGCGAGAAACAGCTAACGTTTCAGGTCGATGACCTTTCGTCAGAACTGAAAGAGGTTAGAGATGTAACAGGTTTTAAACAAGTACAGAGGCAGAGAAAGGGGGGAGGAGGAAAGAACAAAAGGGGAGGTCTGTGATAGGGTGGAAGGCAGGAGAGATTAAATAACAAAAGAGATGATGGTGCGAGGCAAAAGGGGGTGGTAATGGGACAGCTAAAGAAACAAAAGATCGGTTTACAAGCGCCTGCTGTCTGAACAAAATGGGAGCAGTGGTTATGATCTGAAGTTATTGAAATCAATGCTGAGGCCAGAAGGTTGTAAAGTGCCTAATCGAAAGATGGTGCTGTTCCTCGTGTTTCCATTGAGCTCAACTGTATGGGGCAGGCTGGATGGACCAGCAGGTCTGTTCCTGTCTGTCATTTTCGTATTATTTCCCTAGGTGCTTTACTATTTCCTCCTTCAGGACCTCATTGAAACTTATAAAATTATAAAATTCTAACACGACTAGACAGACTAGATGCAGGAAGGCTGTTCCCGATGGTGGGAGAGTCCAGAACCAGGGGTCACAGTCTAAGGATAAGGGGTAAGCCATTTAGGACAGAGATGAGGAGGAATTTCTTCACCCAGAGAGTGGTGAACCTGTGGAATTCTCTGCCACACAGGGCAGTTGAGGCCAATTCATTAAATATATTCAAGAAGGAGTTAGATATATTTCTTAAGGCTAAAGGGATCAAGGGATATGGGGAGAAGGCAGGGACAGGGTACTGAGTTTGGATGATCAGCCATGATCTCATTGAATGGCGGAGTAGTCTCGAGGGGCCGAATGGCCTACTCCTGCTCCTATCTTCTATGTTTCTATGTTTCTCCTTTTAATGTCAGGCTCAGCAATCTGTAGGCCCCCAGGAGTATATTTGTGCCATATTTTTTTAATAAGTTGGCGTTACATTTGCCTTTTTCCAATCCTTGGGCACCCACTCCTGTTTCCAGCGATTCACTTGCCAGGATGTCGCTGAAGTGAGTGTTGCTAGGCAACCTGACTATGGGGGAATATCACGGCCAAGCTCGGTTTTACTTCCCAACTTGTATGCGGAGAGCGTTCAGCAAGAAGACTCGTGGCTGATTCTTCCCATCTCTACTGCAGGATCGTGCATCTGTTGCAGCCCCCAGACTGTTCTCGTTACTGAGATCACAGCATTAGCCCTGGGACCTGCCTATTCTAAATCATAGAATCTTACACCACAGAAAGAGGCCATTCGGCCCATCGTGCCTGTGCCGGCTCTTTGAAAGAACTCTCCAATTAGTTCCACACCCCCTGCTCTTTCCCCATAGCCCTGCAAATGTTTCCTTTTCAAGTATTTATCCAGTTCCCTTTTGAAAGTTACTTTGAATCTGCCTCCACCGACACTTTCAGGCAGTGCTTTCCAGATATGTGTGGTTCTATTACCCACTGAGCCATCACACAGGAAAAGCTGGTTAAGAATTGACAACTGACTAACAGCCCTGGTATAGGCCAATGAAACTCGAGCCACTGGTTGACACTGACTAAACAAGTTAAGTTCCAATTTAGTGAAAAACAGAAAATGCTGGAAACACTCAGCAGGTCAGGCAGCATCTGTGGAGAGAGAAACAGAGTCAACGTTTCAGGTCGATGACCTTTCCTCAGATTACATGGGATTCCAGCACTTGCACCAGTATCGCGGGGTGGCTTGCCGCAATCCCGTCTGCTTTTTCTGTGCAAACTGAAACCCGGTGCATGTGGAAACAGGCTGTTACACCGAGAGTGCAGTGGGAGATAAGCTGAAGGCACACCCAATATTCCACCGCTTATATTGCAGAGTCAGACCGAAGTACGCAAAGCTGCATTATTTTGTTGCAGCAATGGATGGACCAAAAATGAAAATGGGAATGCAATCAGACGTAGGTACCGTGCAGTCAGCAAGGGGAAATGAATGAGAAAGAATGAGTTGAATGCTCACTTAAGCAAACAGGCCATTCATTCGGAGGTGGGAGATACTGACGCGCTAATGCATCAAAGTAACTATTCATAAGTTCACATTTTATTTGGCCTTTTGTACTTTGGCTTGAAACAATTGCAACAAAAATTCTTTTGTAACGAAGACTAACATGCCACCAAATAAGATAAATTGAACATTCAGCTGGTGAGAACAAGAGACGCTGAGCCACAAGTCTCCTTCACTTCCAGAGTCAGTGGTTAAAGTGGAATGTGTTAAGAGGGGGTAGTCACAGTGCTCGTGTGTGTCCTTTAACACCAGCCCCAGAAGTGTTTGTTTGGTACTGCCAACTCACTCGACACTGACCCCAGCATTCATTCCATAAAGTTCATAATTCCAGGATAAAACTAGGAATTTATTCAGTAAACTTTATGATGGCATGTTTTGTTTAATATAAAGGCACCATCTATTTTTAAGTTAAGTGTGTGGCAAGTGTAAGTAATTCATTGCTATGAATAGTCAACAACTCCGTTATCGTTGTATCATGTGATGGTAGCAGACGAACTGCACGGACCTTGTATGTTTGTTCATCTCGCAATTCCGATGTGACAGTGAGATCGCAATAGCTAAAATCTGGATTATCTAAGCTAAAGGCTAAATACATACTTTGGTTCTGTCTTCACAAAGGAGGACACAAATAACCTCCCAGAGATGTCGGGGAACATAGGGTCTAATGAGGGAGGAACTGATGGAAATCAGTATTTGTAGGGAAATGGTGTTAGAGAAATTGACGGGATTGAAGGCCGATAAATCCCCAGGACCTGATAATCTACATCCTAGGGTACTTAAGGAAGTGGCCCTAGAAATAGTAGATGCATTGCTGGTCATCTTCCAAAATTCGATAGACTCTGGAACAGTACCCATGGATTGGCGGGTAGCTAATGTTACCCCACTGTTCAAAAAAGGTGGTAGAGAGAAAACGGGGAATTACAGACCGGTAAGCCTGACATCGGTAGTGGGGAAAATGCTAGAGTCCATTATAAAAGATGTAATAGCAGAGCACTTGGAAAACAGTAAACAGATCGGACAAAGTCAACATGGATTTACAAAAGGTAAATCGTGCTTGACTAATCTACTGGAATTTTTTGAGGATGTAACTGGTAAAATAGATAAGGGAGAACCAGTGGATGTGGTGTATTTGGACTTTCAAAAGGCTTTCGATAAGGTCCCGCATAAGAGATTAGCGTGTAAAGTTAAGGCACATGGGATTGGGGGCAAGGTATTGACTTGGATAGAGAACTGGTTGACAGACAGAAAGCAAAGAGTTGGAATAAATGGCTCTTTTTCCGAGTGGCAGGCAGCGACTAGTGGGGTACCGCAGGGATCGGTCCTTGGACCCCAGCTATTCACAATATATATTAATGATGATCTGGACGAGGGAACTAGATGTAATGGCCCAGAAATTCGGGTCAGGGGCTTCCCGCAGGTGCAAGCCCCCGACCTGCACTTACCTTGCGCGCCGGCAGTTGAGCTGTAGGGCCCCGTGGAATTCCGCTCCGGGGCCTGGCCCAGCTGCCGGCGCGCAGTGCTTGCGTGTCCCAGGGGCGTAGTTAGTGCGATGCGTCCCCTGGGATCACGTGAGCCATGGGCAGCCAATCGGAGGAGGGAAAAGCCCATTCATAAGATTGACAGGTAGACCTGTCATAACTTATAAATACTACGGGCCCAAAATAGCAGTAAACCTTCAAATAATTTTTTTTTTAAATCACACTTTTTAAATAAACTATAAATTACATTAAATAACTAATTTAAACAATTTAAATTTTTGAAAAAAATAATTTTATATTATAACGGGGCTAAAAATAAACTTACCTTGCTTTAAAGTATTTAAAAAAAATAAACCTGTGGAAAAAATGTTTTAATTTTAATTAATTGACCACTTACCTTGCAAAAAGCAGGCCTTACGCCTGCTTTTTAAATGTGTAAATCCTGCAGGCTTACCCTCCCGGGAAAACCTGTAAAAAAAAATTTTTTTAAACGAAGTTCAAAGCGCACGCGCAGCCTCCCCTGCGCGCGCGTTTGACCTCTGAACCTCTTCGTTCAGAGGATTGGAAGTGCCGGTTTCCTGCGCATGCGCAGTACATGCAGGAAACCGGCAATTCCATTCGGCCTACGGGTGAGTACTCCGCGCGTACTCACCCGGGGAGAGCCGAATTTCTGGGCCAATATCTCCAAGTTTGCAGACGACACAAAGCTGGGTGTGTGTGTGTGCTGTGAGGAGGATGCCGAGAAACTCCAGTATGATTTGGACAGGTTGGGTGATTGGGCAGATGCATGGCAGATGCACTATAATGTGGATAAATGCGAGGTTATCCACTTTGGTGTCAAAAACAAGAAGGCAGATTATTATCTGAATGGCAATAGATTGGGAGAAGGGGAAGTACAACGAGACCTGGGTGTCCTTGTGCACCAGTCGCTGAAGGTAAGCATGCAGGTGCAGCAGGCAGTTAAGAAGGCAAATGGTATGTTGGCCTTCGTAGCGAGAGGGTTTGAGTACAGGAACAAGGATGTCTTGCTGCAGTTGTACAGGGCCTTGGTGAGACCACATCTTGAGTATTGCGTGCAGTTTTGGTTGCCTTATCTGAGGAAGGACGTTCTTGCCATGGAAGGAGTGCAGCGAAGATTCACCAGGCTGATACCTGGGATGGCAGGAATGATGTATGAGGAGAGATTGGGTCGATTGGGCTTGTACTTGCTGGAGTTTAGAAGAATGAGAGGGGATCTCATTGAAACTTATAAAATTCTAACAGGACTAGACAGACTAGATGCAGGAAGGATGTTCCCGATGGTCGGGGAGTCCAGAACCAGGGGTCACAGTCTAAGGATAAGTGATAAGCCATTTAGGACAGAAATGAGGAGGAATTTCTTCACCCAGAGAGTGGTGAACCTGTGGAATTCTCAACCACAGAAGGCAGTAGAGGCCAATTCATTAAATATATTCAAGAAGGAGTTGGATATATTTCTTAAGGCTAAAGGGATCAAGGGATATGGGGAGAAAGCAGGGACCGGGTACTGAACTTGGATGTTCAGCCATGATCGCATTGAATGGCGGAGCAGGCTCGAGGGGCTGAATGGCCTACTCCTGCTCCTATCTTCTATGTTTCTATGTAAAACAATAGGCTGCTTCTCCAAACCATGAGAATTATAAAATAATCTCAAATAAAATTATATACATTTTCTTGTTAATTTTTGTTTTAAAGTAGGAATGATCCCAGCACTTTTCCATTATCCTTGTTGTGCTCCTTTCCCACTCCAATGTGGCAACACTCACTGACTCCATTCTGCGTGTTGCTATGACACGAGTGGACCAACAGTGGAAGGGGAAATGTAGTTTAAGGACTGGTTCGCTCATACTGGACGGGTCCACTCAGCTTTAGCCATCATCTAGCGCTGCTCTGTGTGTGTCTACACTCGCGCACTGGATTGGGTGCCTCACACTTGCTGCCAAGCATGGGGCCACCTGAACAGGCAAGAGGGGCTTTGCCCAGTAACGCCCTGGGTGACCTTGGCAAGTTTAAATCCTGCGCTGTGTTGTTTTCAGCACACACTGACTCACAGACACTTCTAATGAAACACTGACTGTTCGCTTGAATATTCTTGAATCTGATGAGAATTCTGAATCAATGCCAATTCCGTGGGCACAAGTATATCTGCTTAAGTCTGAATTTCTGGATTTTGGATCCTAATTTGGATTCAGAGACACTAATTGCATTAGGAGCGCGCGTTTCGGTGAGTATAAATAGATATAATTCAAAGCTGTGTAGAACACAATGGATCTTGAGCTGCTGGAGCCAGGAAAATGTCACACGGCGAAAAGCCTTCCAACAAAGAACTCGGGAGAAACTTCCTTACCCAGAGAGTGGTTAGAATGTGGAGCTCACTTCCATCGGGGGTAGTTGAGGTGAATAGCATAGACGCTATTAAAGGGAAGCTAGATAAGTACACGAGGGAGAAATAAATAGGAGGTTCTGCTGATGGGGTGAGATGAAGTAGGCTGGTGGAAGCAGGCTCGTGTGGAGCATAAACACCGGCACGGACCGGTTGGGCCGAATGGCCTGTTTCTGTGCTGTAAGTTCTATGTAAGAGGAGGAGTGGGATTTCAAGTCAGACAGATATCCTTGTGGTAGTCAGGAAGAAACTTTGCAGAACCTTCTCTCAGGAGATTAAGTAAGTTTGAGATGTGGTGTGATGTGGATGAAGTGTGATTGGTTGAATCACAGTGGCATAGTGGTTAGCACTGTTGCCTCACAGCGCCAGAGACCCGGGTTCGAATCCGGCCTCGGGTGACTGTCTGTGTGGAGTTTGCACATTCTCCCCGTGTTTGCGTGGGTTTCCTCCGGGTGCTCCGGTTTCCTCCCACAGTCCAAAGATGTGCGGGCTAGGTTGATTGGCTATGATAAATTGACCCTTAGTGTTAGGGGGATTAAATACGTTGGGTTATGGGGATCGGGTGGGATATGTGTCGGTGCAGGCTCGATGGGCCGAAATGGCCTCTATCTGCACTGTGGGGTCTGTGTGATTCTGTGTGTGTGTGTGAATGTTCTCTTCTTGCTCTACGCTTTCTTACGTCTTTTATAGTTGTCCCATTATCAGAACTCATGCTCACGCCATGCGGCAAATGAGATATCTAATGGGTTTTTTCTCTCTCTCCAGCGAATCTCTTGACAGTGTACACCATCCACTGTCGAAAATGTGGCATGTCCAAGGTTGCGAGACTCTATCTGATTTCCCTGGCAATTGCAGACACGTTGTGCTTGTTCTGGGGCGGACTGATTGACCTGAGCTTGATTTGGCTGGACCCTAACCCTTTCTGGCACAGCTCCCCGTGGTGCGGGCTGGTCACAGTGCTGGAGTATGGCTCCGTATTCAGCTCCATTTGGATTGTGGTTGTTTTTACCTTGGAGCGTTACTTGGTGCTAAGGAGCACCCGAGCCAGACAGCACTGCTCCCAGACGAAGGTTGCCATCAGAATCATCCTGAGCGTCATCCTGGTCTCGCATCTGATTGCTCTTCCTACCTACTGGATCAACAGCTCCGAGTTGCGGAATCTCACCCAGCACAACCAGACCCAGAGGCACCCAGTCTGCGAATACGATGATAGTTTCTATTCCACTGCGGTGGTTTGGTTTCATACATTCTTCTCAGGCGGCATACCCTACATCCTCATCATCCTCTTCAACTGCCTGATTGGCCAGCAGCTCTACGCGGCCACCAGGATGTTCACCCGGGAGCAGCTGAGGTCGATAAACGGCGTGACCACGCGGGGCCTGGTGAAGAAGTCCATCCTGATCCTCTTCACCGTCTCCTTCACCTTTGTCCTCCTGTCCCTCCCTCGCTTTGTCACCTACTGCATCCTGCGGACCGCCTACAACACGCCGAAGCACGACAGGAACGACTATGGCCAGCTCATCAATCTGTTTGCAGACATCGGCATTATGCTGCAGTGGTTGAATTCTGCCATCAATTTCCTCCTCTACTGCGCTGTCAGCAAGCAGTTCCGCAGGGAGTTCTTTCTGGTCCTGACCTGTCAGAGTAGAATTGCCAAGACCCCCGTTTCACACACACCCTTGAAAGTCTACAGTGTTCTGTGCGCCTCAGTGCAACAGCCTGAAGTTTCAGCAACAATATTTGTCCAACATAAATAGTACCACTGGCTCCGCACCTGGCCATGGTTTCTGCCGCCTGAGTTACAGGGCATGCTTGTGGCAGACCTCAATTAAAGCTTTCAAAAGGGAGTTGGATAAGTACCTGAAGGAAAACAATTTGCAGGGCTACGGGGAAAGGGCGGGGGAGTGGGACTAGCTGAAGTGCTCTTGCAGAGAGCCGGCACGGGCTCGACTGGCCGAATGGCCTCCTTCTGTGCTGTAACCATTCTATGATCAGGAGAAAAAAAACATGCTTTAGAACTCGGCGTTTTAGGTGGGACGCACCTTTGAGAGCAGGGATTCAGCTTTCCAGATCTCGTAAGACCCCGGACCCCAGTTATAAGCGCGGTGCGGCTACACTGTTAGTTATGAAAAGCAATTGTACATCTATTGTGTGTACGACTTGAAACCAGAGTAGCACTAAAGTTGCATACAAAATCCCACAATTCCTCCTTGTGTGTGTATTTATAGGAACAGACACAACTGCACTAAATGCTTTCCTGTGCTTCCATGATTGAGCAAACACTCATTTTTATTATAAATAAAAATCTAAAGAACTGCAGATGCTGGAAATCTGAAGTAAAAAGAAATACTGCTGGAATCAGTCAGCGTGAGTGGAGGGAAAGGGGTAAGTGAGCGTTTCATCAGCTGAAGGCTAATTCACCTGAAACGCTAACTCCTCAGTTCTCTCCACGAATACTGACTGACCTGAGTCAGGGTGTTTCCAGCATTTTCCACTTTTTTAATTTACTCTAATTTTTATTGTGGTACTTAATAACTTCTTTCTCTCAATAGCGCGCGGCTGTCAGATTTATTGCTGTGCACTTTTAAATCATTGAGTTCAATTAGTTTTGACCGGATGGTATAAGAGATGGTCAGCAACAGAAAGTTCAAGAGCACACCAAGGCAAGGACAGCGGTCATCTGATCTTTGAACCCTACCATGGAGAAGGTGTCTGAAGGGGGGTGTATACAGTTAAGAACGGAATGATCAGAATTCAGGCGGTAAATTGTTGCTGATGCTGATGGGTCTGGCAGATATAGAGACTACACATGGACAATCATATTAACAGATAACCGTGTCTAAAAGTAGCTATATGTCCAAGAAGGAAACATCAATTGGAGAACACGTTAACTCACTTTTTCTATAGTGTTCCTCACATCAGAGCGAGCTCTCGCAACACCTCACAGAGCAGAATGGAGAAATTAACACCAAGCACAGGAGAAAAATGGGTAGAATGGAATTAGAGACTGCCTGAAAGAGTGGGTGAAGAGAAATGGTTTCAGGTTTTAGGAAGCAGGCGGGGAGGAGGTAAGATGGGGGTTTGAGGGAGATAGGAAGTTCCATAAGGCAAGGGGATGCATGGTGGCTGAAAAACAGGGCACTGGGTTTGGGTTAGGGTGGTGCAACGGAGAGGTGTGGGAACCAGTGTCAGAGGGGTGCAGGAACATAGGGCTGAAGGAGGCCTCTGAGGTAGAGTGGGGCGAGGCCTTGAAGGCATTTTAAAGTAAGCACATGAATTTTGCAATTGATTAACATGGGCACTGTAATGGCTATTATTGCATGTGCCATGTAGGACATTGTATGACTTTTAGATTCCCTTATCCAATTTTCAAATCTCCAATACTGGTAGCAAGGAGTCTGCATGAAGAGAGAGCTTGTGCATTAATGCCGTTCAGCTTCCATGTGTCCTTAATATATATGGGCCTAGAAATTCAGTTTGGGGCGGCCAGTTCGCTCGCGCCCAGAAAGTACCGCTGCGCGCGGAGCCACTTGCGCCCGCCGGAAATTCAGTTTCAGCGCCCCAACTCGAAGGCGGCCGCTATTCAAGGGTTTCGGCGCCCCCGCTTGGGGCGCTGAAACTGAATATCGGCGCGCTAGGTGCGGCAGCGCCACCCGCTGCGGAGCGGCAGGCTGCAGTACTGCAGGCCTTCCTCCCTCTCTTAAGGGGGAAGTGCCTGCAACAGTGAGATCGCCGCTCGCTAGTGCCGGCAAATGAGCCCGGCACCACAGAGAAGTGCCGGGCTCCCGGAAAACAGCCGGCAATGCCGCGGGGGGGTGGTGGAGGAGGCCGGGGAAGGAGGTGCGGGCAGGCGGCCGCCGAAAAAGCGGCCGACCGCATCTCCGCCTTAACTCGCCCCACTAACGCTACAGGACGGCCCCGTTTTCTGATCGCTGTTTGCGGCCGCTGCGGAAGAGGCGGCCGCAACTAAATATGGCGGTCGGGCCGGTAGCGGGGCACTGCTCACACCGATGACGTCATCGGTGGCGGCGCAGCGCTACTGGCTAACGCCGCCATTACCGCAGCGCTGAATATCGGCGAAAGCTCAGCAAGTGGCGCAAAAGCCCTCTTTGGGCGAAAACTGGGCGCAAAGCCTACTGAATTTCTAGTCCATGGTTTCTAAACGTGACAGGAAATGGCGCTTACGAAATATGTTAGTGGCATCTCATGACAGAACAGCAAGTGTCAGCCTTGGCTGAGTGGTAACACTCTCACCTCTGAATCAGAAGGTTGTGGGTTCAAGACCTACTCCAGAGCCCTGAGCACATAATCTGGGCTGAAACTTCATTGCAGTGAGAGTTGCACTGTCAGAGATGGGGGCCTAGAAATTCACTAGCCTTCGCGCCGCTTTTGAGGCGCTAGAGGGACTAGCGCCAGAGTTATGGCCAGTTTAAAAATTCCCTGGGGCCCTAAATCGGCGTTGCACCGGTAGCGCTGCGCCGGCACCGATGACGTCATCGGTGTGCGCAGCGTCCCGGTTGCCGTGGTAACCCGCCCGAACTCCGAAATTGAGTTGCGGCCGCCTCGCCCGTGGCAGCCGCAAGCAACGTTCTGGCAGAGGTGCCTTACTCCAGTTTGCGCCGGCGCATTAAAGGCCCCGCGGCGGCCGGCCACTTTCCCGCCGGCCGCCTGCCCGCAGCTCCCTCCCCGGACTTCTCCCCGCCCCCCCCCCCCGGAACAGATGCAAGCCCGGCACTTGTCCGAGGTGCCGGGCTCATTTTTAAGCTGATTTGCGCGGGCCGCGGCCGGGTGCAGGCAGCTCCTCCTTAACGGGAGGAGGAGGCCTGCACGTCCCCAGCCTGCCGCACCGCATCGGGTGCCGCAGCGCCGGAATTGCGGCGCAAAACGGCAGTTAGCGCCGATGTACCGCCGCAAAGACCCTTCAGTAGCGCCGGCAGCCGTTTGGGCGCGGCGCCACTGAATTTTTGGCGCGCGCAGGGGACTTAGCGCCGGCACTAACTTCCGGCGCTAAAGCCCTGGCTAAGCCAAAACCCAATTTCTAGGCCGATGTCTTTCAGATGAGACATTAAACTGTTGTGCAACCTGCCCGCAAAGGTGGACATAAAAGATCCCACCCACTATTTCAGAAAGAGCTGGGAAGTTATTCCAGGCTCCTGTCCATCATTACTCCCTCAAACAAAACCACAAAAACAAATTCTCTTGTTTTTATCATTGCTGTTTGTGGGAGATTTTGTTTGTGGGAGGGGCTGTTTGTGGGGGGGCTGTTTGTGGGAGATTCTGTTTGTGGGAGATTCTGTTTGTGGGGGGGGCTGTTTGTGGGAGATTCTGTTTGTGGGAGATTCTGTTTGTGGGGGGGCTGTTTGTGGGAGATTCTGTTTGTGGGGGGGGCTGTTTGTGGGAGATTCTGTTTGTGGGAGGGGCTGTTTGTGGGGGGGGCTGTTTGTGGGAGATTCTGTTTGTGGGGGGGCTGTTTGTGGGAGATTCTGTTTGTGGGAGGGGCTGTTTGTGGGGGGGGCTGTTTGTGGGAGATTCTGTTTGTGGGAGGGGTTGTTTGTGGGAGATTCTGTTTGTGGGGGGGCTGTTTGTGGGAGGGGCTGTTTGTGGGGGGGGCTGTTTGTGGGAGATTCTGTTTGTGGGGGGGCTGTTTGTGGGAGATTCTGTTTGTGGGGGGAGCTGTTTGTGGGAGATTCTGTTTGTGGGGGGGGCTGTTTGTGGGAGATTCTGTTTGTGGGGGGGCTGTTTGTGGGAGGGGCTGTTTGTGGGGGGCTGTTTGTGGGAGATTCTGTTTGTGGGGGGGCTGTTTGTGGGAGGGGCTGTTTGTGGGGGGCTGTTTGTGGGAGATTCTGTTTGTGGGAGGGGCTGTTTGTGGGGGGGCTGTTTGTGGGAGATTCTGTTTGTGGGGGGGCTGTTTGTGGGAGATTCTGTTTGTGGGGAGGCTGTTTGTGGGAGGGGCTGTTTGTGGGGGGGCTGTTTGTGGGAGGGGCTGTTTGTGGGAGGGGCTGTTTGTGGGGGGGCTGTTTGTGGGGGGGTCTGTTTGTGGGAGCTTGCTGTGCACAAACTGCTGCATTTTTGCCTACATTACAACAGTGACTACACTTCAAAAGTTCCTTGATGGCTGTGAAGTTCTTTGGGACCATGAAAGACACTATAAAAATTCTAATTCTTTCTTTGCTGGACCAATCATTTTAATTATGAGATTCTCGTTGATCCTATCTATTGGAATCTCCAGCATCCATCAGTCACTTGAACTTATGTTGACGTCTAACATTGACTCCAAGTCCACCTTTGCACAATACTGGATTAACCTGTTGCAATCTGACCTCTTGTGCGTATAATATTCTTCTGGCCAATACTCTATCAGCACACACACACTACAGAAATACCAAGATAGCACCCACATGGACAATGCAGCCAACATACATGATGCTGGAACATTGGCTCATCAGCCTCGCAAAGCATCAGGGCAATGCCACAGGGAAACCCCAGTGGCTCCGTAGATCCTGAGGGAAAGGGATGCTAATGTCTGCAGTATTAAAGCGTTTCTGATATTAAGACCAAGTGAATGTTAAGTCTTGATAACGCCAGGAATTACACCTGTAGCTACCTGGTAGAGTCAAAAAGAAAAAAATGTCAGTACTGAAAATCTGAAAGGGCTGGAAATGTACAGCAGGTCAGCCAGCACCTGCAGGATTGATCATCAAAACACTAATGTTTTCTGAAACGTTAACCAATTGCTGATTGACTGGCTGTGCAATTCCAACAACTTGGTTTTTTTTTTGTAATTATATGCTGTGTTATGGTCATTATATCCCTCATTAAGGTACCAAGCTGTTCTACATTAGCTTGCCAAACTCTCTTATTCCTTGCATTTGTAGCACTGGGGAAATGGAAGTTTATGTGAAGTCTAATTGTTTTCTGATGAAAAACTGAATAGTACTCTACTGAGGACTAAGTCACTAAACCTGTAATGCCGACTGTAGAATCCTCCGATTGTGCCTTTCTTGCCTGTATATGATGTATTTTAAAGTAACTATGCACTGTAACCGGGAGGGATGGGATACAGGTTTGGTCTCGCGCTCTGCTCAGTTTGTCACCTCAGGCATTGCTCTGGGGAGAGGCACTGGGGAGAACATAAGAACAAAAGATGTAGGAGCAGGAGTGGGTCATTTGGCCCCTCGAGCCTGCTCCGCCATTCAATAAGATCATGGCTGATCTGATCTTGGCCTCAACTCCACTTACCTGCCCGCTCCCCATAACCCTTCACTCCCTTACCATTCAAAAATCTGTCTATCAATGACTCCGCCTCCACAGCTCTCTGGGGCAGAGAGTTCCAAAGATTCCCGATCCTCTGAGAGAAGAAATTCCTCCTCATCTCCGTTTTAAATGGGCGACCCCTTATTCTGAAACTATGCCCCCTAGTTCTAGATTCCCCTACGAGGGGAAACATCCTCCCTGCATCTACCCTGTCAAGTCCCTTCAGAATCTTATGTTTCAATAAGATCACCTCTCATTCTTCTAAACTCCAATGAGTATAGACCCAACCTGCTCAACCTTTCCTCATAAGACACCCCCTTCATCTCTGGAATCAACCTAGTGAACCTCCTCTGAACTGCCTCCAATGCAAGTATATCCTTCCTTAAATAAGGAGACCAAAACTGTACGCAGTACTCCAGGTGTGGTCTCACCAACACCCTGTACAGTTGTAGCAAGACTTTTGCAACTTTTTGTGATTCATGTACAAGGACCCCCAGATCCCTCTGTACCGTCGCATTTTGTAATCTCTCCCCGTTTAAATAATAATTTGCTTTTTTATTTTTCCTACCAAAGTGGATAACCTCGCATTTTCCTCGCAGTGGCACTGGGAAATGGAAATGTCAGACTTTTGCAATTAGTGTCTCTTTTGAGGTTGTGTGCTGAAAGGGACATCATTATGGGGATGGGGGAGGGGGGAAGTAGCTCCAATGTAAAGTATCCTCTACACCAGAATGGCCTGAGACACTGAGATTTGATCAGAGATATTTCAGCTAAGGGAAGTCAGTAAGCAATAGTGAGATAGCTGCTGTGTCAGGTCTCCGACTGAAAACAAGTTCCACTCAAATGATAGACTCAACTAGCATCCTTCCGCCTCCTGGCAATTAAACTCTCAGTACCCGCTGGATTCAACACCTCGGTATCACCTGCACGTCTGGCTCCTGGAAGAACCCTAAGCAGCAATTAAAATGAGTTATGGAACACGTTTCACCCATGTATTGTGTTGATTCTGTTGGCCCTGCAGGCACGTTACAAACACAAGCAGTACCGCTGGGCTCCTGCTGGTAGTGCTGTTGAGCTGCTGGTAATCATTGATGTTGGTGGCCCTGTCCGCAGGAACAGGGTAGTACTGTAACCCTGTGCAGGCAATCAAAAGGGATGTGTTTTAGATCCCATTCATTAAACACGTCCAGCACCTTCAGGAGAATTTTGTAAATGTGATTGTGTAACCTTCAGTCTGTAAAGCCACATCTCCTACATTACAACAGTGACTACATTTCAAAAAGTACTTCATTGGCTGTCATGTGTTTTGGGATGTCCTTTAGGTCATGAAAAGCACGATATAAATGCAAGCTCTTTTCTTTGGGCCTGCAGTGCTGTTGCACTTTAGTCATGCTACCAATCCACTTAGCCTCGTCGGTCAAAGACACCCAGCCCCTCACACTGCACAGAAATAGTTATCTTGAGTACAGTAATTACCAGTGCCTCAGGCCCAATGACCTACTCGAAGCCCCTCCTGCTGCACCGCTGTGACCCAGCATTTGGCTTTACAGATACTGACTGACCTGCTGTGTACTTCCAGCACTTTCAAAAAAATTTTATAACCTGTAATATTCCCAGTCTGTATGGCTGGATAGATACAGTGTATGAGTAATTTGACACGTAAGTGAAGCACGCTTGGCAGGAAAAAGGTGACTTTGGGCCTATGGTTTCCAAAGCTCTCCACCACTGGGGGTTTCCTTCACCTCATGTCTGGGTCTGTGGTAAACTAATTGATAGAGATCGATTGCCGTGATTAGTCACCAACTCCATTATCATTGTAGCATGCGACCATCAGGATGGTAGTAGGTGATCTAGATGGACCTTGTTCTCTTTTCGACTAATAATTCCTATAAACCTGCTGATTATCGAGGGAGCGCCAACAGTTCCACCGATTGTTTTTGAGGGATGCACTGACTCCACTGTGTATTTCTGTGGACCGTTTTCACACACTTCACTGCCATGATATTCATACGATTTCCTTTCAAATGACTATTCAACAGCTTGTTTAAACAGCAGTTGTACAAGTCAGTATCCCTGAGGCTGCAGTTCCAAGCAACTTCGTGTTAATTAATATTAAGGAGCGAGTCCAGGTAGGGCAAGAGAAAGCCATACAAGAAAGATTTGCTCTGAGGCTCATGGGCTTGGTGGATGGAACACTATAATATATTAGAGAGATGATTCTGTGATCACAGCAGAAAGCGGCTGTTGCAGGGAATTGCATATGCACAGGCCATGATTTTCTGTCGATTGATATTGCATCAGGTCATGGAAACCCTGTAATGTGCTAGCTGCAAGTCTCATGCTTTTGTGTCAACATTTATTCTCTCAGGTGGACGTAAAAGATCCCATGGCACTATTTCGAAGAAGAGCAGGGGAGTTATCCCCAGTGTCCAATATTTATCCCTCAATCAACATCACAAAAACAGATTACCTGGTCATTATCACATTGTTGTTTGTGGGACCTTGCTGTGCATAAATTGGCTGCCGTGTTTCCTACATTACAACAGTGACTACACTTCAAAAGTATTTCATTGGCTGTAAAGCGCTTTGAGATGTCTGGTGGTCGTGAAAGGCGCTATATAAATGTCAGTCTTTCTTTGTAAATTGCTACGGCAGAATTTCCTATTTAATTTTCCTGCATCAATGGTCAGGCTGTAATCCCAGGTCTGGCCACTGGGTGGTATTGTGGGGCAGCGTTTGAAATTTCTACTCTGATGACACGCTCTGGTGGCTGTGCAGCTTCTGAAACCTCAGCCTCTGTTCCCACACGCTCCCGCCTGGTGTGTTTCCTTGTTCATCAGGTGTTTAAAACCCAACGTTCTGCTTTATACCCAGTAAACAGGGCACCTGGGACTCCCTTGCCAATTTGAAGATATTCCCCGAACAACAGGCTGCACTTGTTGCCAGTTTTGGGGAACTTGTTCTCATTTACAAGGTGTTTAATAACTAATAGTTGGCCTCAAGCTCAATAAGCACTTTGGGCCTCCTGCCCTCCCCTATATCATCCTTTGACCTCTGCCTATTCCAATGACTCCCCGATCCAACCACCATCCTTAAACCTTGACCCTACTGTGATTTTTGGCCCATTAACCTTTGCCCCCACTGTGAGTCATCCTCATCACCCCCATCCCCCCTCCCTGTCCCCATCCTACCCAACCTACCCTACTTACCTGCCCCTCGCCTTTGCCTGGGAGCTTTCCTACCAGTAGCCATTCTTTGTAATGACAACAGGGGAACGGTAGTATAGTGGTTATGTTGCTGGAATAGTACTCCCAAGACCGGGACTAAACTGACCACGGCAATTGAGGAATTCAGTTAATTAAATAAATCCGGAATAAAAAGCTAGTATCAGTCATGATGACCATGAAACTACTGGATTGTTATAAAAACCCATCTGGTTAACTAATGTCCTTTAGGGAAGGAAATCTGCCACCCTTACCCAGTCTGGCCTATGTGTGACTCCAGACCCCTCTGAAATGGCCGAGCAAGCCTCACCACCACCTTCTCAAGGGCACTTAGGGATGGGCAATAAATGCTGGCCATGCCTGCGACACCCACATCCCGTGAACAAATAACAAAAAAAGCCACTGCTGATCATTAAAACACAGGGTTGCTTTGGTTTACTTAAACTCATTAAACTATACAAACAAAGAGTATTAACTGTTCAAATGCCTTCGCAAATTAAAGGATTTCTTTTTTACCACGGTGGCAAGAAGCAGCGTGGTAAAGGTCTGAAACAAGTAGCCAATCACATTCACCGTAGTATGCTCCATTAATGTATCCATTTGTTATTCTGTCCACTGCTCCATTAAGTTATTTGTTGGTGTGCCTGTTGTTCTATGAATTTATGAATTCTCTGGTGTCCATCGGCTTTACCAATTTGCTGCTGTGCCCTCTGATCTATGAATTTGTTCATTCACTGCTGCCTACTTCTCCGTTTAATTCACCGGTGCCCCCCTGATGCTGTATTAACCTATTCATTGATTGGCGCACATTGCCGACTTTATTAATTGGTTGATTTGGTGCCAGTATTTTTTTTTTAAGCTCCGTGTTATTTATGAAGCAGCTGCTCTTGGCCACCGTTTTTAGGATGAATTGTCATGATATTTTTTAAGAACATCGAGATAAAGCTTTTCAACGCTGTACATGCATTGACTCCCCGCCCGCTACGCCATGGGAAATCGGTTGGCGTATCTCAAAGATGATGGCCCAGAATTTGCTGGAGCAGGGGCATCTCACAACGTGGGCCGTCAGTGTTAGGCTTTCTCCCTCACAAGTGTGTGTGGATTTATGAATTGGAAACTGGACTGAAATAACGACATTCGAGATGTTGTACATAGTTTTAAGATGTTCTTTGCACTTTTTAATTTGGACTCTGGGCAGGGAGAGGTTTTTAATCGCCATTCTCACTGCTGATGTGATGAAAACGTTCTGCATTGTAAGTTACTGGAGGCGCGAGCAAGGGCAACGGGGCATCTGGGATCTTGCTGAGCGATGGGACCAACAGTCTTGTTATGTCAGACATAACAAGTCTCTCTCCTTAACCAATGAGATTTAAAGATTGAGGAACAAACCGATCACCCTCTAGCCAGGCACAGTGGAATTCTGCACATGTACCCTTACACATGCAAAGTGCGGTTCACTGGTGTCCAAATGTCAGTTAAATTTTTCATGTTAATGAAGAGAGGTATATTTTGATGAAACGGTCAGCACGGTGGCATAGTGGTTAGCACTGTTGCCTCACAGCGCCAGGGACCCGGGTTCGAATCTGGCCTCGGGTGACTGTCTGTGTGGAGTTTGCACATTCTCCCCGTGTTTGCGTGGGTTTTCTCCGGGTGCTCCGGTTTCCTCCCACAGTCCAAAGATGTGCAGGTTAGGATGATTGGCTATGATAAATTGACCCTTAGTGTTAGGGGGATTAAATACGTGGGGTTACGGGGATCGGGTGGGATATGTGTCGGTGCAGGCTCGATGGGCCGAAATGGCCTCTATCTGCACTGTGGGGTTTCTGTGATTCTGTGATTCTGTGATTAGCAGTCTCCATTTCCTCTGCTCTGCTTCCTTTAACCCAGGCTTCTTCGAAAGAGCCGGCGCAGACTCAATAGGCCGAGGTAGCTCTTCCTCGCCACAAGTTGCTGGAAGATTTACACATTAATAACGGTGTGCGTCGTTAAACTCGCCGTTATTTTGGGCCATTAATCTGTACACTAGACTTTTGTACTAGTGTAGATTAAATGTAGTCAGGTACGTTCCTTTTTTTGTAATAGTCACATTTGCCACTAGAGGGTGCTCAAAACAGTCTGATCTTGATTCTGTTGACCTGAGACTCCGAAAAGTCCTTCACATACAACCAATTACTTTGAAGTGCAGTGACTGTTCTATAGGAAAATTAGGGTTACCAACCCTCCTGGAATTGCCTGGAGTCTTCCGAAATGGGGCATGGATCTCCCGGGCGTTGATCCCAGGTGATCTTCAAGCTTTAAATTTCCCTGTGCAGTTGCAGCCCCCACCCGCTCTGTGGCGTGTTTCTGAGAGATGTGATAAGAAAGAAAGAAAGACTTGCATTTATATAGTGCCTTTCACGACCACCAGACATCTCAAAGTGCTTCACAGCCATTGAAATACTTTTGAAGTGGAGTCACTGTTGTATTGTGGGAAATGCAGCAGCCAATTTGCGCACAGCAAGCTCCCACAAACAGCAATGTGATAATGACCAGATAATCTGTTTTTGTTATGTTGGTTGAGGGATAAATATTGGCCAGGACACCTCTTTACCTGAGAGCAAACACAAAAACAAGAACAGCAAAGGAAGTGTTAACTTGAAAGGAGATGAGCAAGGTAACCTCACAGGAGCTGTTACTGAAATGGCAGGGATACTGAATACATACTTTGTTTTAGTTTTCACCGAAGAGGAAATGACAACAGTAGAAGAAGTTAAGAGAGATCTTGCAATAGTTAAGATAGAAGTAAAGGATATACTAGACAAACAAGTCAAACTTAAGAAGGACAATACCTCGGGTCCAGATAGAGGCTCAAAGAAATTAGGGAGGAGATAGCAGAGGCACTAATAAATATATATATATATAAATTCAACAGAAAAAGGAATAGTGCCTGAGGTCTGGCAGTCAACAAATGTAATTCGATCTACAAAAAGGGAGATAGAACTAACCAGGGAACTATATACCAGTGAGCTTAGCATCAGTGGTAGGAAATCTCTACTGAAAGATGAGATAACAATACCTCTAGAGACAAAGAATATAATAAAAATAGTCAGTATGGATTTCTAAAAGTAAGGTCATATTTAACCAATCTTATTGAATTCTTTGACATAGTAATAGAAAGAGTAAGCAAGGGCAATGCAGTGGATGTGGTATGCATGGACTTTCAGAAGGCCTTCGATAAGGTGCCACATTAGAGATTCATGACAAAGGTCAGGGCGTCGAGTCAGGGGTCAGGTAACAGAATGGATTGAAAGATGGCTGCAGAACAGAGGGTAGGACTTGAGGGAAATTTCTTGGACTGACAGAAAGTGGGAAGTGGTGTCCCTCAGGAGTCCATGCTGGGACCACGGTCGTTTACAATGTACATAAATGACTTGGACTCAAAAGTTGGAGGCATGGTGTTGAAATTTGCAGATGATATCAAATTTGGGGGGTGGGTAATAATGTGAAGTACTGCCCCAAAATACAGGAAAACATAAACAGACTTACGGGCAGATAAATGGCAAATTAAATTCAATATAACAAAGTGTGGGTGGGTTCATTTTGGTAAAATGACTAAGGAGGCCACGTATTCCTTGGAAGGCAAGAAACTAAATGGGTTGGAGGAGCAGAGAGATCTGGGAATACAGACAATTAAATTGATAAAAGTAGCAACGCAAGTTGATAAGACCATAAAGAGTGCAAACAAAGTACTGGGGTTCATTTCTAGAGGAATAGAATATAAAAGTAGGGAGGTAATGTTAAATTTATACAGATCTTGTTCAGACCACACTCGGAGTACTGTGAGCAGTTCTGGTCTCCATATTACCAAAAGGATATTGAAGCACTGGAGAAAGTGCAGAAAATATTTACAAGGCTGATACCAGAATTGTGAGGAAAGATTGAGCAGGCTGGGGCTCTGTTCTCGGGAAAAGAGAAGACTAAGAGGAGACCTGATAGAGGTCTTTATAAAATTATAAAGGGGTTTGCTAGGGTGGACATGCAGAAACTGTATCCAATTGTGGGTGAGTCCAGAATGAGAGAGCATAAACATAAGGTAACAACTAACAGATCAATTTAGGAGGAATTTCTTTACACAGAGCGTGGTTAGAATGTGGAACCTGCTGCCGGGTGGAGTGGTTGAATCAGATACACATTTAAGGGGAGTCAATGCATGCATGAGAGAGATGGGAATATGGGGGCAGGATGAGAAGAGGTCATTTACGTGGGAGGAGGCTCGTGTGGAATATAAACACCAGAATAGAGCAGTTGGGTCGAAAGGCCAGTTTCTGTGCTGTAGATTGTATGTAATTTTATGTAAATATTGGAAGGATTATACTCTGTCAAGTGAGAAGGACAGTTATAGACAAGCCCTGAATTTAGATATGGTTTATAAGGAGTTCTTTAGAAATGTTGGTTGTCATGGACAGTAGCGCGAAGTTGGCGACAGCGAATCGGCAGCTGTTGCTGCAGCCCCCAGGTTTTCCTTTCCATTGACTTCAAGACAAATTTATATCCCATTAAATCCTATTGCATGCATGTTTGGTGAAGAAGGAAAGGTGTAAATGAGTTTAACATTTCTTAAGTATTGTGTTTTTGGTTTGCAGTATAAGAATACACCCTTTACCCCTGGTGGAACTGTCTGCGTGGTGGCCGTGCCTTCAGCTGCCAAGCCCCTAAGCTCTGGGATTGCCTCCCTAAACCTCTCCACCTCGCTGCCTCTCCCTCCTCCTTTAAGACGCTTCTTAAAACCCACCTCTTTGGTCAAGTTTTTGCTCATCTGCCCTAATATATCCTTGTGTGTCGGTGTCAAATTTTGTTTGATAATTGCTCCTGTGAAGGGATGTTTTACTATGATAAAGACGCTATATAAATGCAAGTTGTTGTTGTTGTGGCTTCTTCAAGAATTCTAGGCTGCTTTCTTGCTTCCCTTTCTGAAAGGTGTTAGAATTGTTATAAATTTTATTCAGAACATTGTATTTATACCTCTAACCATACTGAAACATTAAAGGGCTTCTATGACAGAATACTTACTGTCTCTGACTATTGATTTGCTCAGAAAATGTCTATTTCCCAACAGTCTGCCTTGTCAATAATTGCAGTGTGGTCGACTGGATGAAGTTACTTCAGTGGTGGATAAAAGTTGTCTTTAACCACACCGGACTGACTTAACTAAGGAGAGAGTAAGAGAAGGAAAGATAACCGATGTAGAAGCACACTGCAGAGTATCCGATAGAACCAACCACATTCAGAGAGGGGAGTGCCCAATCCCCCATCATATTAGCTCTGGAAAATGGAACCATTTTCCCATTTCAGATGTCAGTATCAAGCACTCTCCGGTCAGTTAAAGCACCAGTTAGATGCAAAGCCAAGCTCCCTCTGTCCCAACAATGGGCCTCAGTCCCAGCCTTTTGCTTCACCAGTGTGCTACTTCTGGTGCTTATATTCCACACGAGCCTCCTCCCACGTAAATGACCTCTTCTCATCCTGCCCTCATATTCCCATCTCCCTCATGCATGCATTGGCTCCCCTTAAATGTGTATCTGATTCAACCACTCCACCTGGCAGCAAGTTCCACATTCTAACCACGCTCTGTCTAAAGAAATTCCTCCTAAATTGATCTGTTAGTTGTTACCTTATGTTTATGCTCTCTCGTTCTGGACTCACCCACAATTGGATGCAGTTTCTGCATGTCCACCCTAGCAAACCCCTTTATAATTATAATAAAGACCTCTATCAGGTACCTCTTAGTTATCCTTGTGGCCCCTCTGAACAAGATCACTAATTTCTTCTTAGGCAGTCCCTCGGAACCGAGGATGACTTGCTTCCACATTAAAAATGAGTTCGCAGGTGACTGATGAGTCCAATGCGGGAGCTACAGTCTCTGTCACAGGTGGGGCAGACGGTGGTTGAAGGGGCGGGTGGGTGGGGTGCTTGGGTTGACGTGCACTCCTTCCGCTGTTTGCGCTTGGCTTCCGCTTGCTCCCGGCGAAGAGACTCAAGGTGTTCGGCGCCTTCCCGGATGCTTCTCCTCCACTTTGTGCGGTCTTGGGCCAGGGACTCCCAGGTGTCGATGGGGATGTTACACTTTTTAAAGGAGGCTTCGAGGGTGTCCTTGAAGCGTTTCTTCTGCCCACCTGAGGCTCTCTTGCCGTGCCGGAGCTCCGAGTAGAGCGCTTGTTTTGGGAGTCTCGTATCGGGCATGCGGACAATGTGACCCGTCCATCGGAGCTGATTGAGCGTGGTCAAAACTTCGATGCTGGGGATGTTGGCCTGAGCAAGAACACTGACGTTAGTGCGCCTATCCTGCCAATGGATTTATAGGATCTTGCGGAGGCGCTCCAGTGCTTTGAGGTGCCTGCTGTACATGGTCCATGTCTCTGAGGCATACAGCAGGGCAGGTATCACTGCTGCTCTGTAGACCATGAGCTTAGTGCCGGGTTTGAGGTCCTGGTCTTCAAACACTCTCTTCCTCAGGCGAGCGAAGGCTGCACTGGCACACTGAAGGCGGTGTTGGACTTCGTCATCGATGTCTGCCCTTGTTGACAGTAGGCTCCCGAGGTATGGAAAGTGGTCCACGTTGTCCAAGGCCTTGTCGTGGATTTTGATCATTGGGGGGCAGTACTGTGTGGCGGGGGCAGGTTGGTAGAGGACCTTTGTCTTACGGATGTTTAGCGTAAGGCCCATGCTCTCGTACGCTTTGGTGAAGGTGTTGACGATGGTTTGGAGTTCGACTTCCGAGTGAGCGCAGACGCAAGCGTCGTCTGCATACTGTAATTCGACGACAGAGGATGGGACGACCTTGGATCTGGACTGGAGGCGACGGAGGTTGAACAGTTTCCCGTTTGTTCTGTAAATTAGCTCCACTCCAGCGGGGAGCTTACTGAGGGTGAGATGGAGCATTGCAGCAAGGAAGATCAAGAAGAGCGTTGGTGCGATGACACAGCCTTGTTTGACCCCGGTTCATACGTGAATTGGGTCTATGGTGGAACCGTTGGTCAGGATCACGGCTTGCATGTCGTCATGAAGCCAGGCGGAGGATGGTGACAAACTTTTGAGGGCAGCTGAATTTGAGGAGGACACTCCATAATCCCTCACGGTTGACAGTGTCGAAGGCCTTTGTGAGATCAAAGAAGGCCATGTACAGTGGTTGGTGCTGTTCCCTGCATTTCTCTTGTAATTGAAGTGCGGTGAAGATCATGTCCATTGTGCTCCTTAGTGGGCAGAATCCGCATTGCGACTCTGGGAGGAGCTCTTCGGCCACTGGGAGGAGGCGATTGAGGAGGATTCTTGCGATGACTTTCCCTGTGGCAGACAGCAGGGAAACTCCTCTGTAATTACCGCAATCGGACTTGTCACCTTTCTTGAAGATGGTCACAATTACGGCGTCCCTGAGATCCCCTGGCATGCTCTGCTCCTTCCAGATAAGAGAAATGAGTTCATGAATTCGCGCCAGTAGTGCTTCTCCGCCATGCTTTAGTGCCTCAGCGGGGATTCCATCTGCTCCTGAGGCCTTGTTGTTCTTCAGTTGTCGGATGGCCTTTTCAACCTCATGCCAGGCTGGGGTTGTGCTGAGATGGTGGTGGGTATCATGCTGTGGGATGGAGTTGAGGACACTCGCGTTGAAGACAGAGTCGCAGTTAAGGAGATCTTCGAAGTGCTCCTTCCAGCGGGCACTGACTGCCTCTCTGTCCTTGATGAGTACCTCTCTGTTCTTGGCCCGCAGTGGGGTAGGACCTTGGGTGCTTGGGCCGTAGGTGGTCTTCACTGCGCTAAAGAATCCACGCACGTCGTGGTTGTCGGCTAGCTGCTGGATCTCCTGCGCTTTCTCCTCCCACCATCTGTTCTTTAGGTCGCGAGTTTTTTGTTGGACCTCAGCCTTCAGGCTTCTGTAGAGCTGCTTTCTTGCTCTCGAGTTCTGTTGCTGTTTCCAGATCAGGAACGCCTTGCGCTTGCGGCTTATTAGCTCCTGGATCTCCTGGTCGTTCTCGTCGAACCAGTCTTGGTGTTTCCTGGTCGAGTGACCGAGCGTCTCTTCACAGGTGCAGATTATGGAGGCCTTGAGTGCAGACCAGGTGCTGTGGACACTCTGTATCTCTGAATCGCTGAGAGTCGTCAGGCGCAGGCTGAATAGGGCTTTCTTAGCGGGGTCTTTGAGTGCTCCAGCGTTAATTTTCCTGTGGCATTGTTTCTGTTGCCACCACTGTTTTGTGGCTACCTTGATGGAGATGACAGTGCGGATTAGGTGGTGGTCTGTCCAGCAGTCATCAGCTCCTGTCATGGCGCGGGCGATGCTGACCCTCACTTGGACGATGATGTAGTCCAGTAGATGCCAGTGCTTGGAGCAAGGGTGCTGCCATGAAGCCTTGTGCTTGTCTCCCTGACGGAACAAGGTGTTGGTTATGACAAGGCCATGTTCTAAGCATTTCGACAGGAGGAGGGTACTGTTGGAGTTGGCTTTCCCTACCCCCTCTCTGCCGATCACACCTCCTCAGAGGTCTGTGTCCTTTCCAACTCTGGCGTTAAAGTCGCCAAGGAGGATCAGCTTGTTGCCCGTTGGAACTCGTGACAGGGATTGTTCAAGGCTGGAGTAGAATTCCTCTTTGGTCTCGTCTGTGGCTTCCAGTGTTGGGACGTACGCACTGATGACCGTAGCGCACTGGTTCCGGACTAGGGTGAGCCAAAGAGTCATGAGGCGCTCGTTTATACCGCTAGGAGAGTCTCTGAGACGCCAAACCAGTTCATTTTTTATGGCGAAGCCTACCCCATGGAGGCGGCGTTCTTCTTCAGGTTTGCCTTTCCAGAAGAAGGTGTAGCCACCACCTTGCTCCTTGAGCTGGCCTTCCCCTGCCTGCCGGGTCTCACTTAGGGCGGCGATGTCAATGTCGAAGTGTCTGAGCTCCCGGGCAACGAAAGCAGTACGGCGTTCCGGCCTGTCACTGTTGGGGTTGTCCATGAGGGTCCTGACATTCCAGGTCCCGAACTTCATTTTAAAGGGTGGAAGATGCCTGTGCGTGAATTCTTTTAACGTAGGGTGGCCGTTGCACACCAGCTACCACACGGGCTTGACAGAGCAAGGTCTTGGTCCAATGGCAAGGGGATCCAAGACGATTGGAGACCAGGCTCTGCTACAACGGCCTAGCACACACACACAAACATACTGCTACTGTCCTCCTCACTCCTTCCTGCAGGTCCTCTCTGCCTGGGTTTCGTAGGATGCATTGTGGTCCTCCCAACCTCGCTGTTGGCCCGTGCCGCACCTTCCCTGGGCCCCGACCCCGCTTCTGGTCCACGCTGCGCCACTCCTGGGCCTTGACCTCATCCTCGCTCCTGGGTCCCGGCCTCGAACATGAATGATGTTGTCTCTCACAGGATCAAATTAGCACTGATATTCTCGCGATCCTGGTCCCGAGCTCCACTCGCGATCCACTAGTCACTAGATCATTAGTCTAGTGGAGAAGTGTAATCTTGACGGCAGAGAGGTCTGGGAATTTGGGAGCTAAGTTTAAGTGAAGAGCTAGTGCTCACTGAGAACAAAGAACAGGCATGGTTGGGGGATGGGCAGTTGGCTCAGGTAACTTTAACCTTGCAACTTGAACTTGCAGTTAGGGATAAAATGCACCCACTATTAGAGCCAGGGGAACTTAAACAGCAGAAGAGAGGAGACTGGGGGAGAAAAGAGCAAAGGATGGCAACGGATGGTCAAGGATGGTGTTAGAATAAAATTTTGCTGGAAAAGACACAAACAACAAATTCGCTGACTGGGACTAATTGAATCACTGCACAATGAGACATGCCACGCCGACACATGGCTGGAACAAAGTTCATCTCATGTCCTGTTATTGCAGTCCCAAGAACTAACAAGGTTCACTGGTATCCTATTATCGAACTAATCACATTCCGCCGGTGACGCGGACGGAACAAGACGGAACGAAGACCTTTCGCAATCACTGAGAACTAACAAGGTTCACTGGTATCCTATTATCGAACTAATCACATTCCGCCGGTGACGCGGACGGAATAAGACGGAACGAAGACCTTTCGCAATCACTGAAGAGGCAGAATTGGCAACACGAGTGTGTAAACTCCTGACTGGAGGAAAATAACGATATGCGCTAATAAACGAATTGATTGAATGAATGTAAATGATCTAAAACCAACTTCTTGGAATTGTATATATGCTCGGCACGTACCACAATCGAGGAGAAGGTGCTCTCGCAGACCGCGTGGTTGCAGACGCTTCTCCCAGAGCTCTGTCATTTAATAAAGTTGTCTCTCTTACTCAAAGTCTAGTTTCCGAGGAATCATTTTTCCTACAACAAATTGGCGAACATAAGAACATAAGAAATAGGAGCAGGAGTAGGCCAATCGGCCCCTCGAGCCTGCTCCGCCATTCAATAAGATCATGGCTGATCTGATCCTAACCGCCAATCCACTATCACAGAACCATCTCCTGAATCTAACAGAATTAGACACACGAAATAGGAGCAGGATCAGGCTACACGGCCCCTGGGCCCGCTCCGCTACCCACAGGGCCATGACCGATCCGAACCTAGACTCATGTCCAAATTCCTGCCCGCTCCCCGTAACCCTTAATTCCCTTTACTTCTAGGAAACTGTCTATTTCTGTTTTAAATTTATGTAATGATGTAGCTTCTACAGCTTTTTGGGGCAGCATATTCCATGGACCTACCACCCTCTGAGTGAAGTAGTTCCTCCTCATCTCAGTTTTGAAAGAGCAGCCCCTTATTCTAAGACTAAATGTCCATCCCCTCATCCCCGGGATTAACCGAGTGAACCTTCTTTGTACTGACTCGAGAGCAAGTATGTCCTTTCTTAAGTATGGACACCAAAACTGTACGCAGTATTCCAGGTGCGGTCTCACCAATACCTTGTACAACTGAAGCAATACCTCCCTATTTTTATATTCTATCCCCCTAGCAATGAAAGCCAACATTCCATTGGCCTTCTTAATCACTTGCTGCACCTGCATACTAACCTTTTGAGTTTCGTGCACCAGGACCCCCAGATCCCTTTGTACTTCAGTACGTTCCAGTTTCTTGCCATTAAGATAATAACTTGCTCTATGGAGCTGAACAGTCGCTCGAGTCAGTGACCAGGGTGAGTAGTCAGATTTTTGACCACCCATAAATCAGAGACACTCGACAAGGCGACTGAACGGCGAAGCGGCACCAAAACGAATCTGGGACACAGACTGAGTGGGTAAGAGACACTACTTGATTTGTATTTGTGTGTTTGTATTTGTGTATTTGTATTTGTGTATTTGTATTTGTGTAATAGTAACTAAGAAAAACCTCGGACCAGGAGGACACTTGTCTCAGACACCTAGCCTCAGGCCGGTTGTTAAGAGGGCAAATGCCCCACGCGAAGGCCAGGACCATGAAGTAGGTGCCGAGACTCGAGACTCCAAGGTGTTCTAAAGTCGTGATACTAGTCGAGTATGGTTAACATTTTTCTGCATTATATCATGTTGCTAAGTGAACTAGGAGATTATTAGTGTCGGTGTTGTAGGACCCTGATCAGGTAAACAGACACCGGGGAGGGGTAGAAACTCCGTCCAACAAGCAAGCGTTACACGTCCGGGCAGTTTTGAGAGAAAGACAAACCTGGACCTCTGAGAACGCTGGCATAGAGTGCGACAAGAAGCTCGGGTATTCTCGGAAGGAAAGAATAGGGGGGCTCTCTAAGGAACAGATCTCCAGACACGAAGGAACGATCGGTGAAGCAGCGGCGATGTCAGGTGAGGAAGTTAAGAGGGGACCTTCAGGCTCCCTCACATATTCTTATATGACAAACCGACAGTCGTTAATTAAGGAGATGCAGAAAGACGGGTGGGATGTGTCACAGACTTTAGAACTCCAGAGAAGCTGGTTGACTAAACAGACAAAGGATAAAACCAAGAAGGCAGGAGTGTTATTAGTACACCAACTAGCAGGACTCATTGAACAAGTAAACGTAATAAAGAAAGTTGCACAAGACAAAGTACAGATGGTTACGGAACTTGAGACAAAGGTGAAATGTCAAGCAAAGATTATAAAGGAATTAGGGTGTAAGGTATACGAGGGAGGGCGAATGGGGACCTGTCCAGACACCACCTCCCTTCCCCCATATTACAGTGCAGAACCAACAGCCCCTGCAGGCGAGGGGGACGTTGAAATAGTCGAGATGGCTCCTGTGAGTCGGGGCGGGACATTGGCTAATTCCACCGCCAGTTACAAACCATTTACTCCCGGAGAAAGACAACAGATCATGACCATCTTAGGAAAACTCCAGCCCCGGAGCCAGAATGTTAAATTCTGGACGGAACTTAACGCCGTCTGGGTAGGGCACCAGTTGCACCTAAGGGATATTCACCAATTGGTCCGAGCAGCCTGCCCTGCGGACGAGTGGCGACTTGTGGCAGGCGGGCATGCAGTTCAACCCGCTCAGGACTACAGCGGAGGGCGTTGGACACACGTGGTAGCCCTCACTGACGAAATGGACGCCCAACAGCCGGCATTTGCCCTTTTTAAGACAGAAGTCCAGAGGGTCCTAGGTGATTCCCCCACGAATTGGAATAGAATCACAACAACCAAACAACAAAAGGGTGAGGGAGCGTCAGAATATGGAGAACGATTATTCAATATCTACCAAGAGAGCTCGGGCCAACAAAATGCCATTAGGACGGACCCGGCCTTTATACAGGCATTTAAGGATGGCTTGTCACCCAGACACCAAGGCATCATTAAGATGGGGGTAGTAACCGCCAGAAACTATGATGACCTGGTAGAATGGGCTTGTGGGGTAGATGGAAGTGGGAAGGAGGATAAGGATAAGGATAAGGTTAAGGTAAAGCAAGAGAAGGTAGCAGCCGTGACTAATTGGGAATCTGGAACCCGACCCAAGAAAGGACCATGCCACAACTGTGGAAAGATGGGCCACTTTGCAAAAGAATGCAAAGGGAAGAAAGTTGACAAACAGTGCAATTATTGCGGAAAACAGGGGCACTTAGAGGCCGCCTGTTACGGAAAACATAGGCCTAGTGAGGGGCAAAACACCCTAACCGCCGAAGAATATAAGGAATGGCAGGAATATAAGCGTAGTAGTTGACGTCCTGTGGCCCCCATAAAAGGTAAAAGGGAGGGGAGAATTTATGTGTCTGCACTAGTAGGGGGCCGACAATGTGAAATGCTGGTGGACACAGGCGCATCAGTTTCCGTCACTAACCTCCCCCTCCCCACGACTAGTAAGTCAATACTCCTGCGAGGACTCAATGGCACTAAAGTGCCAGCTTATTTGAGCACCACGCAGCTGGTGGAAATCGATAATATATACCTCCCCATGAAATTCTATGTGTGTAAAAATAATGAAGGTACAATATTAGGTAATGATATAATGAGGGAGTACAAAGCAATAATTGATTGTGACAAAGGAAAGTTAACATGGCCAAAGGCGGATGGCCGTAAGGAAAAGATTAGACAACTGGCAAATAACACTGGCACCCTTGGGGTGGCCACCGTAACTACCAGGGACTGGCACGAAGATACGGGAGGATACGGAGCCATTTGTGATTCCGTGATGGGGTATGGGCTGAAACAAAGTTAGATACAGGAAAAGCTAGTATCGACCCTATTAAGATTCTCGGACCAGAACACAAGCCACACCGCCAGTACCCAATAAAGGCGGAGGCCAGGAAGGCAGTCATGGACATAGTGAAGGGGCTAGTAGAAAGGGGTATCCTGAGGGAAACCACGAGCACTACTAATTCCCCCACATGGCCAGTAGAAAAACCTGATGGGAGCTATAGGTTGACTATAGACTACACGGCCCTCAACAAGGTCACTCCTAAATTACACCCCATCGTTGCCAGTCCCTCAACAATTTTGAATGGGCTATCCCCTGAACAGAAGATATTTGTTAAGTCCGTGAATGATTGAGACATGGACTAGCAGGAGAGAAAACAAACAGATCTTTACTGGTGAAAGGCATAAACGAAACTAAACAACCGAGGCTCTCTAGCGCCTTTTATACAGGGGTGGTCACTGCCGGTACTGCAGTCTGAGACCAGTTATTCTCTTAAAGGTACATACACAACAATTCCTCCCCTTTTAGATAAACAGTACATAACATTAATTTAACAACTAATGATAACGAATTACAATCACAATTACTGTTGCTAGATACATTGGTTAAGTTTAAGCAATTATAAGTTCAGTCTTTGAGGAGGCTTCCTGATTCTGTCTGGATAACGCCTCTTTGGGGTATCAGGTTCTTCTGGCAATGTTGAGTCGGAATCAATGTCGTTGTTTGGTTCATCTTCCAATATTACCGGTTCTGTGGTAGCTGCAATTGGAACGTCGATTTCATTACCAGATGTATCAGATCGTGGTGTGGAGTTGACGTTTTCCAGTGACTCTAGAATCTGGTCAGCATGGCGTCTTACAATGCTCTCCCCAACGTCCACCGTATACATGAGAGGTCCTTGTCGTGTACAAATCGTTCCTGGCTGCCATTTCTCAGTGCGGTAGTCCCAGGCCAAAACTGGTTGACCTATCTTAAAACTCCTGGTCGGCCTTTCATTCATATTCTGAAACTGCCTGTTCTCCACATCTCTTCGGACATTTGGCTTAACCAAATCCAAGCGGCATCGTAGCCTTCGATTGAAGAACATCATGGCTGGAGTTTGGCTATGTATATAGTTTGGGAACCCGAACAAGGCGAAGAGGTCGTTCAGGCATTTGATGACCGTGGTACTGGTCATGTCTGGGCAGGGGAAGGCAAAGGGGAAACGGGAGTACTCATCAACGATGTTGAGGAAATACACATTACGGTCAGAGGACGGGAGGGGCCCCTTAAAGTCGATGCTCAGGCGCTCGAAGGGGCGGGTGGCCTTGATCAGGCTTGCTCTGTCCGGCCTAAAGAAGTGCGGTTTGCACTCGGCACAGGTCTGGCAGTTCCTGGTCATGGTCCTGACCTCCTCGATGGAGTATGGCAGGTTGCGGGCCTTAATGAAGTGGTAAAGTCTGGTGACCCCGGGGTGGCAGAGGTCGTTGTGGAGGGTCTGAAGTCTATCACCTTGCGCGCTGGCGCATGTAATTCGTGACAGAGCATCAGGGGGATCGTTCAGTTTACCTGGCCGGTACAAGATATCATAATCATAGGTGGATAGTTCGATTCTCCACCTCAATATCTTGTCATTCTTGATTTTGCCCCTCAGCTTGTTATTAAACATAAAAGCGACCGAACGCTGGTCGGTGAGGAGGGTAAATCGTTTGCCTGCCAGGTAATGCCTCCAGCGTCGTACCGCCTCCACAATCGCTTGGGCCTCCTTCTCGACCGACGAGTGTCGGATCTCAGGGCCCTGTAGGGTCCTTGAGAAGAAGGCCACTGGTCTCCCCTCCTGGTTAAGGGTAGCGGCTAGGGCGAAGTCGGATGCATCGCTCTCCACTTGGAAGGGGATGGACTCATCCACTGCGTGCATTGTGGCCTTGGCAATGTCTCCCTTAATGAGGAAGAAGGCTGCGCACGCTTCCTCCGTAAGGGGGAAGGATGTGGACTTCATGAGGGGTCTGGCTTTGTCTGCATAATTGGGCACCCATTGGGCATAGTAGGCGAAGAGCCCCAGGGTTCTCTTCAGAGCCTTTGGACAGTGGGGGAGGGGTAGCTTCATGAGGGGACGCATTCTTTCGGGGTCGGGGCCGATGACTCCGTTCTCTACTACACAGCCGAGGATGGCAAGGCGCGAGGTGTTAAACACACATTTCTCCTTATTGTAGGTGAGGTTCAGCCGTTGGGCCGTACGGAGGAATCTCTCCAGATTAACGTCATGGTCCTGCCGGTCGCAGCCGCAGATGGTGACGTTATCTAGGTAGGGGAACGTGGCATGCAGCCCGTTCTGGTCAACCATCCGGTCCATCTCCCTTTGGAAGACCGAAACCCCGTTGGTGACGCCGAAGGGAACCCTAAGGAAGTGGTAGAGGCGGCCGTTCGCCTCGAAGGCTGTATACTGGCGGTCCTCGGGGCGGATAGGGAGTTGGTGATAGGCCGACTTAAGGTCGATGGTGGAGAATACCCAGTACTGCGCAATCTGATTGACCATATCAGATATGCGGGGAAGGGGGTATGCGTCCAGCTGGGTGTACCTGTTTATGGTCTGGCTGTAGTCGATGACCAGGCGGTTTTTATTGCCGGTCTTAACGACCACGACCTGGGCACGCCAGGGGCTGGTGCTCCCCTCGATGATGCCCTCCTTCAGGAGACGCTGCACCTCAGAGCTAATGAAAGCTCTGTCCCCGGCGCTGTACCGCCTGCTCTTGGTCGCGACGGGTTTGCAGTCGGGGGTGAGGTTAGCGAACAGGGAAGGTGGCGGGACCTTGAGGGTGGATAGGCCGCAGGTGTTACGCGGTGGGCGGTTTAAAATCTGTTGGTTGTCGACTGTGAGTGGGGGGAGGGGTCCGCCGTATGCTAGCGTGACGCTTTGGAGGTGGGATTGGAAGTCTAGCCCTAGTAGGACGGCGGCGCATAGCTGGGGGAGGACGAGGAGTTTAAAATTTTTATACTCCGTACCCTTAACCGATAGGGTCACAACACAGTAGCCGCTGATGTCTGTGGCGTGGGATCTCGATGCCATCGAGATCCGGTTGCGCGTTGGCAGGACAGGGAGGGAGTAGTGGCTCACCGTGTCTGGGTGGATGAAACTCTCCGTGCTTCCGCTGTCGAACAGGCAGGTCGTGGCGTGGCCGTTTACTCTGATGTCCATCATTGACTTGGACAGGTGATGCGGGCGGGCTTGGTCCAGTGAGACGGAGGCTAGTGTATAGCTGAGCGAGTCGTTGTAGTCTGCGGGTGAGGCGGTAGTCGGGTCTAGAGGCACGGTGGCGGTCGAGCGTGGTGGGTAAAATGGCGTCTCCCACGAGGTTGGACAAAATGGCGGAGAAGATGGCTGCCCCCGTAACTCACATGAGGCACTGCTGGTGTCGGTTGCCTGTATCAAAGATGGCCGCCCCATGACTCACATGTGGGGATGCTGGCCTCTGTTGCCTTGAAGGAAGATGGCCGCCCCCACAGCTCGCATGAGGCACTGCTGGCCTCTGATGATCCACCTCTGCAGGCCTTAGCGAAGTGGCCTTTCTTCATACAGTTTGAGCAGGTAGAGTTCCTGGCTGGGCAGCGCGACCTCGGGTGTTTCGCCTGGCCACAGAAGAAGCAGCCGGCAGCCCGATCGCGGGGGTCCGATGTCGGAGCCGGTACCGGGGGTGGCGGTCTCGATCGGGTCCGGGACGCCGACGCTGAGGTAGGTCCCAGGGGGGGTGCTGCGGGGGGTATCGCGGTCGGGGTCGGTCCCAAGTCCCAGGGTCGCGAGTTACAGTACCTTGAGTATGCCTCGAGGTCCCGATGGGCCACCTCTAGAGAGAGAGCGAGGGCTGCAGCTTTGTCCAGGTCGAGGTCCCTTGTTTCCAGTAGTCTTTGCCGTGAGTAGTCGGACCGCAGGCCTTTCACGAAGGCATTGCGGACATTGTCTTCAGTATTTTCTGCCGCCGTTACCGCTTTAAAGTTACAGTCTCTGCCGAGTGCTTGTAGCACCCGTAAAAATTCCTCCACGGGCTCTCCTGGCTGTTGCGGGCGGGATCTTAGGAGGTGTCTGGCATACATGGAATTTACCGGGGTTTAGTACTGTCTTTTCAGCCGGTTGATGGCGTCCTCGTATGTTTTGAGGTCCCGGATGAGTGCGAATACTTTAGGGCTCACTTGGGCGTTCAGAACTCTTAGCATGGATTTCTGAGGCACGCCGGATTCTCCCAGGTAGGCTTCGAAGCAGCTCAGCCAGTGTTCAAAGTCAAGGGCTGAGTTTGCTGCCTGTGGATTTAGGTCCAGGTACGGTGGTCTGAGGGCTCGCAGCCAGGCAGGCTGCTGTGGCTGTTGTAGCTGGGCGTCTGGCTGGTCGCTTGGCTGGTCGTTTGACTGCTCAAGTGTCGACATTTTAAAATTTAGCCAATAAAATTGATATACCTATCAATTCATCCAATGAAAAGCGACGAGTTAAGAAAGTAACTATAGGTTTTTATTGGCTAAATAACAGAGCCCACCCTCGTGGGTGATCGGATCCAACAAGGAGGAATACCAGCCAGTCGACCACCTTTATACCTGGGCAGGTAGGTGGAGCCATGGGCGGAGTCAGCAGTGGTCAGCCCAGGTATAACAGCGTGACAAGAGGCGACCTCGTATAGTGATACAACAGTGTGAACAGTGATAACGATATAACAGTGATAACTATAGTGTAACGATAGTGAACGATAAAAGTGGTTTACCACACTTGATAGCCTTCTTGAATGTTTGGACAAACCTCTCGGCCAATCCATTAGTGGCTGGATGATGTGGGGCAGATGTGTAATGCTTAACACCATTGTTCTTTAAGAACATCCGGAACTCTTCAGACACAAACTGTGGTCCATTATCAGAGCAAATCTGTTCAGGCAGCCCATTCCTGGCGAATATGGTTCGTAAAACTGTGATAGTTTTTTCCGTGGTGGTTAAGGACATTTTTATTACCTCTGGCCACTTTGAATGTGCATCCACCGCAATTAAAAACATCGAGTCCATGAAGGGACCAGCAAAATCAATGTGCACCCTTTGCCATGGAGATGAGGGCCACTCCCATGGATGCAGAGGAGCTTGTGGTGGGGCGTTTTGGACCTTCTGGCATCCTGCACAGCTCTTGGTCATCTCTTCGATTTCTCTATCGATTCCCGGCCACCACACAAACGCTCTGGCTAAGCTCTTCATTTTTACCCCACCCAGATGACCCTCATGAAGCTCATTGAGCACTCTATCCGTCAACTTAGGTGGAATTACTACTCTGGATCCACACATCAAGGTTCCTCTGCACACTGACAGCTGTTCTCTTCTCGGCGAGAATGCTGGCAGCAGTGGTTCGCCATGTGCTGGCCATCCCTTCACCGTTAAATCATAGACCCGTGATAGTGTTGGGTCATTCCGTGTTTCCTTTTCTATGTTTGCATTCGTCACAGGGAGACATTCGACTATGGTCGAGTGGAATAACTCCATTGGATCCACTGCAAGGTCTTCTTCTTCCACCGTCGGCAACGGTAGACGTGACAATCCATCAGCATTTCCATGCTGTTTAGTTCCTTTGTACTCGATGTCATATTGGTGTGCCCCTAGGAAAAGGGACCATCTCTGCAGCCGTTGTGCTGTCATTATCGGTACGCCCTTCTGAGGGTTGAAAATGGAGACAAGAGGTTGATGATTGGTTAGTAGAGTAAATTTTTGACCATGCAGATAGTGATTGAACTTCTTCACCCCCCACACTAGGCTGAGGGCCTCTCTGTCAATCTGGGCGTAGTTACGCTCGGCAGAAGTTAACGAGCGTGACGCAAAAGCTATCGGCCTCTCCAAACCATCAAGGAATTTATGTGACAGTACCGCCCCAATGCCGTAGGGAGACGCATCACACACCAGCCTGATTGGCAGTGCTGGGTTGTAGTGAGCCAATACTTCCTTCGAAGTGATTAAGTCCTTACTCTTCTGAAAAGCACGTTTACAATCATCGCTCCATTTCCATGCTACCCCCGTTCGTAGCAGGGCGTTCAGTGGGTGCAGAATTGTCGACAAATTCGGCAAAAACTTATGATAGTAATTCACCAACCCGAGGAATGACCTCAGTTGCGACACATTTTCAGGCGCTGGGGCCTTAACAACCGCTTCAATTTTGTCAGGGGACTTATGTAACCCCTCTTCATCAATCACGTGGCCACAATACGATATCTGTTTCTTAAAAAATTTGCACTTGGGGCGGTTGGCTCGCAGCCCATGTTCCCGTAGTCTAGTGAGCACCTGTTCCAGGTTGTTAAGGTGTTCACTGTCATCTTCACCTGTTACAAGGATGTCGTCCAAGTAACACTGAGTCCCCGGAATCCCTTGCAGGACTTGTTCCATCGCTCTTTGCCATATCGCCGGAGCCGATGCTACTCCGAATACCAATCGATGATACTGGTAAAGACCTTTGTGAGTGTTTATCGTGAGATACTTCCTAGAGGACTCTTCAACCTCCATCTGCAAATATGCTTGTGCTAGGTCAATTTTTGTAAAACGCTTCCCTCCAGACAGTGAGGCGAAGATGTCTTCTATCCTTGGAAGAGGATATTGTACTGTGTGAAGGACAGGGTTCGCCGTCACCTTGAAATCCCCACAGATGCGAATCTTCCTTGGCTCTCCGGACTTATTGCTTAACGTTTTCTTCATGACAGGAACGATGGGTGTTGCCCACTCGCTCCAGTCGACCTTAGACAACACGCCCGCCTTCTCCAGATTCTCCAGCTCTGCCTCGACGGCTGGACGAATTGCATATGGTACCGGTCTCGCTTTGAAAAACTTGGGAACTGCATTCTCTTCTATTTTTAACGAGGCGGTTACGCCTTTAAGCGTGCCCAGTTCTTGTTGAAATACCTCTTTGGCGTTAGCTAAGATTGTTGACAATCGTCCAGGAGTGACGTCTTCATCTTTTTTACCGTCCACCGTCATTGCATGAATGGAATGCCAATCTAAGTTTATCTTCCTGATCCATTCCCATCCCAATAACGGTGGTCCACCATTTGGCAGTATGTAGAGATACAATTTCCGTATTTTCTTGCCATTGTATTCGACAGGCACCCTTATTTTTCCTCTGGGGTATACTTTTTGCCCCATATACGTCGTCAAGATGATGGATGTCTCTCTCAAGGGTATGTGTGAAAATAGCCGCTCATAGTCTCATCGATTCATGACGGTTAGCGCTGATCCTGTATCCAATTCCATTTTAACTTGGGACCCTGCTATCGTGAGGGTGACCCAAATGGTTCGGTGATCCTCTTTTGCGATTACATTGTGAAGTTTGAGACAGCTTAATCTCCTGTTCTCGGATTCACTATCGCTCATCTGGTCTTCGGAACTACTGTCCGTCATCTTTTGTACTTTCTTGTACGGTTCCTTAGTAGCCTTTTTGTTGTCGCTGGTCTTCTTCCCAGACCTACAAACTCGTGCAATGTGTCCAATCTTCCCGCATTGTCTGCATATTTTGTCTTTGGACCAGCAGTCCTTCTGGTCATGGTTAGTTCTGCCGCAGCGATAACATTTTGCAAATCCCCGTGTCATTTCGTGGGTGCCGTATTCCTGTGGTTTTTGTTGAATTTCTGCAGCTCCCCTGGCTGCTGCTTCATACGATACTGCCACGCTGAAAGCCTTATCTAGCGTCAGCTCTTTTTCTGCGAGTAACTTCTTCTGTGTTCCTTCACTCAGGAGTCCACAGACAAATTTGTCCCGTAGGGTATCTGCCAGTCCTGCTCCGAACTGGCAGTGCTTTGATAGCTTGCGTAGTTCCGTAAGATACTCAGCATTGCTCTCATCTTTGTGCTGAGTTCTCCTGTGGAATTTAAATCTTTCTGCTATTAACAGCGGTGCAGGGTTTAAGTGCTCCTGTAGAACAGCAACAATTTCGTTAAAACTCTTCGCCTTCGGTTTGGCTGGAGTAATCAGATCCCGCAATAGGCCGTACGTTCTAGCGCTCATTAAGTTTAGCAATATTGGTGCCTTTTTCCCCTCCGCTATTTCATTTGCCTCGAAATATACCTCGACTCTTTCCACATATGTGGTCCAGTCCTCTAATGTATTATCAAAAGCAGTGATACAGCCAGTCTTCGGCATCTTGCAAATCTAAAATGGCGCCTCCCGCGCTTTGCCTTCTTCCCCGATTTAACAAAATGGCGCCTCCCGCGCTTTGTCTTCTTCCCCGCTGTTGTTAGCGCTGCTTTCCACGGTTTCCTGCACGTTAAATATTAATTCGTTTTCTTTTATTATCTTCCCGTCGTGGAGCGGACCCTCTGGGACACTTCCCTCCCTCTTCTGAGGTCCGAACGCTGCCCGGCTTCGAAACACCGGCCGCGCCCTGTATGCTCCACCCTCTCTCTCTCTCCTTGCTTCCCGACTCGCTGCCCGGCCCCGTTGAAAGGCCACCCGATCGAGCTTCAGCCCGCCGCAGCCCAGGAAGGATCAGAGCACTGCCTGCCACCAGCCCGATTAGCTGGGAAACCACGGACCGAGGAACCCAGCCTGGCTCTGGACAGTCTCTCCTGCAAGTTTTGAAATCGATGATCGACGGTCGACGCCCGTTTCTCGAGTTTCAATGGCCTATTTTTTTTTTCTTCTTTCTTCTGGCTCCGACCTTCAACAACGTCGTCGGAGCTGCTGCTGAGTTGTAGGTAAGTTCGTTTCTAACTTGTCGCCAGTGTTAAGTCCGTGAATGATTGAGACACGGACTAGCAGGAGAGAAAACAAACAGATCTTTACTGGTGAAAGGCATAAACGAAACTAAACAACCGAGGCTCTCTAGCGCCTTTTATACAGGGGTGGTCACTGCCGGTACTGCAGTCTGAGACCAGTTATTCTCTTAAAGGTACATACACAACAATATTCACCGTTTTAGACATAGCTAACGGATTCTGGGCACTCCCATTAGATCCGGAATCACAAGAGAAATTTGCATTCACAGTAGGGGATAAACAATATACGTGGACCCGATTGCCACAGGGATTCCGTAATAGCCCAGCTATTTTTCACCGCGTCATGAGTGATATCCTAAAACAGATAGAAGTACCTAAAGGAAGCACTATTTTGCAGTACGTCAACGACATACTAATAGCCTCGGAAACGAAGGCAGACCATCTGGCAACCCTATATTTAGTATTAAGGGCCCTAGAGACGGCTGGCCTCAAGGTAAGCCCTAAAAAAGCACAGATAGGAAAAACTCAGGTCCTATACCTGGGACATCTAATCTCCCAAGGACTTAAAGAAATGCCACAGGACAGGAAACACGCTGTCCAGGGCATGCCGAGACCCATAACAGTATGCGGAGTCAGGAAGGTACTGGGGCTCTTTAATTACAGTAGAAATTTTATCCCGGGGTTTGCTAAATTAGCAGAACCTATACAAAGATTAGTGAAAGGGGGTAAACCCGCGTTGGAATCGATAGATTGGGGACCGGAACAAGAGGAAGCTTATACTCAACTAAAGTCTGAGCTAGTATCAGCCCCAGGGCTAGGACTGCCAGATATGAGTAAGGACTTCCACATACATTGCAACAATGAAAAGGGGTTTTACACAGCAGTAGTTACACAGGATCATGGGGATAAAAGAAGGCCCGTCGCCTACTATTCCACAGCGGAGGGACCGGTAGTCACAGGGCTCTCCCGGTGCATAGCTGCATTGGATTGTGCGGCTTGGGCAGTAAAGGTTAGTGAGCCGATAGTAATGACAGGAAACATTATATTGCACACTAAACACACTCTGGTAGAGATGCTGAATACCGGGAAATTAAGATCCGTCTCGAACATGAGACGTGCCAAGTGGGAGGCTGTCCTCCTCCCTCCGAGTAAAGCAGTAACCATTGTTAGAGACACGGGGGAGAACCCGGCAGAAGGAATACTGGGAACTGGGGAGCCCCACAACTGTGGGGATGTAGATATGAACCTGGAAGAAGATAGGATAAAAGACACCCCTTTAGCGACAGCGGAAGAGACGTTGTACGTAGATGGTTCACGCAAGTATATAGATGGGCTGCCCCGAACGGGGTGGGCGGTGGTTAATGGCGAATTAAAAACCGTAGTCAGGACGGATTGATGGAGGCCTATCGGCCCAAGTGGCAGAGCTAGTGGCTCTCACCAAGGCACTAGAGTTGTCAGAGAATAAAATCGTAAACATTTACACAGATAGTAGGTATGCCTTTGGGGTGGTCCACAATTATATGACTGCATGGGGTAGGAGGGGATTCATTACTACGGGAGGCAATCCCATAAAACACCAGCTGAGGATAGAAGCCCTCCTAGAAGCTAGCGACAAACCCCAACAGGTAGCAGTAATTAAGATTAAGGCACATCAGAGGGAACCGGACCGGATTAGCCCGGACTGGTTAAATCACCAGGGGAACCAGGCTGCGGACCAAGCAGCACAAAGGGCGCTAGAGCAAGAAAGGATTGAAGAATTACCAATAGCCGCTGTGAGCAGCTCCGAGGACGAGATAAGTATTGACGAACTCCATGAGGACACCCCCGACGTCGAAAAAGGTACGTGGGAAGAACAAGGCGCAAAGCGGGGAAGCGATAATGTCTGGCAAAAGGATAACAGGGTAATGGCCCCCAAGTGCATTCAAAATACGCTATTAGAACTCCACCATGGGCTTGTACACTCAGGGAGAGAAGCGATGATGGGAAGCCTCAGCAAAGAATGGTGGTGGAAGGGGATGGGAAGAGATATCGTGAGATACTGCCATCGATGTATCACCTGTGCACAGTATAACCCCGGGTGACCCATAAAGGTCAAAATGGGACATCAACCAAGGCCGCGAGGGCCCTGGGAGCATATACAAATAGACTTCACAGGTCCCCTTCCACTGTCACACGGCAAAACATACTGCCTCGTGGTCATAGACCAATTCACCCGCTGGGTAGAGGCTTTCCCCACGCGAAATTGCACCGCTTTGACAGTTGCCAGAGTCTTAGCTGAAGAAGTAATCCCCAGGTGGGGAATACCAATTCAAATGGACTCTGATCAAGGTACCCACTTTACCGGGAGTGTCATAAAAACGGTATGCCAATTAATGGGAATTAAACAAAAATTCCACATCCCATACCACCCTCAAAGTTCGGGCATGGTGGAACGAATGAACCGAACCCTTAAAAATGCATTGGCAAAGGTAATGCAGACGTCGGGGAAAACCTGGACTGAAGTATTGCCCATTCACCTAATGAAGCTGCGAGCCACTGAAAACCGAACGACAGGCTTGACCCCTTATGAATTGATGACAGGAAGGGCGATGCAATTGCCAGAAGGCCGATGTAGGCCCTTTAAAAGACAGACTAAAACGATACGTTCTGGAACTTAGCACTCAATTAAAGGAGATGCGAAAGAATGTCCGTGATAATCAGGAGGACAAGGATCGGGCACAAGAGCTCACAATGACGGCTTATGTTCCCTCAGCGGGTAGTAAAGTCATGGTGAAAACTCTGCCCAGCAAACCAGGGTTCGCCCCAAAATGGAGTGGGCCATATAAAATCATAATCAGTGGGGATACCTGTGCCTGTCTAGACATAAGGGGTAAAGGAGTGTGGTAAACCACTGTATTGTATATTGCCACCTCTGGGTGGCGCTGTGTATGGAGGCATGCCTCAGCTGACTCCACCCACCACTGTGTGGGTTTCGTTCAGACTTGTTCAGTCACTCACGAAGAAGCATGGTCTCTTCTTAGCTAATAAAAGCCTTATTCATCTCTTCTTTCGACTCATCATCTCTTCTTCGACTCATCACCTTTTATGAAGTAATTGATTCACCCCTTGTTTAATGTGAAGTCCGGCGGGGTGAAGGGTACTACAAGTTAAGTCTATCAGGAGGCCTTGTCTGACGTCCTGATCGTCGTGGTGGCGGCGGTGGTGTTACAGCATCCGACGTCGGGTCTGGTGTCTGGGTGGTTGGCGAAGATTCCTGGGGCTTTGGCATGCCGTCTGCAAGGGTTGGGTTGGGAGGGGTGGTGGGGGATAACAGTGGTAAGGGGGATAACGGTGGTAAGGGGGATAACGGTGGTAATTCAGGGGTACCCGAGGGTGCGAGATCTCGTATGGAGACCGTGTCCTCCCGCCCGTCTGGGTATGTCACCCAGGCATACTGGGGGTTGGCGTGTAGGAGGTGCACCCGCTCGACCAGGGGGTCCGTTTTATGCGTCCTCACGTGCCTCCGCAGTAGGACGGGCCCAGGAGAAGTCAACCATGCCGGTAGCGAGGTTCCCGATGTAGACTTCCGGGGGAAAACGAACATTTTCTCATGAGGGGTCGCATTAGTGGCAGTACAAAGCAGTGACCGAATGGAGTGGAGCGCTGCAGGGAGGACCTCCTGCCAGCGGGAGGTCGGAAGGCCCTTAGATTTTAGTGCTAAGAGGACTGCCTTCCAAACCGTCGCGTTCTCCCTTTCCACCTGGCCGTTCCCCCGGGGGTTGTAACTGGTGGTCCTGCTCGTGGCGATACCTCTTGTTAGCAGGTACTGCCGAAGTTCGTCGCTCATGAACGATGAGCCCCTGTCGCTATGTATATAGCTGGGGAACCCGAACAGAGCGAAGATGTCATTCAGACACTTGATGACCGTGGTACTGGTCATGTCTGGGCAAGGGATGGCAAAGGGGAAACGGGAGTACTCATCAACTATGTTGAGGAAGTACACATTGCGGTCAGCGGAGGGGAGGGGCCCTTTAAAATCGACGCTCAGGCGTTCGAAGGGGCGGGTGGCCTTGATCAGGCTTGCTCTGTCCGGCCTATAGAAGTGCGGTTTGCACTCGGCGCAGATTTGGCAGCTCTTGGTCATGGTCCTGACCTCCTCGATGGAGTAGGGCAGGTTACGGGATTTGATAAAATGGAAAAACCTGGTGACCCCCGGGTGGCAGAGGTCATTGTGGAGGGACTGCAGCCTATCACTCTGCGCGTTGGCGCATGTACCACGTGATAGGGCATCTGGGGGCTCATTGAGTTTCCCTGGCCGATACAAGATATCATAATTGTAGGTGGAGAGTTCGATTCTCCACCTCAAGATCTTGTCGTTCTTGATTTTACCCCTCTGCTTATTATTAAACATAAAAGCTACTGAACGCTGGTCAGTGAGCAGGGTAAATCGTTTCCCGGCCAGGTAATGCCTCCAGTGACGCACCGCTTCTACAATAGCCTGGGCCTCCTTTTCGACGGAGGAGTGTCTCGTCTCGGGGCCCTGGAGGGTCCTTGAGAAAAAGGCCACGGGTCTGCCCGCCTGGTTAAGGGTCGCGGCTAGGGCGAAGTCGGAGGCATCGCTCTCCACTTGGAAGGGGATGGACTCATCCACCGCGTGCATTGCGGCCTTCGCGATATCGTTCTTGATAAGAGTGAAGGCTGCACACGCCTCTGGTGTCAGGGGGAAGGAGGTGGCTTTGATGAGGGGCCTGGCTTTGTCTGCATAGAGGGGCACCCACTGGGCGTAGTAGGAGAAAAACCCCAGGCATCTCTTCAGTGCTTTTTGGCAGTGGGGAAGGGGTAGCTCCATTAGGGGGCGCATTCTGTCGGGGTCGGGCCCGATGACTCCGTTCTCCACCACGCAGCCGAGGATGGCCAGGCGCTTGGTGTGAAACATACATTTTTCCTTATTGTACGTTAGGTTCAGCCGTTGGGCCGTACGGAGGAAATTTGCTAGATTAACGTCGTGGTCCTGCTGGTCGTGGCCGCAGATGGTGACGTTATCCAAATAGGGGAAGGTTGCCCGCAGCGCGTTCTGGTCAACCATTCGGTCCATCTCCCTTTGGAAGACCGAAACCCCGTTGGTGACGCCGAAGGGGACCCTAAGGAAGTGGTAGAGGCGGCCGTTTGCCTCGAAGGCAGTATACTGGCGGTCCTCATGGCGGATGGGCAGCTGGTGGTACGCTGACTTAAGGTCGATGGTGGAGAATACTTTGTATTGCGCAATCTGATTGACCATATCAGATATGCGAGGGAGGGGGTACGCGTCCAGCTGGGTGTACCGGTTTATGGTTTGGCTGTAGTCGATTACCATGCGGCGTTTTGCAGTGGTTTTAACGACTACAACCTGGGCTCGCCAGGGGCTAGTGCTACCTTCGATAATGCCCTCCTTCAATAGCCGCTCCACCTCAGAGCTGATAAAAGCTCTGTCCCCGGCACTGTACCGCCTGCTTTTGGTAGCGATGGGTTTACAGTCGCGGGTGAGGTTAGCGAACAGGGGAGGGGGGGGACTTTTAATGTGGAAAGGCTGCAGACTGTGAGTGGGGGGAGGGGTCCACCGTATGCTAGTGTGACACTCTTAAGGTGGCACTGAAAATCCAACCCTAGCAGGACGGCAGCGCAAAGACGGGGCAGGACTAGCAGTTTAAATTTTTTATATTCAGTGCCCCCTACTGACAGGGTCACCACACAGTAGCCGCTGATGTCCATTGACTGGGACTTGGACGCCATAGAAATGCGATGGTGCGTTGGCAGAATCGTGAGGGAGTGGCTACGTACCGTGTCGGGGTGGACGAAACTCTCTGTGCTCCCGCTGTCGATCAGGCAACTGGTGGCGCGGCCGTTTACCGCGATATCCATCATGGAGCTGGATAGATGGTGAGGGAGGGCTTGATCCAGCGTCACGGAGGCCAGTATGTGGCTTAGTGAGTCACTATAGTCATCCGCCGAGACGGTGGTCGGTTCCGGTGACGAAATGGCGGTTGAGTGCGTTGGATACGATGGCAGCGGATGCCATGCGGCCGGGGGTACACAAAATGGCGGATAAGATGGCTGCTCCCACGGCCCGCACGCTGCGCTGCTGGCTGGCTTCCCCTTGCAGGCGTTAGCGTAATGGCCTTTCTTCCCGCAGCCCGAGCAGGTAGCTGTCTTAGCTGGGCAGTGCGCTCTGGGATGTTTTAACTGGCCACAGAAATAGCATTTTTGGGCCTGGTTACTGGGCATCGAAGCAGTTCTTACCGGAGGCTGCTGTCTCGGTTGGGTCGCTGCAGCGGTTGGTGCCGGGGGCGGCGGTCCCGTGTCCCACGGTTTCGATTGCCATGTCTCGGCGCCGTTACGGGGGTATGCCTCGAGGTTTCGGTGGGCCTCCTCTAACGAGAGCGCAAGGGCAATGGCCGTCTTCAGGTCAGGTTCCTTGCTTTCTAGCAGTCTCTGCCGGGTGTGGTCTGACTGGAGGCCCCTGACGAGTCCCTGCGCGTGCTCCACAGCCGTTACCGCTTTACAATCGCAGTCTCTGCAGAGTGCCAGTAGCGCCCGTGCAAATGCCCCTACCGATTCTCCCGGTTGCTGCCTGCGGGATCCCAAGAGGTGTCGGGCGTAAATTGTGTTCACTGGGCGCGTATATTGCCCTTTTAGTAGCTCGAGGGCCGCCACGTACGTATTAGAGTCCCGGATTAGCATATATACTTGATGGCTCACCTGGGCGGTCAAAATTTTCAGTTTGTGATCCTCCTCTGTAACCTGTGAGATTGCGAGGAAGGATTCAAAGCAGCTCAGCCAGTGTTCAAACTTGGCTGATGCACCCACGTCTTGAGGGTCGAGGTCCAGGCGTGGTGGTCTGAGGGCTCTCAGCAATGTCTGCTGTATCCGTTGCTGTTGTTGCTCCTCAGGTGTCGCCATTTAACTTTTAGCTAATAAAATTGATACGCTTATCAATTACTTCATAAAAGGTGATGAGTCGAAGAAGAGATGATGAGTCGAAAGAAGAGATGAATAAGGCTTTTATTAGCTAAGAAGAGACCATGCTTCTTCGTGAGTGACTGAACAAGTCTGAACGAAACCCACACAGTGGTGGGTGGAGTCAGCTGAGGCATGCCTCCATACACAGCGCCACCCAGAGGTGGCAATATACAATACAGTGGTTTACCACAAGGAGTATGGAAGCATTGGACACAATTGAAAGTATATAAAGATGACTGACTGGCTACTTTCTGAATCTGTTTTACAGGTGATCTGCATACCCTTTGTCATAAAATTCCTGTAAAGACTGGACTGTAGTGATATATTAATCATGTTTAGAGTATTATGGGTAATGGCGTTATTTTATATTGTCACGGGAAGCGCGGTACCCCATTTACGTAAAGAGAGAGGATTGCATGTAAGTACCTTTCTGTATATGTCATATGTCTATGCGAAAAAAATGGGCCAAAGCTCCTGCTGGGTGTGCGCCCATGTGCCCACCCATACGGGGGGAGGAATCCCACTAAGGCCTATCCCCTTTAAGGTAGAGGAGATGGTAGGGTGGTTATTATACTCTAATACCACCTGGAATAAGGAGGATACCATACAAACCCAAAATAGCTTGAATCCAGGTCAGCTGGAACATGAGTGGAAACAGGCAGGGTATAACCCCACGAACTTTAAAGGATGGTTTCATCCCCAGTACGATAATCGAAGGTATCCAGAAGAGCTATTAGTCAGCACAGGGGGAAAACTAAACAATGCAGAGGGGGAAGTCTGCTTGGTAAACTATGACGAGACAGGGTTAGTGGTTGGATGGGGTAAGTGCAAGTATAATTACACTTTAACCAAAACCAGTACTAAATCACCAGGTGCCCTAGAATGGCCCTACGTGGGAACGTTTAATTTATCCGAAGTGCTAAACCGGACTAGCAATCTACCCTGGAGGGGAATACCTGGGATCATGTACCAACTTTGGAACAAATTTGAGGCCTATAATAATACCTATTTCATTTGCGGATATAAGGCGTATCCATGGCTTCCACGAACCTGGACTGGGTCATGCTATATAGGATACGTAGTACCATACATCCATCATTTATCCTCCCTAACCCACCACTACGGGTACCAGTCATTATGGCAACCAGCCCAGCGTGTTAAGAGAGCTATTACGGAAACCGAAAGATTCTGGGCTATAGCATTCCCCTGGTATGGAACAGGAAAAATAGCAAGGGAATCCATAAACATGGCAGCAGTGCTCGAACAAATAGCCAATGATACGGCTGAGTCCCTGAGATAAATGAGTGCCGAAATGGTGGCGATCCGGACCACCGCCTTACAGAATAGGATGGCCCTAGATTATCTGTTGGCGGCGCAAGGAGGCACCTGTGCCCTGATCGGGACAGACTGCTGTACATATGTTAGCTCCGAGAATATCACGAGCCTAGCAAATCATATCCAAGAAGAAATAAAGAAGCTCCATCAACCCACAAGCACAGGGGGATGGCTTGATTGGTTGCTAGGGAAAACCGGGTGGGGAGCGTGGATGATGCAAGGGATAATAATAATAGTTGTAATTTGTATGTTGATGTGTTGTGCGCTGAGCCTTATAAAGTTGTGTTGCCAAACTGCTATTAAAACCGTGATGCCGATCACCTCTATCGAGGAGGAACACACCAACCTGCTACCAAGGGACAAAGAACACCAATATGACACTGTCATAAGAACATAAGAACATAAGAAATAGGAGCAGGAGTAGGCCAATCGGCCCCTCGAGCCTGCTCCGCCATTCAATAAGATCATGGCTGATCTGATCCTAACCGCCAATCCACTATCACAGAACCATCTCCTGAATCTAACAGAATTAGACACACGAAATAGGAGCAGGATCAGGCTACACGGCCCCTGGACCCTCTCCGCTACCCACAGGGCCATGACCGATCCGAACCTAGACTCATGTCCAAATTCCTGCCCACTCCCCGTAACCCTTAATTCCCTTTACTTCTAGGAAACTGTCTACTTCTGTTTTAAATTTATGTAATGATGTAGCTTCTACAGCTTTTTGGGGCAGCATATTCCATGGACCTACCACCCTCTGAGTGAAGTAGTTCCTCCTCATCTCAGTTTTGAAAGAGCAGCCCCTTATTCTAAGACTATGCCCCCTAGTTCTAGTTTCACCCATCACCGGGAACATCTTCCCTGCATCCACCCGATCCAACCCCTTCACAATCTTATATGTTTCAATAAGATCGCCTCTCATTCTTCTGAACTCCAATGAGTAGAGTCCCAATCTACTCAACCTCTCCTCATATGTCCATCCCCTCATCCCCGGGATTAACCGAGTGAACCTTCTTTGTACTGACTCGAGAGCAAGTATGTCCTTTCTTAAGTATGGACACCAAAACTGTACGCAGTATTCCAGGTGCGGTCTCACCAATACCTTGTACAACTGAAGCAATACCTCCCTATTTTTATATTCTATCCCCCTAGCAATGAAAGCCAACATTCCATTGGCCTTCTTAATCACTTGCTGCACCTGCATACTAACCTTTTGAGTTTCGTGCACCAGGACCCCCAGATCCCTTTGTACTTCAGTACTTTCCAGTTTCTTGCCATTAAGATAATAACTTGCTCTACGATTTTTCCTGCCAAAGTGCATAACCTCACACTTTCCAGTATTGTATTCCATCTGCCAAATCTCTGCCCACTTACTTAGCCTGTCTATGTCCCCTTGAAGGTTTTTTATGTCCTCCTCACTCACTACTTTCCCCCCCATCTTAGTATCATCTGCAAACTTTGATATGTTACACTCGGTCCCCTCCTCCAAATCGTTAATATAGATTGTAAAGAGTTGGGGACCCAGCACTGACCCCTGCGGAACACCACTAGTTACTGATTGCCAGTCTGAGAATGAACCATTTATCCCAACTCTCTGCCTTCTGTTAGATAGCCAATCCTCTATCCATGCCAGAATATTACCCCCAATCCCGTGATTTTTTATCTTAAGCAATAATCTTTTGTGTGGCACCTTGTCAAATGCCTTTTGGAAGTCTAAATACACTACATCCACTGGTTCCCCTTTATCCACCCTATACGTTACTTCCTCAAAGAACTCCAGCAAATTTGTCAAACATGACTTCCCCTTCATAAAACCATGCTGACTTTGTCCTATTAAATTATGATTATCCAAATGTCCTGTTACTGTCTCCTTAATAATGGACTCCAAAATTTTACCTACTACATCTGTCGAAGGAGCAACCGAACCCCCGGACATAAGCCAGTGGCTGTAAGCACCGACGAAAGGGAGACCGAGGATGGTCATCTGGGAGCAAATGAATCATGCTCCAGGACCAAGAGGAGGGACTGTTAGAATAAAATTTTGCTGGAAAAGACACAAACAACAAATTCGCTGACTGGGACTAATTGAATCACTGCACAATGAGACATGCCACGCCTATGCATGGCTGGAACAAAGTTCATCTTGTGTCCTGTTATCGCAGTCCCAAGAACTAACAAGGTTCACTGGTATCCTATTTTCGAACTAATCACATTCCGCCGGTGACGCAGACGGAACAAGACGGAACGAAGACCTTTTGCAATCACTGAGAACTAACAAGGTTCACTGGTATCCTATTATCGAACTAATCACATTCCGCCGGTGACGCGGACGGAACAAGATGGAACAAAGACCTTTCGCAATCACTGAAGAGGCAGAATTGGCAACACGAGTGTGTAAACTCCTGACTGGAGGAAAATAACGATATGCGCTAATAAACAAATTGATTGAATGAATGTAAATGATCTAAAACCAACTTCTTGGAATTGTATATAAGCTCGGCACGTACCACAATCGAGGAGAAGGTGCTCTCGCAGACCGCATGGTTGCAGACGCTTCTCCCAGAGCTCTGTCATTTAATAAAGTTGTCTCTCTTACTCAAAGTCTAGTTTCCGAGGAATCATTTTTCCTACAACAATGGCAAAGGAGCTCCCGAGGGAGCTGCCAGCACAGGAGCCATCTTGGAACAAATCACTAATTTACTGTCAGCTTGTCTGCTCGAATTATCGCTCGTTTTGCACTGAAGACTCACCGCCAGTGAGAACAATTTGCCCGTGCTCCCAGCAACCATCTGGTGAAGTGTTTCTCTTCTGTTCTAGCACTGATGGGTCACATTAAATGACCTTAGAGGGAATTGTGGCCAATAAAATACAACCCAAATGTTTGTCTGTTCCCAGGAAGGGTATCGTTGGGAAGGGAGTTTGAGAGATTGTCTAAGGCTTTCCTGGTACACTCTGGGCAGTGACACAACAGGTAACAAAAAAATTAAGGAAACAGCTTTATTCTAATCGGAACATCAAAGCTATGGAAGATCTCCCTAACGTTTTCCATTCATTCTAGCTTTCTTACAACCTTCTGGGTTCTGAAGTGGGGGCGGAGGTTAATCCTTGAAACAAAGGCTGGCTTTGTTCTGCGGGAGAGATTGGCAAGCTCACTGACTACAGGATCCAAGCTGCTAAATGAACATTCAAGAGTTGAAATGTAGCTTTCTGTAGCAGCACCTGGCTTTTCTGAATTAATTTACAGAGGCGCCTCAGGCTATATCAAGAGCTAAGTACCCAAAGAATAAGCAATGAGTTTCATCAGTGCTTCCAGTCAGTCTTTCACCCATGTAAAAGACAATTGGGACTCAGTCGCAATTACAAAGCACTGCCCTAACTTAGTGCCACCAGAGACTTGGTCTCCGAGCACAGGGAAAGAACCGAGGAACCCATAAACCAACAGTTGGGATCACCTGAGAATCAGGAAAACAACATTGGCTAATTGGAGGTGAAAAGATGATTCCCTCAAGAGCTTTAATGAGCATTTCCTCAGTTACGTTATGCTCTGCTGGGGTTTGCAGACAGGTGGTGGTGGGGGGTGCATAGAAGGTAGGAGCAGGAGTAGGCCATTTGTCCTCTTGAGCCTGTTCCACCATTTAATGAGATCATGGCTGATCATCCATAGAAACATAGATGATAGGAGCAGGAGTAGGCCATTCGGCCCCTCGAGCCTGTTCCACCATTTAATGAGATCATGGCTGATCATCCAAATTCAGTACCCTGTCCCTGCTTTCTCCCCATATCCCTTGATCCCTTTAGCCTTAAGAAATATATCTAACTCCTTCTTGAATATATTTAATGAATTGGCCTCAACTGCCTTCTGTGGTAGAGAATTCCACAGGTTCACCACTCTGGGTGAAGAAATTCCTCCTCATCTCAGTCCTCAATGGCTTACCCCTTATCCTTAGACTGTGACCCCTGGTTCTGGACTCCCCCGCCATTGGGAACATCCTTCCTGCATCTAGTCTGTCTAGTCCTGTTAGAATTTTATAAGTTTCAATGAGATCCCCTCTCATTCTTCTAAACTCTAGCGAATACAAACCCAATCGACCCAATCTCTCTTCATACATCATTCCTGCCATCCCAGGTATCAGTCTGGTGAATCTTCGCTGCACTCCCTCCATGGCAAGAACATCCTTCCTCAGATAAGGCAACCAAAACTGCACGCAATACTCAAGGTGTGGTCTTAGCAAGGCCCTGTACAACTGCAGCAAGACATCCTTGCTCCTATACTCGAATCCTCTCACTATGAAGGCCAACATACCATTTGCCTTCTTAGCCGCCTGCTGCACCTGCATGCTTACCTTCAGTGACTGGTGCACAAGGACACCCAGGTCTCGTTGCACTTCCCCTTCTCCCAATCTATTGCCGTTCAGATAATAATCTGCCTTCCTGTTTTTGCCACCAAAGTGGATAACCTCGCATTTATCCACATTATACTGCATCTGCCATGCAGCTGCCCAATCACCCAACCTGTCCAAATCATACTGGAGTTTCTCGGCATCCTCCTCACAGCACACACGCCCACCCGGCTTTGTGTCGTCTGCAAACTTGGAGATATTACATCTAGTTATCTCGTCTAGATCATTAATATATATTGTGAATAGCTGGGGTCCTAGGACCGATCCCTGCGGTACCCCACTAGTCACTGCCTGCCACTCGGAAAAAGACCCGTTTATTCCAACTGTTTGCTTCCTGTCTGCCAACCAGTTCTCTATCCAAGTCAGTACCTTACCCCCAATCCCATGTGCTTTAACTTTACACGCTAGGTAGCTGCTCGGTGCACTCCTGCTGAATATTCCTTTCTGCTGTGTTCCACTTGTGTCCAGCAGAATTCATCAGATGAGTTCAGCTCACCTTGTTTTCAGTGCAGCCTGCGGTTGAGAGACCCATTGGCAGTAATAGATGTTTATTCTCGCACCTTCTGTCGCACAGGGTGCATTGCTCACTGCCCTGAAATGTTTCGATCACACACAAGAACCGAATCTTCTTTTTGCACAGAATGACCCGGTCATTGACCATTCTGAACATTGTCTTCCTATGAGACCACGTGCAGCAATGTCGGTCCAATATTTGCATTTTACTGATAGATCTCTGTGGTGCCGCTCATAAAATCTCACGCAGTGTGACAGGAAGTAAGTGTGACGCTCATAGGAAGTGTGCGCTATATGGAAGACTTTTCACATTATTAGCAGATCAACCGTGTGTCCAATGAACCGCGGGTGATGGGCAGGGAATGGACAATGTTCGATCAGGTTGGCTGATTCTGGGACCCGTGTTGATCAAATTCAAGAACTCTGACCACTTGTTCCATGAAAAGTTACCTTGATTATGATATATTCCGTAACCCATGTATTCAATATTTATCTCTTACCTTTTTAAAAGCTCAGGATACAGAGGAAAATGTTTCCACTTCTTGATAGGTAGCAATGATGGAGAGTGGGGGGGCGTCCATGCAGTTTGGCAGTAGTGGGGAGGGGCCCTTGGCTTTGGGTATTTTACAGGAAGGCGCTGCTAAGTTTGGTAGGACTGGTGTGTCTGTCTGTCCCTGAGCGATCTCTCTTTCTCTGTGTGTCATCCATCTCTTTCTCCTACCCTCTTACTATCCAGATCTCTTCCCTCTTCAAAGAACGGTACGTAGTGGTAATGTCACTGGGCCAGTAATCCAGAGGCCTGGACTCAATGATCCAGAGACGTGAGTTCAAATCCCACCACAGCAGCTGGGGAATTTTAATTCCGTTAATTAAATAAATCTGGAAAAAAAGCTAGTATCAGTAATGGTGACCATGAAACTATCGGATTGTTGTAAAACCCATCTGGTTCACTAATGTCCTTTAGGGAAGGAAATCTGCCATCCTTACCTGGTCTGGCCTATATGTGACTCCAGACCCACAACAATGTGGTTGACTCTTAACTCCCCTCTGAAATGGTGTAGCAAACCACTATGAAACAAACCAGATGGACCACTTGGCACTGGCTACAGACACGGCAACGGCACACCCAGCCCAGCCAACCCTGCAAAGTCCTCCTCACCAACATCTGGGGACTTGTGCCAAAATTGGCAACAGCCTAACATAGTCATACTCATACTCACAGAATCATACCTTTCAGCCAATGTCCCAAACTCCTCCATCACCATCCCTGGGTTCTGTCCCTGTCACAGATGCATCTGTCCATGAGAGAATTGGTAGCAGTGACCACCGCACAGTCATTGTGGAGACAAAGTCCCATCTTCACACAGAAGTGCAGAGTGGATGATCCATATCGGCCTACTCCTGAGGAACCCACCACCACAGAAGCCAATTCGATTCACTCCACGTGATATCAAGAAACTGAATACAGCAAAGGCTATGGGTCCCAACTATCGTGCTGAAGACTTGTGCTCCAGAACTAGCCGCGCCTCTAGCCAAGCTGTTCCAGTACAGCTTCTCCTTCTTCTTCTCCTTCTCCTGTCCACAAAAAGCAGAACAAATCCAATTGCCGCCCCATCAGTCTACTCTCAATCATCAGCAAAGTGACGGACGGTGTCATCGACAGCGCTATCAAGTGGCACTTACTCACCAATAACCTGTTCACTGATGCCCAGTTTGGGTTCTGCCAAGACCACTCGGCTCCCAACCTCATTACAGCCTTGGTCCAAACATGGACAAAGGAGCTGAATTCCAGAGGTGAGGTGAGAGTGACTGCCCTTGACATCAAGACAGCATTTGACCAAGTGTGGCATCAAGGAGCCCTAGTGTCAACGAAGTCAGGGTGAAAACGCTCCACTGACTGGAGTCATACCTAGCACAAAGGAAGATGGTTGTGGTGGTTGAAGGTCAATCATCACAGCCCCAGGGCATCACTGCAGGAGTTCCTCAGGGCAGTGTCCTTAGGCCCAACCATCTTCAGCTGCTCCATCAATGACCTTCCTTCCAACATAAGGTCAGAAATGGGGATGTTCGCTGATGACCGCACAGTGTTCAACACCATTCACAACTCTTCAGATAATGATACAGTCCATGCCCGCATGCAACAAGACCTAGACGACGTTCAGGCTTGGGCTGATAAGTGACAGGTAACATTCGTGCCACAGAAGTGCCAGGCAATTACTATCTCCAACAAGCGAGAGTCTAACCACCTCTGCTTGACATTCAACGGCATTACCATCGCTGAATCCCCCACCATCAACATCCTGGGGGTCACCATTGACCAGAAACTTAACTGGTCCAGCACATAAATACTGTGGCAACAAGCGCAGGTCAGAGGCTAGGTATTCTGTGGGAAGTGTCTCACCTCCTGACTCCCCAAAGCCTTTCCACCATCTACAAGGCACAAGTGAGGAGTGTGATGGAATACTCTCCACTTGCCTGGATGAGTACAGTTCCAACAACACTCAAGAAGCTCGACACCATCCAGGACAAGGCAGCCCATTAAATTGGCACCCCACCCACCACCTTAATCATTCACTCCCTCCACCACCGGCGTACCGTGGCTGCAGTATGTACCATCTACAAGATGCACTGCAGCATTTCGCCAAAGCTTCTTCGGCAGCACTTCCCAAACACGCGACCTCTTCCACCTAGAAGGACAAGGGTAGCAGGCGCATGGGAACACCACCACCTCCAAGTTCCCCTCCAAGTCACACACCATCCTGACTTGGAAATATATCGCCGATCCTTCATCGTCGCTGGGTTAAAATCCTGGAACTCCCGCCCTAACAGCACTATGGGAGTACCTTCATCACACGGACTGCAGCGGTTCTAGAAGGCGGCTCACCACCACCTTCTCAAAGGGCAATTAGGGATGGGCAATAAATGCTGGCCTTGCCAGCGATGCCCACATCCCATAAACGAATAAAATAAAAAAATTCTCGCTGGCCAGGCCTATCGCCACCTCACTCCCTTGCTGTCTCTTTCCTGGGGTCCCAGTCCCACCGCCACTGGCACTCCTTCCATTGGCTGTCCCTAGGCCCGACCCATTGCCCCCCTCCCTTCTGCCTTCGCCTGTTGCCCACTGTCTTAGAGAGCAAATCAGCGATTTCTTTTTGAAGTGCTTATCGCACTTTTCGGTCTGGTTCTCGCACCAGCACTTTGTAAAGAAGCTGCCACATAGCCAGAGAAGGTTGGGAGCAAACGCGCAACATAGAAACATAGACGATAGGAGCAGGAGTAGGCCATTCAGCCCCTCGAGCCTGTTCCGCCATTCAATGAGATCATGGCTGATCATCCAAACTCAGTACCCTGTCCCTGCCTTCTCCCCATATCCCTTGATCCCTTTAGCCTTAAGAAATATATCTAACTCCTTCTTGAATATATTTAATGAATTGGCCTCAACTGCCTTCTGTGGTAGAGAATTCCACAGGTTCACCACTCTCTGGGTGAAGAAATTCCTCCTCATCTCTGTCCTAAATGGCTTACCCCTTATCTTTAGACTGTGACCCCTGGTTCTGGACTCCCCTGCCATCGGGAACATCCTTCCTGCATCTAGTCTGTCTAGTCCTGTTAGAATTTTATACGTTTCAATGAGATCCCCTCTCATTCTTCTAAACTCCAATGAGTAAAAGCCCAATCTACCCAATCTCTCCTCATACGTCATTCCTGTCATCCCAGGTATCAGTCTGGTGAATCTTCGCTGCACTCCCTCCATGGCAAGAACATCCTTCCTCAAATAGGGCGACCAAAACTGCATACAATACTCAAGGTGTGGTCTCACCAAGGCCCTGTACAACTGCAGCAAGACATCCTTTTTCCTGTACTCGAACCCTCTCGCTTCGAAGGCCAACATACCATTTGCCTTCTTAGCCGCCTGCTGCACCTGCATGCTTACCTTCAGCAACTGGTGCAACAGGCTGAGGGGTGGGGGAGGGAGGGAAAGCCAGCACAAGAGGTCAGGATGACACCAGGAAGGGTATGCAGTCACAAAGCTCTTAATGTAATATGGATGGGTATGATGTTCAGTAGAACAAATAGCACCGTGAAAAATAAAGTTTCACAGCGATATCACTGGAATCACTTTTCATTCCTGCATCAGTGTAGTTCTCTGTATTAAAAAAAATCAGAATTTTACATTCGGGATTTTATTATTTTAATTACTTAATTAAGGTCCAGATACACAATGTGACACATTCAGTGTCCCATTGGGATTCAGGATCTGTTTCTTGCTTCTCAGTCTAGTGAGCTTTAGGAGCTCCTAAGAATAACACATCGCTCCAATGATCCATGCCTGATCAAGGTATCATTATCGTTCTGACAGACTAGGAGGGCCGACCATAACTCACTCACAAGCGAAGCTGCGAACCTTGTCAGCTCACCTGGGAGATGTTGCTCAATGAACCAAGTAGCTCATCCTGTGCCCTTTTTCTTTACATTTTTGGGTTTTTACTCTCAATATTTTTTTTGGATTGAATGCCCCATTATCATAAAATCAAAACTCCGAGTCCCACACTGCTGGAAGTGCAAGAATTCTGTTCTTATGCAGCAACAATTTGCTGATAGTGCACGGGAATGACAAGCTGCAGGAGGATGGCAGACTTTGGTCCATGAGCCCAGCAGGTTGAAGAGACAACTGGGATCTCACCCAGCTGAGGGGACGAGGAAGGAGATGTGGAAGGTTCAGCAGCCATAGTTAGTTTGCACAGAACAAGTGCTAATATTCAACGATCAAAACAGAAAATCTGACACTCACTCTGAGGAGAACAGAACAGCAAGGAAAAGGTTGATAGCAGGAAAAGCATGGCATTTCTCGGTCTTTTTCTCTCCACATGGAACCTTATCAAATGCCTTCTGGAAGTCCATATAAATAACATCTATAGATAATTCCTTTTCAAACCAACTCCTGTCTTCAGTGTCTCTATCAACACACAGACACAACAGTGGACTTACCTACAATTCGGCAGGACCTCAAGGACATCGATTCCTCTGGCGTCCAGAAGAATCAAGAAGTGAAAGAAGCTGTTGTTTCACCAGCTGGCCAAGCTGGTGGCAGGTACTGCGGTAATCCTTCCTGGGCGTCAGGCTGGGGCTCTAGCGGCTGGCTCTACAGCTGGGCCAAGCAGCGAAAGCGGAGGCAAGCAGTAACAGACGGGGAGGGAGTACTCGGGAGACGGCCGGCGCTGCAAGCAGGTCGGCGTTCAGACCTAGAGAGCGAGTCTGGCGGGAACGAGTCTCCAACTGTAAATAAATAAATAAATAAAAAAGAACGGAAACCGCGGGAAACAGCGTTGTCATCGGCAGCAGCGGCGGGAAAGCACGGGAAGCGCCATATCTTTTCTGCAGAAAAGAAAGAAAAGCGCGGGAAGCGCCATATCTTTTCTAAGATGCCTAATTCTGGCAATATTGATGCTTTTGATAACGAGACAGAGGATTGGACCACATATGTGGAAAGAGTGGAGGTATATTGCACCGCAAATGGAATAGAAGATGAAAAAAAAGCTTCAGTACTTCTAAATCTAATGGGCGCAAAGACATACAAGCTGTTACGAAACTTAATCACTCCAGCCGAACCGATGGACAAGAATTTTAAGGAGATTGTTGATACCCTACACTGCCAATTCGAGGCAGGACTGGCAGATTCTCTACGAGACAAATTCGTCTGCGGTCTCCTAAGTGTAGGAACACAAAAAAGGCTACTTTCTGAGAAAGATTTAACACTGGACAAGGCTTTCAGTGCAAGAGGAGCTGCAGAGATACAGCAAAAGCCACAAGACTTCGGCACCCATGAAATGACATGGGGTTTCGAGAGATTTTATCGCTGCGGCAGATCCACCCATGACCAGAGGGACTGCTGGTTCAAGGACAAAGCATGCAGGCAATGCGGAAAGATGAGACACATTACACGTGTATGCCGATCTGAAAATAAAAAATCCACTAAGGAAAAAAATCAATAAGGAAAAGCACAGAAAGGTACAAATGATGACGGACAGTAGCTCCGAAGACCAGAAGAGCGATAGCGACTCCGGGAACAAGAGACTAAGCTCTCTCAAATTACATAATGTAATTGCCAAAGAAGATTACCAGACCATTTGGGTTACCCTCACAATAGCAGGGTCCCCAGTTAAAATGGAGCTAGATACAGGATCAGCTCTGACCGTCATAAATCGACGGGATTACGAGCGGCTATTTCCGCATATACCTTTAAAAGACACATCCATTATCTTGAAAACATATACGGGGCAGAAAGTATACCCCAAAGGAAAAATAAGGGTGCCTGTTGTATACAACGGCAAGGAAATACAGAAGTTGTATTTATACGTTCTACAAGATGGTGGTCCACCGCTGTTGGGACGTGAATGGATCAGGAAAATACGTTTAGACTGGCACTCCATTCAGGCACTGACGGTGACCAGTAAGGAAAAAAATGATGATGACGTCATACCTGAACAATTAAAAGACATCTTGGCCAACGCCAAGGAAGTGTTTCAAGAGAAACTAGGAACCTTGAAAGGCATCACCGCCTCAATAAAAGTGGAAGATGCAGCAATTCCCAAGTTTTTTAAGGCAAGACCAGTGCCATACGCAATTCGTCCAGCAGTCGAGGCAGAACTGGAGAATTTGGAAAAGGCAGGCGTATTATCTAAAATAGATTGGAGCGAGTGGGCAACACCCATCGTCCCAGTCATGAAGAAAGCATTGAAGAATGATAAATCTGAAGAACAGAGAAAAATTCGCATCTGTGGAGACTTCAAGGTGACTGTAAACCCGGTCCTTCACACGGTACAGTATCCTCTTCCGAGGATAGAAGATATTTTCGCCTCACTATCCGGAGGGAAACGTTTCACCAAAATTGACTTGGCATAGGCATATCTACAGATGGAGGTTGAAGAGGCCTCTAAAAAATATCTCACGATAAATACACATAAAGGTCTGTACCAGTACAATCGACTGGTTTTCGGAGTAGCATCCGCTCCAGCTATCTGGCAAAGAGCTATGGAGCAAGTCCTCCAAGGGATTCCGGGGACTCAATGCTACCTAGATGACATCCTTGTAACAGGAGAAAATGACAACGAGCACCTTGCCAATTTGGAGCAGGTGCTCACTAGGCTGAGAGAACGGGGCCTACGAGCAAATCGCCCCAAGTGCAAATTTTTCCAAAATCAAATATCATATTGTGGCCACATAATTAATAAGGAAGGGTTGCATAAGTCACCTGAAAAAATTGAAGCGGTCATAAAAGCCCCAGCACCTGAAAATGTTTCACAATTAAGGTCGTTCCTGGGATTAATAAATTACTATCATAAATTTTTACTGAACTTATCAACTCTTCTACACCCTCTTAATGAACTGCTACAAACAGGAGTCATTTGGAAATGGAGCGAAGACTGTAAACGTGCCTTCCATAAATGCAAAGACTTAATCACGTCCAAAGAAGTTTTGGCTCATTACAACCCATCACCGCCAATCAGACTGGCATGCAATGCATCCCCTTACGGCATAGGAGCAGTATTATCGCATAAATTCCCTGATGGCTCGGAACGGCCGATAGCTTTTGCGTCACGCTCATTGAACTCAGCTGAGCGTAACTATGCCCAAATCGACAGGGAAGCACTCAGCCTGGTATGGGGAGTAAAGAAATTCAACCATTACCTACACGGACAGAAATTTACCTTGTTGACTGACCATCAACCCCTCATCTCCATATTCAACCCTAAAAAGGGTGTTCCCATTATGACAGCGCAAAGGCTACAGAGGTGGTCCCTTTTTCTAGGGGCACACCAATACAACATAAAATACAAAGGATCAAAACAGCATGGAAATGCTGATGGTTTATTGCACCTACCGTTGCCAACGGTAGAAGAGGCGCCTACAGTAGACCCAGTGGAGATGTTCCACTCAACCATAGTGGAATGTCTACCAGTAACAAATTCTGCCATTGAAAAGGAAACGAGAAATGACCCGACTCTCTCACGAGTCTACGACTTAACGGTGAAGGGATGGCCAGCACATGGCGAACCACTGTTGCCCGCATTCTCGCAAAGAAGAGAACAGCTGTCAGTGTGCCGAGGAACCTTGATGTGTGGATCCAGAGTGGTGATTCCACCCAAACTCCAGGATAAAGTGCTAAAGGAGCTTCACGAGGGGCATCTGGGTGGAGTGAAAATGAAGAACCTAGCCAGAGCGTTTGTATGGTGGTCAGGTATCGATGGAGACATCGAAGAAATGACCAAGAGCTGCCTAGGATGCCAGAAGGTCCAAAACGCTCCACCACAAGCCCCTCTACATCCATGGGAGTGGCCCTCATCTCCCTGGCAAAGGGTACACATCGACTTTGCTGGTCCATTTATGGACTCAATGTTCTTAATCGCGGTTGATGCACACTCCAAGTGGCCGGAGGTAATAAAGATGTCCTCCACCACCACGGAAAAAACCATCACAGTATTAAGGACCATATTTGCCAGGAATGGGCTGCCGGACAATTTGTGTCCGAAGAATTCAGGAAGTTCTTAAAAAACAATGGGGTTAAGCACTACACGTCCGCCCCATACCATCCCGCCACCAATGGATTGGCTGAAAGATTTGTCCAGGCCTTCAAGAAGGCCATAAAGGCCATGGGTAATGAAGACATAAAACTTCAGCACAAGGTGGATAACTTCTTGTTCGCATACAGGAATGCAACACATATGGTTACAAACCAAACTCACACCATGATGTTCTTCAATAGAAGCCTAAGATGCCGGCTGGATTTGATCAAGCCCAACATCAGAAGGGACGTGGAGAACCGGCAATTTCAAGGCATGAATGAAAGACCAACTAGAACCTTCCAGATAGGTCAACAAGTTTTGGCCTGGGACTACCGTACCGAGAAATGGCAGCCTGGAACTATTTGCACACGACTAGGACCGCTGATGTATACCGTGGACATCGGAGAAAGCATAATAAGGCGCCATGCTGACCAAATCATAGAGTCATCCGAAAAGGGACAACCTACACCACAACTCTATACGCCTAACGATGAAGTAGAGATACCCATATCTACCTCCGATCCAGTGATACTGGAACCCGATGAACCCGACACTGGCATTCAAGCCGAATCAGCCTTGCCAAAAGAACCTACTACACCACCAGAAACTACTACACCACCGAGGCGTTATCCGGACCGAGTCAGGAAGCCTCCAGAGAGACTGACTTATAATTAATTAACTGCAGCAATGTATAGATTATTTTTCTTGTAACATGTAATTAATAATTACTTAAAATATTATGTACTGGTTAGCTAAAAGGGGAGGAACTGTAGTGTATGTGCCTTTAAGAGCCCCATGTGTACTGTAATGCCGGTAATGGCCACTCGGCTATATAAGCCTGAGTATTGTGTTGTATCCGTTCGTTTCCCTCCAGACTTTGTTTAATAAACACCTATCAAACCAACTCCTGTCTTCAGTGTCTCTATCAACACACAGACACAACAGTTAGTTACCTCCTCAAAAAATTCAACTAGGTTCATTATTCATGACTTGCCCGTTACAAATCCATGCTGGCTCTCTAATCAGTTCATATTCCTCCAAGTTGCTCAGTCACTCTGTCCCGAATAACAGATTCCAATAACTTCAGTTTTGAAGAAATATCGCCACCTGAAACCTTAACTTGCTTGTTCTCTCCATAGATGCTGACTGACCTGCTGAGTATTTCCAATGTGTTCTTTTTTGGTACCAGGGAGATTGACTTATCTATCCTATCCATGTGTCTATCCATCATTGTCTGTCTGTCTATCTGTCTGTGTCTATCTTTCTATCTGTGTCTATCTGTCTGTATCTATCCCTCTGTCTATATCTATCTCTCTGTCTGTGTCTGTCTGTCTGTGTCTATCTCTGTTTTTTTATATCTATCTATCTCTCTGTCCGTGTCTATTTGTCTGTATCTATCCCTCTGTCTGTGTCTATCTGTCTGCATCTATCTGTCTGTATCTATCTACTATCTGTCTGTCTGTATCTATCTGTCTGTGTCTATCTATCTCTCTGTCTCTGTCTATGTCTATCTGTCTATATCTATCTGTGACTGTCTATCTCTATGTGTCTGTCTGTTATCTGTCTATATTTATCGGTCTATATTTATCTATATGTGTATATATAAGAATTTATCAATTAACCGAGTATTTCTCCAGCGATACAAAACCTTTTGATCTCTGGTTGGAAGGGTTTCTGCTTCGATTATATCAGCTTTTTGTTTTAGAAGAAAATCCGGAGCGCTGTGTGTGTGTGTCTTGCTCCCAGGGCAGGGCGGAACGAGGAGGAAAGCAGGAAGAGTTTGACAGAAAGTTTTTGGGGTGCTCCCGACACGTCCACAAGAAGTGTGACTAATTCCTGAATGAGGAAACGGAAGGTCCGTTTAACGAGGATCTGGGTTCCAGTAATTCTCTGTGTGCCTGAGCTTTGGTCGCTGGGGATTTTCGGGCGAGCAGATTTGCATAGGACGAATTGAAGCGCGTTGCTGCGGAATCTTCCTCCTTCCTGCTACTGGCGACAGCACCGGGCCGATCAGCGTTACCACAATGCAAGGTAGGACACAGCGTGACCCCCAACTCCAGCCCGTCAGGCTGCTGGAGCCTTGGTTAAAACTCTTCTCCGTTATATTTTATTGAATTATATTATTATATTACTAGCGGAGAATGTGTATTGGCACCAACAGGCCCGCTGCATGTTAGGAGTGAGCTTTAAGGTGAAAGCTAACCCGAAACCCCATTTTAAGCACAAGAAGCTCTGGTTAGTTCAAGAGTCAATGCATCAGATTTTTTTTTAAAAACTGGTTACGTTTTTAAACCAAATCGAGTGTCCGTCACTCTTGGCTGACAGACTAGCTCTTAACAGGGAGTCAAATTGCCGCCTATCCTGGAGTTTGTTTAACTTTCTCATCTGTCTCTTCCCACTGGTGGGGAAAATAAGGCCAGGGCCTTCCAAGCGGTGATACTGGCTCAGGGGTGGTGATTGTCCTGTGAGGAACCCTGTGGTTTGGAGGGGAGGGGGGGGTCTCTACATTTTACTAAACAACAATACTACTTAACCTAGTGGATTAACAGTTAAGGTAGACAGTGCCTTCTGTTGCTTAGGCCCTAAACTCTGGAATTCCCTGCCTAAACCTCTCTGCCTCGCTACCTCTCTTTCCTCCTTTAAGACGCTCCTTAAAACCTACCTCTTTGACCAAGCTTTTGGTCATCTGCCCTAATTTATCCTTATGTGGATCGGTGTCAATTTTGTTGTCTTAAAATACTCCTGTGCAGCGCCTCGGGACATTTTACTACGTTAAAGGCGCTATATAAATACAAGTTGTTGTTGATCTGTACTGGTTTCAATGGCCTGAGGGGGTCGGAGAGGAATTCTCCAGAGCTCATTGGCTCTGGTTTTAATTGTACTGTATTTTTTGCTTCTCCCAGGAGATGACATGGAAGGTGGGGGGTTAGGAAGTGCCTAGTGATGATGCACCAGCATCACGAGTGTGAGGCTGACCTGGTTGACCAGCTGGTCCTTTCCTGTCCCTTCATTTTTGTATGTTCGTAAATCAAATCCACACATGTATGGCGATGAAAAGGCAGGTTTGTAATAGGTAATATAAACAACAACAACAACTTGTATTTATATAGCACCTTTAACGTAGTAAAATGTCCCAAGGCGCTTCACAGAAGTGTTATAAGACAAAAATTTGACACCGAGCCACATAAGGAGAAATGAGGGCAGGTGACCAAAAGCTTGGTCAAAGAGGTAGGTTTTATGGAGTGTCTTAAAGGAGGAAAAAGAAATAGAGAGGTGGAGAGGTAGAGAATTAGAGGAGCACAGATATCTCGGGGGCGGGGGAGGTTGTGGGGCTGGAGGAGATTACAGAGATAGGGAGGGGCGAGGCCATGGAGGGATTTGAAAACAAGAATGAGAATTTTGAAATCGAGGCGCTGCTTAACCGGGAGCCGATGTAGGTCAGCGAGCACAGGGACTTGGTGCGAGTTAGGACACGGGCAGCTGAGTTTTGGATGATCTCAAGTTTACGTAGGGTGGAATGTGGGAGGCCAGCCAGGAGTGCGTTGGAATAGTCAAGTCTAGAGGTAACAAAGGCATGGATGAGGGTTTCAGCAGCGGATGAGCGGAGGCAAGGGCGAAGACGGGCGATGTTATAGAGGTGAAAATAGGCAGTCTTAGTAATGCTGCGGATATGTGGTCGGAAGCTCATTTCAGGGTCAAATATGACACTAAAGTTGCGAACAGTATGGTTCAGCCTCAGACAGATGCTAGGGAGAGCAATGGAGTCGGTGGCTAGGGAATGGAGTTTGTGGCGGAACCAAAGACAATGGCTTCGGTCTTCCCAATATTTAATTGGAGAAAATTTAAAATAAAAACCGGTAACAAAATGCTAAGCTATAGGTGGAAATAAATAAACTAATTAGATTCTATTTTTTATGTTGGAGTTGAAAGGATCCCTATAGACACAGTGTGACCGCACAGACATTCCTTTGAAGCTCTACCTTGTGCAACAAAAGATAGTTGTCGTTCCTTCAGTATTATATATAGTTATTCCTTCAATACTCCATTAAATCTTGACTTTGTGCGATAGTGTAAAACAGGTGATAATGAGTCGACAGCCCGTTTTATATATCTCCTGATTTTTCTTTCCATGGTCAATGGAAATACAAATCGAGAGAGACGTAAAAGGGGCTGGTGATTCACTATCACATGTGTTACACTATCGTTGCAAAGTCAAGACCTACCTCGGTGTGTTTCCTTGTGCCAAAGTCCATAACAATAAAGCTTGAATCTGTGAGATTTGTATTAGCAACATAGAAGCTAGGAGCAGGAGTAGGCCATTCGGCTCCTCGAGCCTGCTCCGCCATTTAATGAGATCATGTCTGATCATCCAAATTCAGTACCCTGTCCCTGCTTTCTCCCCATATCCCTTGATCCCTTTAGCCTTAAGAAATATATCTAACTCCTTCTTGAATATATTTAATGAATTGGCCTCAACTGCCTTTTGTGGTAGAGAATTCCACAGGTTCACCACTCTGGGTGAAGAAATTCCTCCTCATCTCAGTCCTAAATGGCTTACCCCTTATTCTTAGACTGTGACCCCTGGTTCTGGACTCCCCTGCCATCGGGAACATCCTTCCTGCATCTAGTCTGTCTAGTCCTGTTAGAATTTTATAAGTTTCAATGAGATCCCCTCTCATTCTTCTAAACTCCAGCGAATATAAGCCCAATCGACCCAATCTCTCCTCATACGTCATCCCTGCCATCCCAGGTATCAGTCTGGTGAATCTTCGCTGCACTCCCTCCATGGCAAGAACATCCTTCCTCTGATAAGGCGACCAAAACTGCGCACAATACTCAAGGTGCGGTCTCACCAAGGCCCTGTACAACTGCAGCAAGACATCCTTGCTCCTGCACTCAAACCCTCTCGCTACGAAGGCCAACATACCATTTGCCTCCTTAACCGCCTGCTGCACCTGCATGCTTACCTTCAGCGATTGGTGCACAAGGACACCCAGGTCTCGGTGCACAAGGACACCCAGGTCTCATTGCACTTCCCCTTCTCCCAATCTATTGCCGTTCAGATAATAATCTGCCTTCCTTATTTAAAGCATAAACAAAATGGGTATATGCATCCCATGCCACGATACTGAACCATACGGACCAAAAGGTCCGAGGTTTGATTACTGGTCTGTGTGCTGCAATTATCCTCAGTGCCCTGGGTGGGGTTGGGAGGAAGGGGGAAAGGAGAGTGTCAGCCAGTGTTCCTGCTCCTGATCCCAATCCTGTCCAGTGATCCTTGCTGGAAAGTGTGCGTATATCAGGTTAAGACAGAATGGGCCAGGTTTGGCTGGGTTGGGGTAGGCTGGGCCGGGCCGGGCTGTGATCCCACATTTACTGACCAAGCTCTCACATGAAGAATGTCCACTTTGGTGAGGTCCCAGAGGGTGCATGGAATCCATGCAACTGGAATCCAACAACGGTCAGGAGAGGAGGGGGGCAAGGGGTTGGCCAAAAATGTAAAAAAAACAATGTCAGCATTATATTTTTGTCAGAGAGTAGCTGTGTGCATTCAGATTGTATTCTATTGAAATAAACACAAATTCATGTAGGTATGGACAAACTAATGAAATTAAATGTTATAGTAGAACATTCCCTATCTGCACAAATGGAGACCCACTTCCCCATGGTGTGAGAACATTGTAGATATCAGGTAATGTTCCACAAGACAGGACAGTGCAAGGCCCCAGGAGGTGAATGAAGTTACTTTCTGATGCTACAAAGTATAAAGTATTACTAAGTATTTATAGCACAGAAACCGGCCATTCAGCCCAACAGGTCCATGCCAGTGTTTATGCTCCACACCCCTCTTCATCTAACCCCATCACCATAACCCTCTATTCTATTCTCTCTCGTGCTTATCTAGCTTCCCCTTAAATTCATCTTTGCTATTTGCCTCAACCACTCCCTGTGGTAGCGAGTTCTGCATTCTCACCACTCTCTGGGTTAAGAAGTTTCTCCTGAATTCCCTATTGGATTTATTAGTGACTATTTTATATTTATGGCCCCTAGTTCTGGTCTCGCCCGCAAGTGGAAACATCTTCTCTATGTCTAAGCTATCAATCCCTTTCAAAATCTTGACAACCTCTATCAGGTCACCCCTCAGTCTTCACTTTTCTAGAGAAAAGAGCCCCAGCCTGTTTAATCTTTCCTGATAGGTACAACCTCTCGGTTCTGGTATCATTCTAGTAATTCTTTTTTGCACCTTCTTTAATGCCACTATATCCTTTTTACAATATGGAGACCAGAACTGTGCACAGTACCCCAAGTGTGGTCTAACCAAGGTTCGCTACAAGTTTAACATAACTTTTCTGCTTTTTAATTCTATCCCTCTAGACATGAACCCCAATGCTTCATTTGCTTTTTCATGGCCTTATTAACCTACGTCTCTACTTTTAGTGATCTGTATATCTGTAGCCCCAGATCCCTCTGTTACTCTACCCCATTTAGACACTTATTTTCCAAGGAGTACAAGGCCTCCTTATTCTTCCTACCAAAACATATTACCTTGCACTTATCTATATTGAGTTCATTTGCCAATTACATGCCCATTCTGCAAGTTTATTAATGTCTTCCTGTAGTTTGTTGCACTCCTCCTTGGCATTAACTACATCCCCCCAATTTGGTGTCATCCACAAATTTTGAAATTGTAGTTCTGATTCCCGAGTCCAAATCGTTTATGTAAATGGTGAACAGCAGTGATCCCAGCACCGATCCTTGTGGAACACCACTTCCCACCTTTTGTCAACCTGAGTAACTACCATTACCCATTTCTCTCTGCTCTCTGTTTTGTAGCCAGCTCACTATCTATCTGCTACTTGCCCCCCTGACTCCACATGTTCTGGCTTTAATCATGAGTCTATTATGCGGTACCTTTATTGAAGGCTTTCTGGAAATCCAAATATATTACTCTTGAAGTACTGTGATGTGCGGAGGGAAGGGTCATTTGGCCGCATCTTTCTGAGGACTTTCTTAGATCTTGGAGCCAATTGGCGCGAACGGCACCAGGTTCGAGGGTGGTACCAGACACCGAGGGGCAGAATGACGAGGAAGAGCTGCCACCAAACCGGCTGAAGTAGGGCACTTTAGCAATGGTCTCGGTAGACTGTGGTGGTCCACCCTACCCTCGGCTGTGGCTCAGTGGGTAGCTCCCTCGCCTCTGATTCAGAAGGTTGTGGGTTCAAGTCCCACTCCAGGGACTTGAGCACATCTCAGTCTTAGGCAGTCCCTCAGAACAGAGGATGACTTGCTTCCACATTAAAAATGAGTCCTCAGGTGACCGTTGAGTCCAATGCGAGACCTACAGTCTCTGTCACAGGTGGGGCAGACGGTGGTTGAAGGGGCAGATGGGTGGGGTGCTTGGGTTGACGTGCGCGCCATCCGCTGTTTGCACTTGGCTTCCACTTGCTCCCAGCGAAGAGACTCGAAGTGTTCGGCGCTTTCCCGGATGCTTCTCCTCCACTTTGTGCGGTCTTGGGCCAGGGATTCCCAGGTGTCGGTGGGGATGTTGCACTTTTTCCAAGGAGGCTTTGAGGGTGTCCTTGAAGTGTTTTCTCTGCCCACCTGGGGCTCTCTCTTGCCGTGCCGGAGCTCCGAGTAGAGCACTTATTTTGGGAGTCTCGTATCAGGCATGCGGACGATGGGCCTGTCCATCGGAGCTGATTGAGCATGGTCAAAGCTTTGATGCTGGGGACGTTGGCCTGAGAGAGAACACTGATGTCGGTGCGCCTATCCTGCCAATGGATTTGCAGGATCTTGCGGAGGCAGCGTTGGTGGTACCTCTCCAGTGCTTTGAGGTGCCTGCTGTACATGGTCCATGTCTCTGAGGCATATAGCAGGGCTGACCCTCCCGGTGCAGTGCTGAGGGAGAGCTGCACAGTCGGAGGTGCCGTCTTTCGGATGAGACGTTAAACCAAGACCCCGTCTGCGCTCTCAGGTGGACGTAAAAGATCCCAAGGCACTATTTTGAAGAAGAGCAGGGGGGTTATCCCCGGTGTCCTGGTCAATATTTATCCCTCAATCCACAAAACAAAAACAGATGATCTGGTCATTATCACATTGTTGTTTGTGGGAGCTTGCTGTGTGCAAATTGGTTGCCGCGTTTCCCAATTTACAACAGCGACTGCACTCCAAAAGTACTTCATTGGCCATAAAGTGCTTTGTGACATCCGGTGGTCGTGAAAGGCACTATATAAATTCAAGTCTTTCTTTCTTTCCTTTCGCTGGATCAACTCGGGGGCCCCTGACTGACTCAGGGCCTCGTGCAATTGCACGGGTTGCATGGTCCTAATGTGTCCCCTGCATATTTTTATAGTCTTAGTAGTAAACAGCCTTGTGTGCTTAAAGAGGAGATGAAAAAAACACAGCAACACTGGAGATCTGAAATAAGAATAAAAAGCTGGAAATACACACCAGGTCAGTCGGCATCCGAAGGAGGAAGAATAGGCTAACATTCTGGGTATGGTTCCACCGCAGAGCAAATGGGAATCAGGAATCGGACTCATCTTTCTGATCATAAACTTCTCCTAATCAATCCTAATGTGGATTTAAGTTTTCCCTGGTGCCCATTGATAGCTTTGCTTTTAGTTAAAAAAAACTATGAGTACTACAGTATTTCTGTGTTTTTTTATATTCCGTTAATTTTAAACTATTTTGTTGCAATACAGAAAATGTCTTGTCTGCAGAGTGTGTTTGTGTTGCTGGTGCCCTGGTTAGACATGCGGAGCTACACAAATATTCCAACTATATTTTGTTCAGTATGGGGTTTTTTGGCTTCTAGTGCTGATCTCTGATAAATGTTGGGCCGTCGTACATCAATGTTAGCATGTTACACAAGATTACATCTTTGAAGGGAATTTAAACATCTTTCATAAGGTTACCACTACAGTGTGTGTGATATGAATTATTTGTTGTTGGCCTGCACTGAAGATTTGTCACCCAGTGTCGAAATAGAGCCCTTTGGATCAGATAAGATTCTTCCAATGTGTCTCTGTCACCTCATGTAGCTTCGACAGGTCCACCGCACAGCGCAGACTGACCGACAGATTTGTTGTATGTTGCTCTTTCAAAGCATTTGACTTGAAGGTCTCAATATCCCATTATTATTTTTTGACTCGGCTCGTAAGTGTTTATCCTAGAACGGTCATTGAATGGTGGAATAATGCTGCATCAGTTCTCTGAAAAGTGAAGTCTCTTTTTGCACTGTGACAAATAATTTCGATCTGAACTTTCTCACAATTCCTGCACACTTAGAGACAGATGCATGCTTATCTGTAGTATAGCTAGAATAACCTTTCACCCCTTGCTTATCAAGAATCTATCTATGCTTTACTTCATCTGAACACCAGCAGCTCCTGCTAGACCCTGGAACCTCTTGGTAACGACTGGTGCAGAGTGTATGGCTGCGTCCATAAGCAGATCGAGTCTCTTGTGCATGTTCTGAATAGTACAGAATCACCACAGGAGTAACAATAACCCTCTGATTATGGTTTAACTCACTAAAGACCATGTGGGATGCCCAGCACACTCTCCTGCCTGCTGCAGAAGTTGGTAAAGATCACGCTGCCAGACTATTATCTTCAGTCTAGAACCAATAGTCTCATTTATTTACAAGTAAAATACTACACAGAAGCACACAAGTTACTGATGATACAAATATTTAGGAAACAATAAAGATTGAAAGGGGTGAAAATATCTTCTACAGAACATATTTCTTAGAGTGTTAAGGGATCGAGAGCAAGTGAGGAATCCATTTTGTATTAAGCCCCTAAGTTTAAAAACCTGCAGAACTTTTTTGACCATGATGGGACAGTCTTCATAAGCAGCCTGATCTCGAAGTTAAACAACACGTCGATTACATTTCGATCTGAACTTTCTCACAATTCCTGCACGCTTGGAGACAGATGCATGCTTATCTGTAGTATAGCTAGAATAACCTTTCACCCCCTTGCTTATCAAGAATCTATCTATGCTTTACTTCATCTAAACACCAGCAGCTCCTGCTAGACCCTGGAACCTCTTGGTAACGACTGGTGCAGAGTGTATAACGGCCAGGGAGTGTATCTGAAGTAACACTGTTTGAAATATATAAAAAGGGTGAGATTGTAACAAGAGTTTAGAAGGTGGAGCAAAAGGAAGAGAAAGTTGAACTCAGCGACTGACACGTGGATCTTCTACAGCAAACCGTCACCGTGTGTTGTCTGTGAGAATGTTCATTTAACCCTTAATAAACTTGTAAATGTTTGTCTCCTGCGCCTAGAACTCTCATTCCTGGTACATAGACTCTCTCTTCTCACAGTGAGACTTACATACGAACATCGAATTAGGAGCAGGAGTAGGCCACTCGGCCCCTCGAGCCTGCTCCGCCATTCAATAAGATCATGGCTGATCTCATTACTCTACATTCCCGCCTACTCCCGATAACCTTTCACCCCCTTGCTTATCAAGAATCTATCTACCTCTGCCTTAAAAATATTCAAAGACTCTGCTTCCACCGCCCTCTGAGGAAGAGAGTTCCAAAGACTCACGACCCTCTGAGAAAAAATTTCTCCTCACCTCTGTCTTAATCAAGTAATAGTAGGGGATTTCAAATGCCCCAATATTAACTGGGATAAAATTAGTGTGAACGGTATATAATTCCTAAAATGCATCCAAGATAACTTTTTTAGCCAGTATGTAGCAAGCCCAACAAGGGAGGGGCGGTTCTGGACTTAGTTTTAGGGAATGAAGCTGGGCAGGTAGAAGGTGTATCAGTGCTTGGGCTATTCTGATGATACCATAGAAACTTACAGCACAGGAGGAGGCCATTCGGCCCGTCGTGCCTGTGCTGGCTCTTTGAAAGAGCCATCGTGCTTAGTCCCACATCCCCGCTTTTTGTCCGTAACCCTGTAAGTTCCTCATCCTCAACTACCTGTCCAACTCCCTTTTTAAAATTATTTATGGAATCAGCTTCCGCCACCTTTTCAGGTAGAGCATCTCAGATCCCGACAACTCTCTGAGTGAAAAAATATTCTCCTCATCTCCCCTCTAGATCTTTTGCCAATGATTTTGAATCAATGACCTCTGATTATTGACCCACTCGCCAGACGGAATCGTTTTTCTCTATCTACTCTATCAAAACCTCTCATCCTCTTGAAAACCTCTATCACCTCTTAACCTTCTCTGTTCCAAGGAAAACAGCCCTAACTTTTCCAACCTCTCCTCATAACTGTAGTCCCTCATCCCTGGTAACATCCTGGTAAACCTCCTCTGTACCCTTTCTAAGGCCTTTACATCTTCCTGAAGTGTGATGCCCAGAATTGTCCCCAATACCCTAACCAGTGATTTGTTACAAAATGATTGCTGTTTCTGTGATTCTAAAGGGACTAGATAATGTAGACCATGACAAGCTATTTCACCTTGTCCAGAACAGTAGAACCAAAGGACACGGCCTGTGCTTGAAGGAGGGTAAATTCAAAACGAATCTGCGGACACGATGGGCCGAAACAGCCTCCTTCCGTGCTGTAACTTTCTATGATTTAAATGGGCAACCCCTTATTTTTGAACAGTGACCCCTAGTTCTAGATTCTCCCACAAGAGGAAACATCCTCTCCACATCTACCCTGTCAAGACCCCTCAGGATCTTATATGTTTCAATGAAGTCACTTCTTACTCTTCTAAACTCCGGCAGATACAAGCTGATGCGCTATCTATCAACAATACCAAAGGCTACAAGATGGACTTGAAGTAGGCTTTTATTGACTAAGAACTAGAGCATGCCTCTGCTAGTGAATCCATCCTAAGAGCTCCCGGCGGAAGGGTGGTGAGTCACCTTTATACCCGGGCTTAGGGGTGGAGCCAGGGGCTGAGACATGCCTGGACTTGTACAGGGTTAACAGTGGTTTACCACACAGGCATGTACAGGTTAACAGTGGTTTACCACATTCACCCCTCGTTTAAAAAAGAGTCCGGCGGGGTGAAGTGTTTCAAAAGTTCGTATACGAAAGTCTCTCCGGGGGTCTTGTCTGCCGTAATGATCTTCGTGGTGCCGGTTGCGGCGGTTCTTTGCCCGCGGCCGCTTCTCGCATGGGACGGAGCACTGGCGTGTCGTCCTCTCGGGGTAGGGATGGCACCGGCATGTCGTCAGTTCGTGGTAGACACCCCGGTGGTGCGTCGTGGGTAGTGGTGGTGGGTGGAGGTAGTGGATGGTGATCGATGGTGTTTCGGGTGGTACCTGAGGGTGCGAGGTCTCGAATTGAGACTGTGTCCTCCCGCCCGTCAGGATACGCCACGTAGGCGTACTGTGGGTTGGCGTGGAGGAGGTGAACCTTTTCGACCAGGGGATCCGTCTTATGGCTCCTCACGTGTTTCCTGAGCAGGACGGGACCCGGAGACGTCAGCCATGGCGGTAGTGATGTCCCCGAGGTGGATTTCCTGGGGAAGACGAACATCTTCTCGTGAGGGGTGGCGTTTGTGGCAGTACAGAGCAGTGATCGTATGGAGTGGAGCGCATCGGGGAGGACATCTTGCCAGCGGGAGATTGGGAGGCCCTTGGATTTTAGGGCGAGCGTGGCGGTCTTCCACACCGTTGCGTTCTCCCTCTCTACCTGTCCGTTACCCCGGGGGTTGTCGCTGGTAGTCCTGCTCGTCCTGTCCGTTACCCCGGGGGTTGTAGCTGGTGGTCCTGCTCGTGACTATGCCCTTCTCGAGCAGGTACTGGCGCAGCTCGTCGCTCATGAACGACGAGCCCCTGTCGCTGTGGATGTAATTGGGGAAGCCAAATATGGCGAACAGGTCGTGGAGGCACCTGATGACTGTGGCGCTGGTCATGTCCGGGCAGGGGATGGCGAAGGGGAAACGGGAGTACTCGTCAATAATATTGAGGAAGTACGTGTTGCGGTCAGAGGAGGGAAGGGGCCCCTTGAAATCGACGCTGAGACGTTCGAAGGGGCGGGTGGCTTTAATCAGGTGTGCCCTGTCTGGCCTATAAAAATGCGGTTTGCATTCGGCGCAGACCTGGCAGTTCCTGGTCATGGTCCTGACCTCCTCGATGGAGTAAGGCAGGTTGCGAGCTTTAATAAAGTGGAAGAACCTGGTGACCCCCGGGTGGCAGAGATCATTGTGGAGGGTCCGTAGCCTATCGACTTGTGCGTTGGCACATGTCCCACGGGATAGGGCGTCTGGGGGCTCATTAAGTTTCCCGGGCCGGTATAAGATATCGTAGTTGTAGGTGGATAACTCGATCCTCCACCGCAATATCTTATCATTTTTGATTTTCCCCCTTTGTCTGTTGTTAAACATAAATGCTACTGACCGTTGGTCAGTGAGCAGGGTGAAACGTTTACCGGCCAGGTAATGCCTCCAGTGCCGTACAGCCTCCACTGTCGCCTGGGCCTCCTTCTCGACTGAGGAGTGTCGAATTTCGGGGCCCTGGAGGGTCACATACATTTTTCTCTGTTGTATGTCAGATTCAGCCGTTGGGCCGTACGGAGGAATTTTTCTAGGTTGGCGTCGTGGTCCTGCCGGTCATGGCCGCAGATGGTGACGTTGTCTAGATAGGGGAAGGTGGCCTGCAGCGCGTTCTGGTCAACCATCCGGTCCATCTCCCTTTGGAAGACCGAGACCCCGTTGGTGACACCGAAGGGGACTCGAAGGAAGTGGTAGAGGCGACCGTCAGCCTCGAAGGCCGTGTACTGGCGGTCCTCAGGCCTGATGGGGAGCTGGTGGTATGCCGACTTCAGATCAATCGTCGAGAATACCCGGTATTGTGCTATCTGGTTGACCATGTCAGATATGCGGGGAAGTGGGTATGCGTCTAATTGCGTGTATTGATTGATCGTCTGGCTGTAATCAATAACCAGGCGCTGTTTTTCGCCGGTCTTTACTACCACCACTTGGGCTCGCCATGGGCTGGTGCTGCCCTCGATAATCCCTTCCCTCAGGAGTCTTTGTACTTCTGATTTAATAAAGCTCCTATCCCCAGCACTGTACCGCCTGCTTTTAGTAGCAATTGGCTTGCAGTCTTTGGCGAGATTAGCGAACAACGGGGGGGGTTTGACCTTCAGGGTGGACAGGCTGCATACTTTGCGCGGTGCCGTGTTTAAATTCTGCTGGCTGCAGACTGTAAGTGGGGGCAGGGGCCCGCCATATGCCATCGTGACGCTCTCCAGATGGCACTGGAAGTCTAATCCTAGCAGTACGGGAGCGCAGAGCTGTGGCAGGACGAGGAATTTAAACTCTCTGTACTCCACGCCGTTCACTGTCAGAGTCGCTACACAGTAGCCGCCGACGTCCGCCGTATGGGACTTTGAGGCCATAAAGACCTGGTGGCGTGTGCGCATAACCGATAGGGAGTAGCTTCGCACCGTGTCGGGGTGGATGAAGCTCTCCGTGCTTCCGCAGTCGAAAAGGCAATTTGTGGCATGGCCATTTACCTTTACGTTCATCATGGACCTGGCTAGTTGATGGGGCCTAGATTGGTCCAGGGTGAAGGAGGCCATCGTCTAGGTCGGTGGGTCGCTGTAGTATTCGCCCACGCCGAGGGCCTGGTCCCGAGATGATGTCCAAGATGGCGGCTCCCCCTCGGCTGGTGGTGTCCAAAATGGCGGCCCGCACGGCTCACACGTGGTTGGTGGGGTCCAAAATGGCGGCCTGTACGGTTCACACGCGGCGCTGCTGGAAATGGGGGTCGATTTCGCCTTGCACACTCTCGCGTAGTGGCCTTTCTTGCCGCATTTGGAGCAGGTCGCATCCTTTGCTGGGCATTGCAGTCTGGGGTGCTTGGCCTGGCCGCAGAAGTAGCATTTCTGGCCTCTGGTCATTGCAGCTGTAGTTGGGCTGCTGGCGGCTTGTGGCCTTACCGGGTCCCAAGATGGCTGCTCCCGTGGCATCCACGTGGCCATCCGGTCAGGGGGGTAGGCGTCCATGTTCTGGAGGGCCACGTCTAACGAGTTAGCGAGGGCCACCGTCTTCTGCAGGTCGAGCCCCCTCTGTTCCAGCAGCCTCTGCCGAGTATAGTTGGACCTGATGCCGGCTACGTAGGCGTCTCGGATCAGGTCTTCCGTGCATTCCTTGGCCGTCACCGCTTTGCAGTTACAGTCCCGGCCGAGGACTCTCAGTGCCAGTAAATATTCAGCGCCCGATTCCCCGGGGCGCTGTTTTCGGGTAGCCAGGAGGTGTCTGGCGTAGACCTCGTTAACAGGCCTCACGTATTGTTCCTTTAGCGTCGCGATGGCGGCCGCGTAAGTAGTGGCGTCTCGGATGATCGAGTAGACTCGGTGGCTCACCCGTGAGTTCAAGACAAGCCGTTTCGCGTCATCTGTAGTGACAGTAGTGCTGGAGGCCTCCAGGAAGGCTTCGAAACAGCTCAGCCAGTGTTCAAAGTTATTGGCTGCATCTGCTGCTTGAGGATCCAGGTCCAAACGTTCCGGCTTCAAGATTTGCTCCATGTTGAAAATTAGTCAATAAAATTGATGCGCTATCAACAATACCAAAGGCTACGAGATGGACTTGAAGTAGGCTTTTATTGACTAAGAACTAGAGCATGCCTCTGCTAGTGAATCCCGGGGGAAGGGTGGTGAGTCACCTTTATACCCAGGCTTAGGGGTGGAGCCAGGGGCTGAGACATGCCTGGACTTGTACAGGGTTAACAGTGGTTTACCACACAGGCATGTACAGGTTAACAGTGGTTTACCACACAAGCCTAGCCTGTCCAACCTTTCCTCATAAGACAACCCGCCCATTCCAGGTATTAGTCTAGTAAACCTTCTCTGAACTGCTTCAAAACGCATTTACATCCTTCCTTAAATAAGGAGACCAATACTGTACACAATACTCCAGATGTGGTCTCACCAATGCCTTTTGGAGGAAGGTCGTTTTTCGAAGGCTTTCCAATTTGATGTTTGTATTTGGGTGAGGCAATATTCTTGCCCACTGCATGCAGTCCAAGTGTTGATTCCAGAAAGTTAAACTTGTATCAAAACTGCACTAAAAATATTGGATGCTGAACTAAAGCTGAGTAGCATATTACTGTTTTTTCCCAGCTTTATTACATTATGCAGTACCCTTATGTCTTATTAATAACAGCATAGGAACATAGGAATTGCGAGACGAAAAAAGACCACGGTCCATCTAGTTCACCTTCCACCATCCTGGTAGTCACCTGATACGAGGGTGGAGTTGTTGACTAATCACAGCAATCAATCTCTATCAATTAGTCTACAGTAAACCCAGATGTGAGGCTTGGAAAGGTTTGGGAACTAAAGGTTCAAAGTCACCCGTTCCTCCCAAACATACTACTCTCACCAAATGTCATGTCGCAATATAATGTATCCTCATTTAAATAAATCACAGCAGACTCCCGACCGACAGCCGGACAGATTGACTACCTGGCGAGAGTGGAAATGTGGCCACTGCCACGATCCCCGGCAGTCAGTGGCTGGAGGGGATTCCCTCAAATCACTGTGGGAGAGGGAGGCCGTCTTTTATTTTAATGCCGCAGTCGGGTAGGCTGGTGCTGGGGATTCCCTGGAGATTGGGGAGGCCAGGGTGGGGGGTGAGTGGGAGCCTTCTACTCCTCCTGGCCCACAAGGAGCTCCAGAACAGGCAAAGTTTTAAAACCTACCTGGGTCTCTTCTGGCCAGTCGGCTTCTCTCACCTTGTTGCTGTTGCCGGAAGACAGACAGCACAGGACTCCCCCTGTGTGGCCGTTAAATTTACGTTGCGGCACCGATTACATCACTGGGCCACGACTTTTGAATCTAGTAGGCCCCCGTCTATTTTTAGCGGGAACCGTGTCCAGATCCTGAATCGCCGTCGTAAATATTAAAATCGGGGGTGTAGTGTATGTATCTTTGAGAGAACTACTTTTACAGCTCCTGTATACTGTAGTACCGGCAGTGACCACACCTCTATATAAGCCTTGAGCATGCCTCTGTACCCCCAGTCTTGAGACTACCCTACTCCAGTAAACACCTGTTGATTGTTAAGTTACAGCATCCGTGTAGTTATTGAAAAACATCATACTCTCAGAATCACGGATCTAACGGGGGGGGGGAGGTGGGGGGGGTTAAAATCGAGGTCAATGTTCACCTTCACCATCCTGGTAGTCGCCTGATGTGAGGGTGGAGTTGCTGACTAATCACAGCAATCAATCTCTATCAATTAGTCTGCAGATTCCTTTTTGAATTTACCCTCCTTCAAGCACAGGCTGTGTCCTTTGGTTCTAGGTGAAATAGCTTGTCATAGTCTACATTATCTAGTCCCTTTAGAATCACAAAAACAGCAATCATTTTGTAATAAATCACTGGTTAGGCCTCAGTTGGAGTATTGTGGATAATTCTGGGCACCACATTTCAGGAAAGATGTAAAGGCCTTAGAAAAGGTACAGAGGAGGTTCACCAGGATATTACCAGGGATGAGGGACTTCAGTTATGAGGAGAGGTTGGAAAAGTTAGGGCTGTTCTCCTTGGAACAGAGAAGGTTAAGAGGCGACCGGATAGAGATTTTCAAGAGGCTGAGAGGATTTGATAGAGTAGAGAGAGAAAACCTATTCCCTCTGGCGAGTCGGTCAATAACTGGAGGTCACTGGCAAAAGATCTAGAGGGGAGATGAGAATTTTTTTCACTGAGAGTTGTCGGGATCTGAAACGCTCTACCTGAAAAGCTGGTGGAAGCTGATTCCATAAATAATTTTAAAAGGGAGTTGGATAGATACTCGATGATGAGGAATTTACAGGGTTACGGACAAAAAGCGGGGATGTGGGACTAAGCACGACGACTCTTTCAAAGAGCCAGCACAGGCACGACGGGCCGAATGGCCTCCTTCTGTGCTGTAGGTTTCTATGTATCTATGATATCATCAGAATAGCACAAGCTATTCTGAACTGGAAGCAGTCACTCAACCTTATTACTCTTCCCAGTACGATCACAAAATTGCCTCTTCCATTTTTTTTTACAAGGTGTCTTGTTTTGCACACTTTGTACAAAAATAATAAATTGCAGGACAACGGAGTATTACAGTTTAAACTCTTTAATGAAGCATCAGGTCTGTGAACTCAATCATACATACAGCACCGTGTGGACAAGATGGAGTCCGGACCCCTACTGGGTCTTCTAAACAATAGCAGTCCTTACAGATGCCTGCAGGCCAATGACAACTCAGCATGTGATCACATGTGAATATAATAGGTATTCCTTACAGATGCCTGCGGGCCAATGATAAATCAATATGCAAATGTTATGCATTACTTTTGAACCTTTCTTCTACATAATGTTCTCAGTAGCATCAACATATAAGTAAACTCAACATTTAACTAGCACTGAAAACATCTCAACGTTTCAATAACGATGTACAGTTTTTTTTTAGGGCAGCGATCCGCCTACACCCTTTGACAGTTCACAAGTCAAGGATAACTCTAGGCTTGACCTCTCGACGGAATGACGGTGTTGTTCCTTGGTGTTCAGGAGGTGCCTGCGATTGCGGCAGTACACCTGTCCTTCTGGGGTGCGGACGTGATACGATCGCTCAGTGTCAGCTGGCTGGATGACGACTGCTGGCTTCCAGTAGTCATGCTCCTGGATTTTGACAGATTCTCCATTGTGCAGCGGCAGCAGTAGTCTAGCTGACCTGTCATAGTATCTCTTTTGGTTTGTATTGGGGGCCATTGTCTGAGACTAAAGTCTCGACCATGCCATGCCTGGCAAAGGCTGCCTTTAGCTTGTGGATCACTGCTGCAGATGTGGTGCTGTGAAGCTTGTCCAATTCAAAAAATCTGCTGTAGTAATCAATAGTCACTATGTAGTCCTCGTTGTTCCATGTGAACAGATCCGTTGCCGCGACCTGCCAGGGCCTGTCTGGGATACGGTGAGGTATCATGGGCTCTTTGACATTTGATGGGCGGCGTTCTAGACAAATGGAACATTTTCCGACAATGTCCTCAATGTGTTTGCACATTCCGGGCCAAAACAGAATGTCACGTGCTCTTTGTTTGCATTTTTCCATGCCCATATGTCCAGCATGAATTTTTGTCAACATCTCTTCTCTGAGACTGGTAGGAATGATGATTTTCTCCCCTTTGAAGACTATTCTGTTGATTTGTGACAGTTCGTCTCTGTGGTTCCAGAATTCAGATATGCTCTGAGGGCATTTCCTCCTTTCCTCAGGCCATCCTTCATGTATGACTTTGCTCAGCAGTGTGAGTTGTGCATCTTTCTCTGTTCCTGCTCAGATCTCCTTCAGTTTTGAGTCACTCACAGGTAAGCTGTTGTGCACCTGCACATCCATGCCTTCACTGAGGCTGCTGTCCTGGTAGCTAAGAGACTTTCTGGAGAGCGTGTCTGCGACAGGAATGTCTTTGCCTGGACGGTGAATGATTGTGAAGTCATACTTCTGTAGCTGAAGGATCATTCTCTGTAGCCTTGGTGGGGCTGCGGCTAATGGTTTCCTCATGATTGACTCAAGGGGCTTGTGGTCGTATTCCACAATGACTTGTCGGCCATAGACGTATTGGTGGAAATGCTTACATCCGAACAGAATTGCATATAGCTCTTTCTCGATTTGAGCATAGTTGATTTCACTGTCTGAGAGAGATCTGGAAGCGTAGCCGATGGGCTTTCCTTCTTGCAGTAATACTGCGCCTAGTCCGTACTTTGACGCGTCCACTTGTAGTCTGAGCTCTTTGTTGGGGTCGAAGTAGGCAAGAACTGGCCTAGTTCTCTGGTGATTAGGTCTTTCATTTTCTGAAATGCTGTGTCATGTTGTTTGTCCCATAGGAACTCATTGGATTGTTTGAGCAACTGACGCATGGGTGCGTTGATTTCGGAGAGGCTCGGGGCAAACTTGGCTAAGTAGTTAACCATGCCTAGTACTGTCTCTAGCTCTGCGCGGTTCTTCGGCGGCTCCATCTTCTTGATGGCGGAGATTTTCTCTGGATCCGGCTTAATGCCATCAGTTGAGAGGCGATGCCCGAAATAACTGATCTCGGTGGATCCAATTATGCTTTTCTCGGGGTTGAGCCGGATACCTTTCTCCCGTGATCTTTGTAGCATCGCACGGAGGTTCCTGTCATGTTCCTCTCTATTCCTGCCATAGATGAGGATGCCGTCTACGATTGCAACTACTCCATCGAGGCCTTCATAGGTTTCGTCGATCTTCCGCTGGAATTCATCCTGAGCTGAGATAAGACCAAATGGTAAACGCAGAAATCGGTAGCGTCAAAATGGTGTATTGAATGTTGTTAGCTTAGATGACTCTTCCGTGAGCTTGATAGTCCAGTATCCTGATCGTGCGTCCATTACACTGAAGTAACGTGTTCCCACTAGCTTGGGTGTGATGTCATCTAGCGTTGGTAGACGGTAGTGAGGGCGTTTGATAGCCTTGTTCAAATCTCTGGGGTCGAGACAGACTCTGAGCTTGCCTGTACGTGGTTTCTCAACCACTACTAACGCGTTGACCCACTCTGTCGGTTCTGTTTCCCGGACGATGATTTTTGTATTCTCCATGCTCTGTAGCTCCTCCTTCAGGCGACTACGTAGAGCAAGGGGTATCCTTCTCGGTGGGCAAACCACAGGGGTTGCTGCTGGGTCAAGGTGAATAGTGCATTCACCTGGGAATAGTCCGATCCCTTTGAAAACGTCAGCAAACTCCTCCATGACTGTCTGCTTCTCAACTGGTGATGTCAATGATAGCACTAGCTTGACGAGGTCCATGTCTAAACATGCCTTTAGACCTAGCACTGGAGGTGCTTGAGTGTCAATAATGTAAAAGTTCACCATCATGTCACTTTCTCTGTACTTGCATTTCATCACGCATGTGCCTTTTACAATGAGCTGCTCACCTCCATAGCCGGTCAGTCTGCGTGAGGTGGGCTGTAGCTCACACTCATCCTTCAAGCTGTGATACTCACTCAAAGGAATTACATTAACCTGAGATCCAGTGTCTAGTTTAAACTTAAGCTCTTTGCCCTGTTTTCCTATCTCAATATCGGCAAAAGCTTGCTCAGTCTCTGAAATCTGCTTTTTATGTGACACAGAATCAATAAACAGTTCCTCTGCATTTGGCTCTCTATCTGGCATTTGGCTATCACTCACTGTGTGTACTGTTTTTCCAAAAACAGTCTTGCAAACTTTAGCATAGTGGTTCCGTTTACCACATTTAGTACATTGCCTTCCTTTGGCAGGGCAGTACTGAGGCTGTCGCAGCAATGCCGTCATCGTGGGGGATACTGGTGCAGAGTGCCGAGATATCCCTCGTGGCGAGGAGTGTTCCTGGTTCAACTGGTCCGTGGGTGCTGAGTTTCTGTAAGAAGTCTGTAGTGTCGCGACAGAAGCTGGGGGTTCCCTGTACGATGGGTTTCAGGATGCCCTCGACGTATCCAGAGAGGTTCTCACACAGGGTTCCGTTGCCTGATACGATAGGATGTCCGGGTGTGTTGGCTTTGTGTATCTTTGGGAGGCAGTAGAAGTCTCCCACGCGGGGAGTACGTGGGATGAGAGCGCGTAGGATGCTTTGAAGGTCTGGATCGAAGGTCTTGATCAGTCTGTTGAGTTGGCGGGTGTGTTCTTTGGTTGGATCTGCGGGTAACTGTCTAGTGTTCCTGGTTGTCCAGTTGTCGGTATGCTTCTTTGCAATAGTCCATTCTGTTCTGTATGACGATGGCTCCTCCTTTGTCTGCTGGTTTGATGACGATGTTGCGGTTGGCCGAGAGTGTGGATGGCATTGCGTTGTGCTCGGGTGACATTCTGGACTGTCTTGTGAGTGCAGCTGATGAATCTGGCGTTGATGCATCTCCCGACAGCTTGAGCATACATGTCAAGCTTAGGGCAGCGACCCTCCGGAGGGGTCCAATTTGACTCTTTCTTCTTCGGTTGCTGCACTGCGGATCCCTCTGTCTGCTGTTCCGGATCATTGATTGTCTCATTGGGTTCGCTGCTGACATCTTGGGATTTGTGGAAGAATTCCCGGAGCCTCATTCTCCTGATGAATTCCTCTGTGTCTGCCGCGAGACTGATGGGGGTCCATTTTGGTGGTGGGGCAGAAATTGAGCCCTCGGCTGAGAACTTCGATTTCGTCTGGTTGAAGGGTGTGGTCAGACAAGTTGACGATGGACTTCCCTGTGGTTTCAACCGTGGTACCGGGGGAGGCTTGGTTGCTGCTGGTGGTGATGCCGAGTTTCTCAAGCTTCCTGTTCTTGGTGTGCATGTAGGTAGCGTAGTTCCGTTGTCTCGTCTGTTTGGCGGTGTCTCATAGCTGGTCTGCTGTGTCCTGAGCACAGGCTGAGAACATGGACTCTATCTTGGTTTCAAGGTTGTGGCGTCTGCTGCAGAGCTGGTGTACGAGATGGTTGAGGAGTGTGCGAGAGGTACGACGGCAGAGTCTCTCAGCGTAGTCTGTGTTGTAGGTCGACTTGAGTGGGTTCGTGATCTGTAGTCCTTTCGGGATCTTGTCTGCTTTCTTGCATCTCTGTAGAAACTTGATGTCTGTGTCGATATGCGCGATCTTCTTGGAGATCCTCTCCACTTTGAGCCGGCAGTTTGTGGTGTCGATAGTAGCCATGATGTGGAGATGCCGCTGTTGGACTGGGGTGGACAAATGTGAGAAGTCACACAACACCAGGTTATAGTCCAACAGCTTTATTTGAAATCACAAGCTTTCGGAGCGCTGCTCCTTCGTCAGGTGAAGTGAAGAGATGCATATAGACACTGCATATATAGTCACAGAACACTGCCAGATGATTACAGGTAATCATCAGTACTCAACACCAACAACAGCCAATCTCCAGACGCCATCCTACAACTCATCCGCTTCATCCTTGACCACAATGTCTTCACCTTCAACAACCAGTTCTTTACCCAAACACACGGAACAGCCATGGGGACCAAATTCGCACCCCAATACGCCAACATCTTCATGCACAAGTTCGAGCAAGACTTCTTCGCTGCACAGGACCTCCAACCAACGCTATACACCAGATACATTGACGACATTTTCTTCCTATGGACCCATGGCGAAGAATCACTGAAAAGACTACACGATAACATCAACAAGTTCCATCCCACCATCAAACTCACCATGGACTACTCCTCAGAATCGGTTTCATTCTTGGACACACGAATCTCCATCAAAGATGGACACCTCAGCACTTCACTCTAACGCAAGCCCACGGACAACCTTACGATGCTCCACTTCTCCAACTTCCACCCTAACCACGTTAAAGAAGCCATCCCCTATGGACAAGCCCTGCGAATACACAGGATCTGCTCAGACGAGGAGGAACGCGATGGACACCTACAGACGCTGAAAGACGCCCTCGTAAGAACGGGATATGACGCTCGACTCGTCGATCGACAGTTCCGACGGGCCACAGCGAAAAATCGCATAGACCTCATCAGAAGACAAACACGTGACGCAACCAACAGAGTACCCTTCGTCGTCCAGTACTTCCCCGGAGCGGAGAAACTACGCCATGTTCTTCGCAGCCTTCAACATGTCCTCGATGACGACGAACACCTCGCGAAGGCCATCCCCACGCCTCCACTACTCGCCTTCAAACAGCCGCCTAACCTCAAACAGACCATCGTTCGCAGCAAATTACCCAGCTTTCAGGAGAACAGCGACCACGACACCACACAACCCTGCCACGGCAACCTCTGCAAGACATGCCAGATCATCAACACAGATACCATCATCACACGTGAGGACACCACCCACCAGGTACATGGTACATACTCATGTGACTCGGCCAACGTTGTCTACCTCATACGTTGCAGGAAAGGATGCCCGGAGCATGGTACATCGGCGAGACCATGCAGACACTGCAACAACGGATGAACGGACATCGCACAACAATCGCCAGGCAGGAGTGTTCCCTCCCAGTCGGGGAACACTTCAGCAGTCAAGGACATTCGGCCTCCGATCTTCGGGTAAGCATTCTCCAAGGCAGCCTTCGAGACACACGACAACGCAAAATCGTCGAGCAGAAACTGATAGCCAAGTTCTGCACTCATGAGGACGGCCTCAACCGGGATCTTGGGTTCATGTCACGCTACATGTAACCCCACCTGACGTAGAGTCATCCAGACTCGAGTCGTCGTTGGCTTGTTCTCTCTACACAGATGCGGCCGGACCTGCTGTGATTTCCAGCAAAAAAAATTTTTTTTTTATATTGTATTTTGCTTGTTCTTTGTTTTTCATACAGACCCCAGCATCTGCAACATTTGACCCCTTGTGACCCCACCTCATTGTTCTTTGATGTAATGTTTTCCTGACTGACCTGTTTGGACACCATTCACACCTTTGATTGCTGTGATTATCTCTCTGCCGAGGTGTGATAAAGGGCAGTTAGAAAGATTACCTGTAATCATCTGGCAGTGTTCTGTGACTATATATGCTGTGTCTATATGCATCTCTTCACTTCACCTGACGAAGGAGCAGCGCTCCGAAAGCTTGTGATTTCAAATAAAGCTGTTGGACTATAACCTGGTGTTGTGTGACTTCTCACATTTGTCCACCCCAGTCCAACACCGGCATCTCCACATCATAGAATCATGCAGCACAGAAGGAGGCCATTCGGCCCATTGTGCCTGTGCCAGCTCTTTGGTCGAGCTGTCCAATTAATCCCACTCCCCTGCTCTTTTCCCCATAGCCCTGCAAATTTTTTCACTTCAAGTATTTATCCAATTCTCTTTTGAATGCTTCTATTGAATCTGCTTCCACCATCCTTTCAGGCAGTGCATTCTGGATCACAACAACTCACTGCGCAAAAAAAAAAGTTTCCTCATGTCGCCTCTGGTTCTTTTGCCAATCACCTTAAATCTGTCCTCTGGTTATCACAGGACTAGTGATTCTTCCCTTCTCGTGAGAGTCTGACTCGTGAATGTACAATTAGCTCATCGCTTGACTCTAGCCATGTGTCCATATGGAATGAAGATACGGGTTGACGTTCAAAATCCGGAGTTCCGGAATCCGGACTCTGGGACGATTAGTGGCAGGGTCGTCCGGAATCTGTAAAATGTTCCGGAATCCGGACACACTGTCAAACCGTTTCCGCCGCCAGCTGGGCGACGTCCAAAAACCGGAAATATGGCAACCTGGGCCCAGGCATTTGCAGACTCGGAACGTGTTTCTGATGTCCGAAGTCCGGAAACACCCGAGCCCAGGTTGTGATATTGCCGGACTTCGGACATCAGGAACACGTCCGGAAAAACACGAAAACCCGGCTCCGCCTCGGTCCCGAGGTTGCCGGATTCAGGATGCTCAACCTGCATTGCAAGTCCTCATTGTGACGCGCTGGTGCATTCAATGGGAGGTAGGCCATGGAGCCAATTCCGCACATGGAAACACGTGTGCTCTGTTATAGATTTACAGGGTGAGAATAGATATTCTCGTTCAGGGTCGCAGGCTATTCCCTTCAACAGACTTTGGGCATCATAATAATTGACCCTTTGGCCACAGTGATCTTGCACATATCCCTACTCCCCCACCCCCAGCTAAGATCAGCTAATACATCACAGACTGCAGATCAATGATCATCGAAGCAAGGGGAAAAGAATGAGTTAGAGTAGAAGATAGTACAATGTGTCTTACACTGCATGGGATCGCAGGTGGGTGACCCAAGCACTTTGGTCTGGAGGAACATAGTGGCTATGGTACTGGACTAGAATACTGCCATGGTCGGTTGTAAAATTGAAACCAGCAATTGAAAAACTGTCCATATAAAAGTTCCTGTCATTGTTGTAAAAACCCAACTAGTTCATTAATGTCCTTCAGGGACTAGGCCTGCTCACGCCAGGACTCCAGCCCATACTCCATGGTTGACTCTGAATGTCCCCTGAAGTAGCCTAGCAACCCAATCAGTTGTGTAAAAAAAATAACCAGTTGTCTAACTTAGTAAAATGTTCCAGGAACACTTTTTGTTTCCGTATTTTTCCTGATACAGTTTCAGTCCTGTGGTATATAAGGGGGGGAAAATAGATGATGTAGAGGAAATGTTGACTTATCGCTGGAAAGACTGGCAGGAATTACACTCCAGCCTCCCCCGTAAGTGGCACTCAACAGAGAGAACATGAGAAGGGTGCCCTGCAACGGTGAAATGTGCACTGCGACCGCCGAGATTTGTTTATCTGCTCTCTGATACAGCGACCACCTTTTTTCTGGAAGGGTGGTTGGACTCTGACTGTTCACATCTCCTCCACTGCCCCTGTCTGCAGTGCACTAACCGTAGCCCTCACCTGCCACAGACCCAAACCTCAGCAGCAGCCATTTTCAGCACGTGGTCTGTTTCTGGTCAGCTCTCAGACAGTTGACTTTGTTGCGGTTCCTGTGAGTTTGAGTTCTTCAACTGTGGCCCGAGAGAAACGACAAACAAAGGTAGTCGTTCGTTATTTGCCAGGGGCTCCTAAACTTCAAACCAGCAGTTCTCATGTAACATGTTGAAACCACAGGGGCTGAGATTCTCAGGGAAGTCAGTGGTCTGCTCTGGTGCTCGGGTTCTGTGGTGCAGTGGTAATGTTACTGGACTAGTAATCCGGCGGGTACGATAGTTCAAATCACATCATGGCAGTTTGAGAATTTTAATTCAGTTTAAAACATCTGGAAGTAAGAAGCTGGTCTCAGTAACAGTGACCATGAAGCTGTCGAATTGTCGTATAAAACTCAACTGGTTCACCAAAGTCCTTTTAAGGGAAGGAAACCTGCCGTCCTTACCCGGTCTGGCCTGTATGTGACTCCAGTCCCACACCAACATGTAACTGGCCTGAAAATGACCACTCAGGACAACTAAGGATGGGCAATAAATGCCGGCCTTGCCAGCGATGCCCACATCCTGAGAATGATTTTTTTTTTAAATAAGGAAGGGCTGACTGGGCTAGGAGCACGTCAGTACTTTTCAGGCCTCCTGCCAGATTTCCAAAGTGAGCAATGCTGTCTTGGATTTCTGCAGGTCATATCTAGGAGTCTCTTCTGAGAAAAGCATGCAGAATGCCGAGCAGGGTGGCGCCCACCTCCATTTTCTGGAAAAAAGGTTTCGTGGGGAGAACCTTTTTTTTTGCGGAATGATATCCAGGAGTAGCACGGCACGGTAATAATGTTTGAAGTTGGGGAACCTTGCCGGGGGGAGAGCGAGCGAGCGTCCGCAAGTTACATCCTTGCTGACTTTCTGCAAAACTGTTGCACAAGGGCCGAGAACAGAAAATTGGACGGCATGCCCATGTAGGCCTTGTCCTGGACGGCCTGCTCGTGTAGGCCTCGTCCTGGACAGCCTGCCCGTGTAGGCCTCATCTTGGACAGCCTGCACATGTAGGCCTCATCCTGGACAGCATGCCCGTGTAGGCCTCGTCCTGGACAGCCTACGCGTGTAGGCCTCGTCCTGGACGGCATGCCTGTGTAGGCCTCGTCCTGGATAGCCTGCCCGTGTAGGCCTCATCTTGGACAGCCTGCGCATGTAGGCCTCATCCTGGACGGCATGCCCATGTAGGCCTCGTCCTGGACAGCCTGCCCGTGTAGGCCTCATCTTGGACAGCCTGCGTGTGTAGGCCTCGTCCTGGACGGCATGCCCGTGTAGGCCTCGTCCTGAACGGCCTGCCCGTGTAGGCCTCTTCTTGGACGGCCTGCCCGTGTAGGCCTCGTCCTGCCTCCCAGCAGTCATTATCAGCTTTCCTGTCTTCCTTTTCACCTGCGGAATGGTACCTGGCATAGAGTCCATCAAAAGGATAAAAGAAAACAACCTTTAAAGAGGTCCCTGGTATTAAAGAAGGAACTTTCACTTCTGGGCCACAGTGAATTGCAGTCATTTGTGTAAACGCGGCAACCATTTTGTGCACAGCAGGATCTCACAAATAGCACCGAGATGAATGGCTAATTAATCTGCTTTTGGCAGTAGTGAGTTGAGAGAAGACTGTTGGCCAGGACATGGAGAACTCCTGCTGTTCGTTGATTAGTGTCATGAGTATTACTGTTAAAGTGGGGGTGGAGGGGTGGGTGGGAGGAGGAGGCATTACTGACAACAACTGCGAGAACAACAACAACAGCTTCTATTTGTGTAGCACCTTTAACGTAGTAAAACATCCCAAGGCGCTACACAGGAGTATTATAAGACACAAAATTTGACACCGATCCACATAAGGATAAATTAGGGCAGAAGAAAGAGGTAGGTTTTAAGGAGCGTCTTAAAGGAGGAAAGAGAGGTAGCGAGACGGAGAGGTTTAGGCAGGATATCCAAAGCTGAAGGCATGGCAACAGTGGTTGAGTGATTATAATCAGGGATCCTCAAGAGGGCAGAATTAGAGGAGCGCAGATATCTCGGGGGGTGGGGGGGGGTTGCTGAAGGAGATTAGAGATAGGGAGGGGCGAGGCCATGGAGGGATTTGAAAACAAGGATGAGAATTTTGAAATTGAGGCACTGCTTAACCTTTCAGGTGATATGAAAAAGTGTGTGTGTGAGAGTGAGTGTGTGTGTGAGAGAGAGAGTTTGTGTGTGTGAGCGTGTACGTGAGTATAAGTGTGAGCGTGTGTGTGAGAGAGAGAGTGTGTTTGAGTGTAAGTATGCGTGATTCTGTGTGTGTGAGAGAGAGAGAGGGCCAGATTTTCAGTGTGCCGTGAGGCGGGCTTTTAGGCGTGCGGGGGGCAAAAATCCCGAATTCGGGGGTCCCGACACCATCCCGCCCAAAACCCGCCTCCACGTAAGTTTCAGAGGAGGCGGGTACCCGCCCCGCACTGGGACCCGCCGACCTGAGGCAGGAAGGGATTAGTGCCAATTAGCTGCCTGTTAACAGGCAGTTTTTAGCCTAATCCCTATTTTGAGGGGTGTCGTGTGGGATTCCCGACGGCTCCAAACCATGCCAGGTTAGAGCAGTCGGGCCGTCGGGTTGAAGGACTTGGAGGGGTCGCGATGTCGGTGTTCAGGTGAGTGATGGGTGCATGAGTGCAAAGGTAAGTGTGTTTGGTGTGTCTAAAGTGTGTAAAGAAGTTTAAATTACCTGTACTTACCTTAACAGCCTTTCCTCCTCTAGGTTTCGGGAGTCCATCATTCAGCCGGCACAGAAAGCTGAATGGCTGCGATCTGTCAAAAGTGACAGCCTTCAGCTTTCATTGCCGGTGAGAGTTCTAACTGAGTCTGCGCAGAAGGACTCAGGTTAGAAGTCAGACTGTCAGAGTTCGACAGCTTCAAACAGCTGTGAAACACTGATATTTCATCTGCCAAAAACTCTTGACAGATGAAATTTCAGTCTGTGACGTCATCTGTTGCCGGGTGGCCCTTAATTGGCCTGCTGAGCCCGCTGGGCGTTGATGGAGGCGGGACTAAAACCCGAAAGTTGTAGTCCCGCCTCCTTCCCGACTGCCGAATGAAAATCCAGCCCAGAGTGTGTGTGTGTGTGTGTGAATACATAACTACAGATAACGGAAGCAATTCCTGAAATCCGTCATTTTTATAAGAATCTGTTCCTCACCTGAGCGCTCCTAAATCCAATGGAGCCTCTCTCATTCCATACTGCTAAACACCCAAGTATCTATTTCTAACCTGGTACATCATCTAAATCATTTTTCTGTGCATCCAAAGGAAAGAGATAAAATTAAATACATAAACAAAGGAACAAGCATAAAATAAAGGGTGCTCTATGAATAAAAGAATAATTAAGGCCACTGATGTACACTTTTTGCAGAAAAGTGAATAGTTGCAAAATTTAGTCCCCAAAACACTGATAAAAATCCCAGAATGCCATGAAACATGAACAGAATTTGACTAACTCAATTGCCATGAATTCGTGGTCTTGATAAAGTATTGCACGTTGCATGACGAGACACAGTTAGCTGTTATATACTAAAAACGGTGAGTGGTCTCAGGATTCCAAAGGTACTGTGCCTGTAGATAGGAGTGTAATGTTATGTGACACATGGAATATAATAGAGCAACATCTAACGTGACGTGACTGTCAATCAACTGGATCTACATCTTCATTGCTATTTGCAGCGTAATTTCAGTGTATAATCAGAGCAAGAAACTTTTTTTGGCAGCAAAATGGGACGGATGCCCTTTAAACCTGTTTTCCGCTCCAAAATCACTCTATCCAAATCCCCTCATCCTCATTGGCCCTTCCCACGAGATATAAAGGTATGATAATTAGGGCCAATGGTGCTGCAGCTCCAAGTTTCCTGCTTTTGCACTCACATTACACTCGGGTAAGTTTGACTGAGAATTACGAGGCGCAACCGGGATGAGGAGGAATTTCTTCACTCAGAGGGTTGTGAATCTTCGGAATTCTCTGCCCCAGAGTCTTTGAGTATATTCAAGGCTGAGATCGATTAGAATTTTAGACTCTAGGGGAATCAAGGGATATGGAGATCGGGCGGGAAAGTGGAGTTGAGGTCGAAGATCAGCCATGATCTTATTGAATGGCGGGGCAGGCTTGAGGGGCCTATGGCCTAATCCTGCCCTTATTTCTTATTTCTAACAGTTGCCAGCATCAACCCCGACAGACGCAAGTGAGGGGTTTCTGAGCCTGAAGAGTGTGGAGGGTTCCGGTAAAAGAAAGTCTTACATTTCTATAGCGTTTTTCACAACCTCAAGACGTCCCAAAGCGCTTTACAGCCAATGAAGTACTTTTTGAAGTGTAGTTACTGTTGTAATGTAGGAAACGTGGCAGACAATTTGCGCACACAAGCTCCCACAAACAGCAATGAGATAATGACCAGATTATCTGTTTCAGTGATGTTGATTGAGGGATAACTATTGGGCAGGAATATGGGAACAGAGTGGGTAAATACAAGTAGGACTATTTGTTTATGTCGATTTGCTTCTGACAGTGTGGAACCAAGGGGAGATTTTGATCCCCCATCCACGGGCTTCTCTGGAACAGGTATGGCACTGACTATGGGCAAACCCTTGTACACCATTATCAAGGAGGTGGAGGAGCCTGCAACCTGGTTCCGTGGATAATGACCCCAGTAAGAGTGGCCCAAACAACAGCAGAGCAGCACTACAGGGAGACCCGTGTCCCTGCAAGAATGGCCATTGAGAGGACCAAGAGGTCTTAAAGGAGCGCATTCCCTACCTAGACATGTTTGAAGGGGCTCTGCAGTATGCTCTACAGCGTATGACACGCATAGTTATAGCCTGCTGTGCCTTGTGCAACTTAGCGATACAAAAAAGATTTGGATTTGGACATTTCTAACTGCTTTTGAGGCAGAACTGCATGGAGGAGAGATCTCACGATGACCTTCACTCAGGGGAAGCCCTAGTGACTTCTACACAAGGCATCTCAGCACACTCTTCTGTGTACCTTGGACACCACAGCCTTACCTCTTGCTCAGCAATTTCAGGTAAAGGCACGTTCCCTCAATTCACTATCCACCCTACAACAACAACTTGTATTTATATAGCACCTTTAACATAGTAAAATGTCCCAAGATGCTGCACAGGAGTATTTTTAAGACAAAAAATTTGACACCAATCCACATAGGGATAACTTAGGGCAGATGACCAGAAGCTTGGTCAAAGAGGTAGGTTTTAAGGAGCGTTTTAAAGGAGGAAAGAGAGGCGGAGAGGTTTAGGCAGGGAATTCCAGAGCTTAGGGCCTAGGCAACAAAAGGCACGGCCACCAGTGGTTGAGCGATTATAATCAGGGATGCTCAAGAGGGCAGAATTAGAGGAGCGCAGATAACCCGGGCGGTTGTGGGGCTGAAGGAGATTACAGAGATAGGATTACAGCATGAAAACACATGGGGCCGGTGATCCCTGCAGGATCGAGCCCCACTTCCTCCTCAACCTCAAATGCCACGCGATATGTGACGTTTTTGGTTGTTTTCTGCCACGGACACCCAGCCGGCTGTCTGTCCAGAGCTCTCCATGAGGGTCTGCCGGCCCATGAAATTGTGGCACGGTCTTCTCTGCCCGTGTGCCGTGCCCTGGTCCCTGTTTTGCCTGCTTCTGCCAGACGTGGTAGACATTTCTGAAAAGTGGCACCAAAACAGTCATAAGCTGTACAGCCAAGCCCGCTGAGAGTCAACTGACTGAGCCACGCGCAGTCCTAAACTAACTCTGCTGCTCCCCCAGACTGTTGCCGCAACCTTCAGCCAGAACCGGCTTTTTAAAAAGCTGCCCCTCTAATTTCCCGATTTACAGGGTTTTATGGCAATCACTGCTCCAAATAAATATGCAAATGAGCGGATCCAGGAAATTCTGGTGTTGCTACCTCTCCAGACTATTGGTGGGTACAACTCGTTTCCCATTGGTGTAAAAACATTTATCTGTGTGTCAGCCAGTGGCTGAGTGGGTAGCACACTCGCCTCTGAGTCAGAAGGTTGTGGGTTCAAGTCCCACTCCAGGGACTTGAGCACATAAAGCTAGGCTAACACTCCCAGTGCAGTGCTGAGGGAGTGCTGCACCGTCGGAGGTGCCGTCTTTCGGATGAGACGTTAAACCGAGGCCCCGTCTGCTCTCTCAGGCGGACGAAAAAGATTCTATGGCACTATTTCGAAGAAGAGCAGGGGAGTTATGCCCAGTGGTTGTGGGGCTGGAGGAGGTTACAGAGATAGGGAGGGGGCGAGGCCATGGAGGGATTTGAAAACAAGGATGAGGATTTTTAAATTGGGGCGTTGCTTAACCGGGAGCTAATGTCAGTCAGCGAGCACAGGAGTGATGGGTGAAGGCAGCATCAAATGCCTCACCAGCAGCAGCCTCAAGTAAATATAGAGAGGGTAAGGAGGGAGGGAGGGGGGGCAATTGCGGCTGGCAGTGGGCCCGCTGTGATGTATTTTTTTTTTTTAAACTTATTTTTTGTGGGCGATTGAAGGGCACTCCTGCCCACTCTGGAGTCCACAAGTATAGTTCGACACTTACCTTTAGCAGGCCTCTTTGTTTCCGGAACTGGCAACCGGAGTCCTGCTTACATTATGGGACCCCGATTTCCATATGAAAAGGAGCCTATCGCCTGAAACAGGCGAGCGCATTGGACACCCAGAGGCAAGCCCATTTTCAAAATGGAGCCGGCCACATCGCCGGTGTTAACGGAGCGGTGAGGCCGTTACCGCCCCGATAACACCAGGAGAAGGGAGAGATAATCACCCCTTCCCCACCAGGTGCAATTGCATGGGACTTCAGCTAACCTATGCCGTGTGTCAAGTTCATGCTGGTCACACTTCAGACGTCACTCTTCCAAGTACTGTATTCCAATTTGTTAGATACAAAGCAATCTATATAAAAACTAGTTTCAGCAGAAAGCACACTACAGAGTGAGCTTGTAAACCAGTGCGTTGGGGACTGAGTGAAACAGCACTTTCATCATGGGAACTTGACTGGAGTGGTAATTAGTGGTGAATAGAGGTAAGTTGTGGGAAGTATTTCAGAACCTCTTATATCTTTTAGTTGTAAATTTAAATTTTTGCCTATTTACAGCAATCAGATCTTAAGGACAAAGGCCAATTTACCCCAAACTTCGGCTTAGCAGCAGAATGATACGTTGTGCGCTCCGCGGCTTAAAGCTTTGGGGGGCAATTTTCATCTTTAGGCGCAAGTCAGTTCTAATTTGTTTCGCGCTGCTTTCATACCCACTCGAATCTCCAATAGCACTCGAGCTTCTTCTCCGAGCTCATTCGCATAATTATTCACAACTTAAGATGCAAATTCTGATTGGTCTAAGGATGACGCCAGTGGTGGGAGAGGAAAATTGTGTGTTAGTCAAATTTAGAGGGAGGGGAGGACAATTAAAGGGGAGTGTCACAGGTCGGGGACACAACTTCAGAAAAGCTTCAGGAAGGACTTAAGAAGTAACACAATCCATCAACAGCCTTTGCCAAGACTGCTGGGGTAGGCAGGGGATTAAGAAGTGGCAGGCCGATATGAAGGGAAAGGAACACCTAGATTTAGGCAGGAGACTGCAAACAAGTGGAGGTGCAGCAATGCATCCAGACTCCCTCTAGGATAGCCCCTGGTTACAGCCTATATAATCTATGCTGCATCTTTCCTGTTGCTTTTAGAATCTTCCTTAATAGGGAACCCAAAATTGTACACACGACCCCCAACTGTGGCCGAACTATGATCTTGTACAAGTTCAACATTACTGTCTTAGTTTTCTATTCTGTGCCTGTAGTTACAAAACCAAGGATTCTGTTTGTCTTTTTTTATGGCCGTATCTATTGATGTTGCCTCCTGTGTATCTTCACACCAAGGCCCTACTGTCTCTCTATTTAAATTCTTGCATTAAACTATAATTCCATTCCCTGTTCTTGTTTCCAATATGTATTACTTCACATTTTTCTATATTAAACTGTATCTGCCACCTATCTGCACATCCTGCGAGCCTATTGATGTCTTCCTGCAGATTTTTAACAACTGTTATCACAATTTACCAAATTGGTGTCATTAGCAAATTTCAATATTGTTCCCTTAATTCCTAAGTTCAGTTCACTTTTGTGAGAGTTATCCCAACACAGACCCCTCCAAAACATCATTCACCACATCTTTCCAGTCGGATGAAACTTCCTTTCATTCCTACCTTCTGCTTTCTGTCCTCCAATCATCTCTCTATCCATGTTTCCACATTACCTTTAATTCCATGTCTCATTTATCGTTGCCGTAAGACTCTTGTGATACCTTATCAATACTTTTTAAAAAATAAACACAACAGTCAATACAATTCCTTTATCTCTCCTCTGTTGTTTGTTCACAGAATTCTGTAAGGTTGGTTAAGCACAAACTGCCTTTTAGAAATTTGAACTGACTGATCCTAATTAACTCAGATTTCTCCAAGTGCTTAGTAATTTCATCTTGTATTATACACTCTAGTAGTTTGACAGGAACTAGAATACGACTAACTGGCCTATAATTCCATGGTTTAACTCAAAGTCCTTTTTGAAGAGGAAAGTCACTTTGTCTCCCTCAGGTCTTCTATCACAATTTGCTTTCCTAAAGTTTTTGAAAATTATAGTCAGGCCTCCAATAACTTTTCCCTAGTTTCCCTTAGGATCATCCGATCGAAGCTATTGGGTCCCGGTGATTTGTCTACCTTGAGTTTGAATAACTTCTTTACTGCCTCTTCTCTTTGAATCGGAACTTCAGCTAACTCTTCCACACTTACCTCTGCTGTTTCCACAATCCCAGTACTCACCGCCACGACAAAAACTCAGCTGGAGTGCTTATCTGCCATTCCTCACTCTCCACGACAAGCTTGTCTCCTTCATCTCTTAACAGCAGTATACATCGTGTATCCTCTTTCTACTAGCTTGACTATAGAAAGTCTTTATATTGCACATTGTTTTTTGCTCATTTTCTGTCATATTTCATCATTTTTAATCTTCCTCTTAGCTTTCCTATATTTAATTTTTCATTTTTATCATCTAGAAATACTAAATGGTTCTTCAGTTTCAAATCTGACCTAATCTCCCTCTTCATCCAAGTTACCAGAATGCTTTGATACATTCCCTTTTTTTTCTTTACTAGAATATATTTGATTTGTACCTTTCCACTCCTGTGTAAATATTTCCCATTCCTGACCTACAGTTCTGTGTGTCAGTTTTTCCCTGCATTGAATCTGATCAACACCTCTTTTATTTTGCTATAATTTGTTTCTTTTCAGTCGGGTGCCTTTATCCTCAATTTTTCTTTTTCCTCTCTATTCTTAGGCTGAACTTAATTATGTAATGATCAATGTTTCCCTGCTTTTAGGTTGCTGCTTGCTCTGCTTCATTACTTTAAAAACATTTTTATTCATTCACGGGATGTGGGCGTCGCTGGCAAGGCCAGCATTTTTTGTCCTTGAGAAGGTGGTGGTGAGCTACCGCCTTGAACCACTGCCATGTGATGAAGGTACTCCCACAGTGCTGTTAGGGAGGGAGTTCCAGGATTTTGACCCAGCGACGATAAAGGAACGGCAATATATTTCCAAGTCGGGATGGTGTGTGACTTGGAGGGGAACTTGGAGGTGGTGGTGTTCCCATGCGCTTGCTGTCCTTGTCCTTCTAGGTGGAAGAGGTCACGGGTTTGAGAGGTGCTGCCGAAGAAGCCTTGGCGAGTTGCTGCAGTGCATCTTGTAGATGGTACACACTGCAGCCACGGTACGCCGGTGGTGGAGGGAGTGAATGTTTAAGGTACTGGATGGGGTGCCAAACAAGCGGGCTGCTTTGTCCTGGATGGCGTCGAGCCTCTTGAGTGTTGTTGGAGCTGCACTCATCCAGGCAAGTGGAGAGTATTCCATCACACTCCTGACTTGTGCCTTGTAGATGGCGGAAAGTCTTTGAGGAGTCAGGAGGTGAGACACTCGCTGCAGAATACCTAGCCTCTGACCTGCTGTTGTTGCCACAGTATTTATGTGGCTGGTCCAGTTAAGTTTTTTGTCAATGGTGTGACCCCCAGGATGTTGATGGTGGGGATTAGACAATGGTAATGCCATTTGAATGTCAAGGAGAGGTGGTTATACTTTCTCTTGTTGGAGATGGTCATTGCATGGTACTTGTGTGGTGTAAATGTTACCAAGTCTGAATGTTATCCAGGTCTTGCTGCATGCAGGCACTGACTGCTTCATTGTCTTAGAACCAGGTCAAACAAAGCCTCCTTCCCTGTTGGTGAAGCAACATATTTACTGAGAGAACAGTCCACAACAATCTTTTATTCCTCAGATCAATTCAAAATTATTCTGTTTGGACCATTCTTTTTTTTTAAATCCTTGTGCTCTAGTGCTATGATATTGTCTAATTAATAGTGGTTTTATACTTGGAAATATTTAATTGCCGGTCATGCCCCAGCTGTAGCCAGAAGAGGAGTTAAAAGAAAGATGAACTAAAGAAGTGTGTTTGCTGCCATATTTTGGTTTTGGCATCTGCTTCTCCCCCAAGTGTGCTGGTGCCCAACCTATCCACTTGAAATCAAACAAACAATTCATCAACCCTTTCTCCCTTCACGTTGCCATTGCAAAGAACATCCTCTTTGATCATCATTGTCCATTAGGACATGCATTACACAGTACTATATTTTTAATAAGAGAAACATTTCATCAGCTGAAAATCACTTAATCACCTATTTTGTGCTTTGGAATGTAAAGGTCCACTAAAATGATGAGGCAGCTCCTAAGCAAATATGACATTGTTATCTTATAAATACGCTTGAAGTGTTTTTTCAGGTCGACAGTTAAAAGTGTGAAGTGTAAGTTGTATTCTTAATTACAAAACACATTCTTTCAGGTATTCAGCGGTAATGAAGAAAAAAAATTATTGAAGGGTTATAAAATTTAGAATCTAAAATGTTTGTTTCTTTTGCTTGTTTGGCTGCAATATGGGTTTTTTTGGAAAATGTGTCCACTGGAGACCAGTAATGTGACCATCCATTTTTTTGTCTTGCCCCTTTGATTAAAAAAAAACTATGTGGAACCATCAGCATATCCAGATTCCTCTTGTACGATAACTTGACACCTCAGTAACTTGGGCTGCATAATCCCATTGTTATAGAAATTAATAATACTCGTCAAAGCTAATAGTTATTTTGAAATTGTTTTTAAAATCCATTTTATGTTGGAATTTTAAAGCAAAAACCTGACTGAATTTAATTGTATCGAACCTTGGTTAGACCACACCTTGGAACACTGCGTACAGTTCTGGTTGCCATATTATAAGAAGGATATAGAGACTCTGGAGAGGGTGCAGAGAAGATTTATAAGGATGATACCAGAAATGCGAGGGTATACACATCAGGAAAGGATGAACAGGCTGGGTCTCTTTTCTCTTGAAAAGAGAAGGCTGAGGGGTGACCCAATAGAAGTCTTTAAAATTATGAAAGCTTTTCATAGAGTGGATAAAGAGAGAGTGTTTCCACTTGTGGGGAAGAGCAAAACTAGAGGCCATCAATATAAGATAGTCACCAAGAAATCAAATAGGGAATTCAGAAGAAACTTCTTTACCCAAAGAGTGGTGAGAATGTGGAACTCGCTACCACAGGGAGTGGTTGAAGCAAATAGTATAGATGTATTTAAGGGGAAGCTGGACAAGCATATGAGGGAGAAGGGAATAGAGGTTTATGCTGATAGGGTTGGATGAGGAAAGATGGGAGGAGGCTCGAGTGGAGCATAAACATCGGCATGGACTGGTTGGGCCGAATGGCCTATTTCTGTGCCGTATATCCTGTGAAAAGCTGCTAAAATCCAAGTGGTGCTGCACAACATAATTTCGAAGAGGGCTGGCCTTTCTGTCACTCTGCAGCTCCAGCGCACTGATCAGCACTGCGGCCTACCTGCAGCCAAGCCTCAGGCCACCGCTGACCGTTACTGTCCCTGCACACATGCCAGGCTGCTACAGATGTCCTTGCAGCAGATGGACAGCTCACCATTTGCCTCCCTGCTGACCCAGACCGTGAGAAGGCAGGTTTCCATGGCCGTTCCCAGATATATTTTCCAAGGCTTGCAGAAATGGTTGGCGGCATTTTGGCAGGTGCGGTCAAATGAGCAACACTGCCTCCCGATCACCTTGGTATACCTTCTTTAACAGAGTACCAGGCAAAGCATGAGGTCCTGTGATTGAGGAAGATGGGGTGGGGGTGCTTTTGAAGAACGTTACAGCGGGATGGTTAGTCAGGCATTCACTTCGGATTGCGATACCACCAGTGGTCTTAACATGAATAAATAACAACAACTTGCATTTATATAGCGTCTTTAATGTATTAAAATGTCCCAAGGCGCTTCAGAAGAGCGCAATCCAACAAAGTTTGACACATAAGGAGATATTAGGTCAGGTGACCAAAAGCTTGACCAAAGAATTAGGTTTTAAGGAGGAGAGAGGGGTAGAGAGGTATTGCGGTTTAGGGAGGGAATTCCAGAGCTTGGGGCCTGGACAGCTGAAGGCACGGCTGCCAATGGTGGAATGAAGGAAATGGGGAATACACAAGAGGCCAGAATTTCAGGAACGCAGAGTTCTCGGAGGGCTGTAGAGCTGGAGGAGGTTGTAGAAATAGACATACCAGGAAAAGTGTGACTAAACTTGAGCTGAACATGTCAAAGAACACGACACACTTTTACACCCGGTAGTAACTGTGTCAAAGCCCCTGTGTAATCTCACTCAGCGCATCATGCTTCTGCTCAATTTTTGTTTTTCAGCCAGAGCAGATCCCCACAGCAGGCCTGAGGAGGTGGATGAGAATCTGCATTGCTGGATCCAGTCTGCAGATTCACAAGGCAACTGCACTGGTGAGAAACTGGAGCCACACAGTCAGCGCATCAATGCAGGAAAGGCTGAAGCCATGCACCGCGACTCTACGCCAGCTCGGCATGGGTTTGCATGTAAAACGTCAGAGGAGAACGCAGCTCCGGCAATGGAGAAGCTGAGACCAGCTATCCAACCCCATCATCAGTATCAGTCTCAAGCTGGCCCACGGTTTCAGAAGCTGATTAGTAACAGTGAACAGTACGATTCCTCGTGCATGGAAGCTCAGAGGAAGCCAAGGGAGGCACTGGAATCTGATTTTAAGGACTTTGCAACAGCGAATGAGCTGGACCATTCTTCAGGATTTGGAAAGGGCACATCTTTTGGCTCCTCTGATGCCAGCATGTTCTTGGCAGTAATGGGCAACCAAAACCATTCGGGAAGGAAAGACACGTGCAGCAGACCTGAGAACAGAGAGCAGGTGAAACCGGGCTTATTTCCAGGTTCTCTGGACTGTCGAGCCTCCTCAGTTAATCTGGGCCATTCACGTGAAACTGAGAAGGGTTTGCTCAATGCTTTTCAAGGTTTAACCAAAAATATTGCCAGTGGTTCACTAACAAACACATCTGAGTTTCAGCCCCAATTTGAATTGCCCAGTAAAGACACTGGGTACGAGTCCCAAGATGACATTGGAATTGGTCAGCTGGATCCCCCCGGACCACTCCTTTCTGGACTGAATGACCTCGAGCCTCCCGGCCCTCTGCAATCCTGGCAATTTCCAATGGGGGAGTCCCACATGTATCCAATGTTTTCCTATCCTAATACACCAGCGTATCTTCCTCCGTACGCTTTTGGCATCCCTCACTACAGAAACCAGCAAGCTTTTCAACAGCTGCAAATCCCACGTAAGTGAATTATTTGCCTCTTTTAGAATTTAACTACAAGGTGGAGTTATTAACTTTTTCATTACATAGAATTATATCGAATGTACAGCACAGAAACAGGCCATTCGGCCCAACAGGTCTGTTTACGCTCCGCAGGAGCCTCTTCCCACCCTTCTTAATCTAACCCTAGCAGTATAAACTTCTATTACTTTCTCCCTCATGCGTTTATCTAGCTTCCCCTTAAATACTCTGCAATTAAATACATTCACAAGAAACTTATGGATGAGGAAGGCTATTCAGACCAACCCTACAATGCCCCCGTTGCTGCATCTAGTTGTTTCTGAAATTATTCCAAGGGTTTTCCCTCCACTCTGCCCAATTTATTCTGAGTGTTGATCACTCTGTGTGGAGAACAACCTCCTGATGCCAGTCCCAAAGTTACCTTTCACTAGCTTGACCTATGTGTCCCCTTGTCCTACGCTCCCAATTTCATTTAATGTCATATTCTAGACGAACCCCATCCTACCATTTACCATCTTTTATACCTCTACAAGATTGCCGCTAGATGTATCCTTTCTGGCTGAAAAGCCCAAAGTCTCATATCTCAGACCCCTCACACTAAGGATCAGACTTCTCTGCACAGCTTCCAGTGCTTGAATCTCGGTGTCTCGGTAACCAGAGCAGGCAAAAGAACCAGAGAGGAGATGAGGAGCCATTTATTTATGCAGCGAGTTGTAGGGTTGCAAAATTCTGGGAATTTTTAAAAGAGGAAACTTTCCATGGGAATTTTCGGGAATTTATGGGAATTTGGGGAATTTATGGGAATTTTGAGTTTTTTTGCACACTGATGGTTTTTGTCTCTGACCCTTATATTATCTTTGTCGTCAAAATAGACATACTGTTCCATACAAATAAAAACAGGCTTTCAAAACTTTATTTAGGTTATAATTTTGAACTTTATTGAACCCCCACAAAAAAGACCCATCTAAAATAAAATAAAAAGAGCGTCAGCTTATTTAGCCTGTAATTTGTCCTTATTTTGTCCCTTTGAGTCTTCTACTCATGAGTCCTCTGAGTCTTCTACTCCTCATTGCTCCTCCTGATTCTCTGACTCTGGCTCTGACGTGTCCATTTCCTTCTCTGTGTCAGTGTCTAGCTGTGTGGTGGACACTTCTGTATCTGGCTCAATAAGTTGTAGGTTCGCCCGGATAGCCACCAGTTTCTCCACTCTCTTGTTAGTCAGCCTGTTGCGCACCTTTGTATGCGTATTCCCAAAAAGTGACCAGTTTCGTTCAGAGGCTGCTGATGAAGGTGGGATTTGGAGTATCACCGATGCAATAGGTGACAGGGCCTCAGATGCACAAAGTCCCTTCCACCAGGTATGTGCCCTGATATGCTTGCATGATTCCCATATCCCATCCCCATTCCAAAGACCTTGCTTGGTAGAGAACTTTGCCAGACTTCCCAGAACTTTGCCCACGTCCCGATTGAGGTGGCGTGAGAGGGTAGAAACCACACTGTAAGCGCTGTTGATCTGTTCTCCAGAAAGTATTGGTCTCCCAACATGCTTTGGGTCCAGCATGTATGCTGCAGCATGAATCGGCTTGACACAAAATTCTTGACGCGTCTGTATGAATTGAACAATTGCCTTCTCCTCTGCTTTGAGCAGCAGGGATGTGGGTAGGGCAATGCTGATTTGTTCTTTTAAATCAGTAAAAAGCCTGAGAACATCTGACAAGACAGCTGTGGTAAACCACTGTTATTGTTGTTCACCGTTGTTGTTGCACACTGTTGTATCTATGCATGCCTCAGCTGGCTCCACCCACATGCCCAGGTATAAAGGTGACTGCTCTGCAGCCCCCTGCCTTCTTGGAAACCAGTCAACCACGAGAGGCATGCTCTGTTCTTTGTTAATATAAGCCTTTTAGTTACTCTCCTAACTCTCCGTCTTTTATGAGTAATTGATAGCACATCAATTTTATTAACAAAAACAAAATGTCGGCACCAAATGCTGAGCAGCAGGCGCTGCAGCAAACGACGGCACCAAACGCTGAGCAGCAGGCGCTGCTGCATGCCCTCAGACCAACATGCCTGGACCTAGACCCTCAAGAGGCGGGTTCGTCTACCAAGTTCGCACAATGGCTGTGTTGCTTCGAAGCTTACCTGGAAGCCTCAGCCGTGACACTAGAGGGAAACAAACTAAAAATCCTGGCCTCCAAGGTGGGCCACCAAGTCTACACGCTCATCCAGGACGCGACTACCTACGCGGCGGCTATCGATCTGCTAAAAGGACAATACACACGCCCGGTAAATACGGTTTACGCCAGACACCTCCTGAGATCCCGCAAACAGCAGTCCGGGGAATCGGTGGAGGCATTCCTACGGGCACTACAGATACTCGGCCGAGCCTGCGATTGTAAAGAGGTATCGGCCGCGACACACACGGAGGGACTTATCCGAGATGCTTTCGTTGCGGGCCTCAAGTCCGACTACTCCCGGCAGAGACTGTTGGAGAAGGGCGAAATCGACCTGAAGAAGGCAGTATCCCTCGCGCTCTCGCTAGACGCGGCCCACCGGAATATGGATGCATTCTCCCCTAACCGCTCCGCACCGTGGACGCCACAACCTTGGGTCATGGGACCGCCACCCCCGGCACCAACTGCTGCAGCGATGTCCAAGGGCCCAAAATGTTACTTTTGTGGCCAGGCAAAACACCCCAGAGCACGCTGCCCGGCGAAAAACGCTACCTGCGCTGGCTGCGGGAAGAAAGGACACTACGTCAGCGCCTGCAAAGGTAAAACCGCTAACGCCAGCAGCGCCGCGTGTGAACCGTGGGGGCAGCCATCTTGTCCGCCATCTTGGACACCTCCAGCCGCGTGGGGATCGGGATCATGGGCGCAGCCATTTTGTCCGCCATCTTGGACGCCTCCAACTCCAATCGCGGGTGACCCGGACTCAACCACCGCCTCGTCTGACGACCACCGCGACTCGCTCGACCATACGCTGGCCTCCGTGACGCTGGACCAATCTCTCCCTCACCAACTGTCCAGGTCCATGATGGACATTACGGTAAATGGCCGCGCCACTACCTGCCTTTTCGACAGCGGGAGCACGGAGAGCTTTATCCACCCCGACACGGTGCGCAGTTACTCTCTCCCGGTCCTGCCAACGCGCCATCGGATCTCTATGGCTTCCAAATCCCATTCAGCAGACGTCGGTGGCTACTGTGTAGTGACCCTTTCAGTAAGGGGCACAGAATACAAAAATTTTAAACTTCTTGTCCTGCCCCATCTCTGCGCTGCCGTTCTACTGGGGTTAGATTTTCAGTGCCACCTTAAAAGTGTCACATTAGCGTAAGGCGGACCCCTCCCCCCACTCACAGTCTGCAGCCAGCAGCTTTTAAATCACCCGCCGCGCACCATTTGCAGCCTCTCCACGCTTAAAGTCTCTTCCCCCCCCCCCCCCCCCCCCCCCTTGTTCGCTAACCTCACCCGCGACTGTAAGCCCATCGCTACCAAAAGCAGGCGGTACAGTGCCGGGGATAGGAGCTTCATTAAATCCGAAGTAGCAAGACTCCTGAAGGAAGGGATTATTGAGGGTAGCACTAGCCCATGGCGAGCACAAGTGGTGGTAGTGAAGACTGGCGAAAAACAGCGCCTAGTTATTGACTACAGCCAGACGATCAATCGCTACACCCAGTTAGATGCATACCCACTCCCCCGCATATCTGACATGGTCAATCAGATAGCACAATACCGGGTGTTCTCGACGATTGATCTGAAGTCGGCATACCACCAGCTCCCCATCAGGGCTGAGGACCGCCAGTACACAGCTTTTGTAGCTGACGGTCGTCTCTACCACTTCCTCCGAGTCCCCTTCGGCGTCACCAACGGGGTTTCGGTCTTCCAAAGGGAGATGGACCGAATGCTTGACCAGAACGCGCTGCAGGCCACCTTCCCCTATCTAGACAACGTCACCATCTGCGGCCACGACCAGCAGGACCATGACGTTGACCTAGAGAAATTCCTCCGTACGGCCCAGCGGTTGAATCTAACATACAACAAGGACAAATGCATGTTTCGCACCACGCGCCTCGCCATTCTTGGCTGCGTAGTGGAGAACGGAGTCATCGGCCCCGACCCCGACAGAATGCGCCCCCTTATGGAGCTCCCCCTCCCCCACTGCCAAAAAGCACTGAAGAGATGCCTAGGGTTTTTCTCTTACTATGCTCAGTGGGTGCCCAACTATGCGGACAAAGCCAGACCCCTCATCAAGTCCACCTCCTTCCCCCTGACAGCAGAGGCATGTGCAGCCTTCACTCTCATAAAAAGAGATATTGCGAAGGCCACAATGCACGCAGTGGATGAGTCCATCCCTTTCCAAGTGGAGAGCGACGCATCCGACTTCGCCCTAGCTGCAACCCTTAACCAGGCGGGGAGACCCGTGGCCTTTTTCTCAAGGACCCTCCAGGGCCCCGAGATTCGACACTCCTCTGTCGAAAAGGAGGCCCAGGCCATTGTGGAAGCGGTGCGACATTGGAGGCATTACCTGGCCGGAAAATGATTTACCCTGCTCACTGACCAGCGTTCAGTAGCTTTTATGTTTAATAATAAGCAGAGGGGCAAAATCAAGAACGACAAGATCTTGAGGTGGAGAATTGAACTCTCCACCTACAATTACGATATCTTGTACCGGCCCGGGAAACTCAATGAGCCCCCAGATGCCCTATCACGTGGTACATGCGCCAACGCGCAGGTTGATAGACTGCAGACCCTCCACAATGACCTCTGCCACCCGGGGGTCACCAGGTTCTTCCATTTCATCAAATCCCATAACCTGCCCTACTCCATCGAGGAGGTCAGGACCATGACCAGGAATTGCCAAATCTGTGCTGAGTGCAAACCGCATTTTTATAGGCCAGACAGAGCAAGCCTGATCAAGGCCACTCGCCCCTTCGAGCGCCTGAGCGTCGATTTTAAAGGGCCCCTCCCCCCCTCTGACCGCAACGTGTACTTCCTCAACATAATTGATGAGTACTCCCGTTTCCCGTTTGCCATCCCTTGCCCAGACATGACCAGTACCACGGTCATTAAATGTCTGAATGACCTTTTCGCCTTGTTCGGCTTCCCTAGCTATATCCATAGCGACCGGGGCTCATCCTTCATGAGCGACGAACTCCGTCAGTACCTGCTCACGAGAGGTATTGCTACAAGTAGAACCATCAGCTACAACCCCCGGGGGAACGGCCAGGTGGAAAGAGAGAACGCGACGGTTTGGAAGGCCGTCCTCTTAAACTTAAAATCTAAGGGTCTTCCGACCTCTCGCTGGCAGGAGGTCCTCCCTGCGGCGCTCCACTCCATTCGGTCACTGCTTTGTACGGCCACCAATGCCACCCCCCATGAAAAAATGTTCACTTTCCGCAGGAAGTCCACATCGGGGACCTCCCTACCGACATGGCTGACGTCTCCAGGACCCGTCCTACTGCGGAAGCACGTGAGGTCCCATAAAACGGACCCCCTGGTCGAGAGGGTGAGCCTCCTCCACGCCAACCCCCAGTATGCTTATGTGGCGTACCCGGACGGGCGGGAGGACACAGTCTCCATACAAGACCTCGCACCTTCGGGTGCCCCTGAAACACTACCATTGCCATCCACCACTACCCACAACCCAACCCCTGTAGACGGCATGCCGCAGCCCCAGGACCCGTCATTGACCACCCAACCACTCAATGAGACGCCAGATTCAACGTTGGATACTGCACCATCACCGCCGCCACCATGACGATCAGGACGGCATACAAGGCCACCTGATAGACTTACTTACACGAACCTTTAGTACACTTCACCCCGTCGGACTCAATTTTAAACAAGGGGTGAATGTGGTAAACCACTGTTATTGTTGTTCACCGTTGTTGTTGTTGTTGCACACTGTTGTATCTATGCATGCCTCAGCTGGCTCCGCCCCTGGCTCCACCCACATGCTCAGGTATAAAGGTGACTGCTCTGCAGCCCCCTGCCTTCTTGGAAACCAGTCAACCACGAGAGGCATGCTCTGTTCTTTGTTAATAAAAGCCTTTTAGTTACTCTCCTAACTCTCCGTCTTTTATGAGTAATTGATAGCGCATCAACAGCGTCATCTCCTTCAATCTGAGCAATTGCAGATGCTACTGGTGAGAGTAGTTTAAGGCTGCTAACCACTCTCTCCCAAAACACATCATCCAGCAGTATTTTCTTGATGGTGGTTTCCATATCCCCAGACTGGGATATTGCCATTTCTTGCAGCGACTCCTTACCCTCCAGAAGGCTGTTGTACATTATGACAACACCACCCCATCTAGTGTTGTTGGGCAGCTTCAGTGTGGTGTTCTTGTTCTTTGTCATTTGCTTGGAGTTGTAGGTTGCTGCAACTACCTGTTTTCCCCTGACATACTTAACAACTTGCTTGGCTCTCTTGTACAGTGCTTCCATGGTTCTCAAACCCATGTCCTTGAGGAGCAGGTTAAGCCCATGAGCTGCGCACCCAACAGACGTAATACGAGGGTAGGCCTCCTCCACTTGAGCCCAAGCAGCCTTCATATTCGCAGCATTGTCAGTAACTACTGCAAAGACCTTTTGTGATCCAAGATCGTTGGATAAATGCTGCTGCATCTTTGTGGCATTCTTTACATATGGCTTTCTACAGTGTTTGCACATGTACACAGTCTTTCCATCTTTAATGCCTGGGGTAAAATGCTTCCACACATCCGACGGTAAATGTGGCATTGTTCTATGCAGAGAAATAAAGGGCATTCATCTCTGTGTTGAACTGCGGTCGATCAGCACGATTGCAACAGGGTGAGTACATTTTTGCTGATGCTCCATGTGATGGAAGCATGACCTGTACACACACGACGCTACATCACCAATAGTGTATTATTTTGTATATTTTAAATTGAAGGACAACAGAGTTCAACAAGTAACTGGTTTATTTGGTATAAAGTCTGATTTACTTACTGCATCATCACAACATCAGCAGAAAACAAAATGACTTCCCTCAGGCCCCCTAACCTGGATCTTAAAAAAACTATAGCAGTCTTACAGATGCCTGCAGGCCAATCACAATTTGATATGCAAGTATTACAAATAGAGGGAGCTAATCGCTCATCCACTCATCCAACCAATCAGGACACATTTGTTCACAGTCACACACAAAACTTGTAATTATTAAAACAAGCCAAGTAAGAAGATAAACATATATTGATTAAGAAATTCCTTAATAATTAAGATTCCATCTCTGTTAGTAATTTTAAGAGAGGACCTGTGGGGAAAAAAAAGAAAGAAATACAAAAAAAACAATATTATGCTAGCATGTGCTTTTTTGGGCAAAATTCCCAAACTAAACTTCCCGTGGAAAATTTCCGGAAATTTACCGGAAACTTTCCACCCCTTTGCAACCCTAGCGAGTTGTTATGATCTGGAATGCACTGCCTGAAAGGGTGGTGGAGGCAGATCCAATAGTAATATTTAAAAAGGAATTGGATAACTACTTAAAAAAGATACATTTGTAGGGCTATGGGGAAAGAGCGGGTGAGTGGCACTACTTGGATAGCTCTTTCAAAGAGCCGGCACAGGCACGATGGGCCGAATTACCTCCTTCAACATGTGCAATAGAATTATACAGCACAGAAGGAAGCCATTCTGGCCATCCAGTGAGGTCTTCATTGAAAGTCAACAGTTGCGGTCTGATGACACCATTCAGACCCCGACTATATTTTAACTGCTGACAACCGCGTTTGGCGGCCGATATTGGCCTCACCAGGAGCACCAGCCGCAAAGGAGCAGCAGGCACAGCAGAGGTAAGGTCAAAAACGTGAGACAAATTTATCTTTTAGCCGTTTCCTTGTGGGCCAAATACAGCAAGAGCGCATACCAAATGTTTACCACCACCACTTGCCACGGGTCCCTGGCCAGGGTCTTCTGCCCGACTACCGCCCACTGGCCCGCCTGACATCATTGGCGCCGGGTTCGTTTGGGAGTTGGTGCTGGTATATTGAAATGAGACCCCGGAGTTAAATTTTTAAAATTCATTCACGGGATGTGGCCGTCGCTGGCAAGCCACCTCCTTGAACCACTGCAGTCTGCGTGGTGAAGGTACTCCCACAATGCTGTTAGGCAGGTAGTGCCAGGATTTTGACCCAATGATGATATTTTTCCAAGTCAGGATGGTGTGTAACTTGGAGGTGGTGGTGTTCCCATGTGCCTGCTGCCCTTGTCCTTCTAGGTGGTAGAGGTCGCGGGTTTGGGAGGTGCTGTTGGAAAAGCCTTGGCGAGTTGCTGCAGTGCATCTTGTAGATGGTACACACTGCAGCCACGGTACGCCGATGGTGGAGGGAGTGAATGTTTAAGGTGGTGGATGAGGTGCTGATCAAGCAGGCTGCTTTGTCCTGGATGATGTTGAGCTTCTTGAGTTTTGTTGGAGCTGCACTCATCCAGGCAAGTATTCCATCACACTCCTGACTTGTGCCTTGTAGATGGTGGAATGGCTTTGGGGTGTCGGGAGCTGCTGAAAATGGCCCACGCCTCACATCAGCGAGCCTGATGCTCACCTCAACATGTTTGCCCCTTGCCCCCAGTTACAATCAGGGCTTCTGTTTCTATCTACTCTGTCCCATTCTTTCATAATTTTAAACACCTCTATCATATCATCCCATAATCTCATCTGTTTGAATGTAAACAGCCTCAATTTTTGACACCTTTCTTCATGTTTGGATTTCCTCATAGCAGGCAGCATCCAAATGAATCTGTGCTGTACCCTGTCTATTGCCCTATCATCCATCCTATAGTGTGGAGCCCAAAACTACACACACTGCTCCAACTGTGGTCTTACTATTATATAGGTTCACCATTGCATTTTGACTTTTATATTCTGCACCTCTTCCTATAAAATCTAGTATGTCATTAGCTTTCTTTATAGCCTTCTCAAGAATGCCACCGGGTCTGTTCAAAGCTAAGGGGTTGGAGGCTCAAGGAAAGCAAAGGGCATAGCGACAAACAAAAGAAAGCATGTCAAGAAAATTAGGAACTTGTAAGGCCAGTTGGGTCAGAAATGAAAGAGCAAGGCATTAGGGCAGAAAAGGCTCAACACAAAGAAACTAAGATCCCTAAAAATGTGAATAAAGAAGTTGTAGAGATAAGAGCCCTGATTTTGTGAATCTGGCTAAAATAGGATTGTGTTTTCAGGCCAGTTGTGGCAAATTTTCTGATGGAAGTCCTACCCCCTAATTTGACCTATCTACTGGCGTATGAAAAGCTTTCCCATTGAGGTTGGCCTGTAGCACACTTGGCCAGGGTGTGGGAAAGATGGCAATGCAGCAGCTCTTAAAGGGCTGCAGCTCGCCATAAAAGGGGACATTGTGTTGGCGACAGACAATTGGACCAATTGTTCACGATAGCACAACCGACACGTGGGCAACACTGCTCCTTTTGAAGGGTTGACGCTCCTGCTGCCGGAGGTGCTTCAAAGGCGGGTGGCCCGATTTGGGGCTGAAGGCCACCCTCCAGTAAAAGCACAGGTTCCAGATGCATGGAGAGAGGGTACAGTCAACGACATCATCCAGGTCCCTCTACCCGGCTATAAATAAGGAAGGAGTTTGCTGGTATTGGGGAGGGGGGGCAGGCGGGCGGGCGGAGGTGAAGCTAACAGGGGCCTTTAATTTTGCACCACAATTGCTGTGGGACTCGCCACGCACGGCACAAACCTAAGTTGGGAACTCCTGTACCCACTGGGTGGTGCCATTTAACTATGGCCCTTTTGCACGCGTGTTTTCATTGTTCCTAGGCTGCATGGCACACTTTTCTCAGTACCAGTCAAGGATGAGCAAGAAAGTGCTGAGCTAACCAGGCTAAGGTGTATCTCTGCTGTTAGCGGGTGGGTGGGGTGGGGTTCTCCGAGGGATCAACAGCTATATGGATACAGAGATTAACCACGGCCTCATAAGTGTCATCCACCTAGTGTTTCTTCTTCAGATATTACATAGAATGTACAGCAGAAACAGGCCAGTCGGCCCAACTGGTCTATGCCGATGCTTATGCTCCACACGAGCCTCCTCCCACTCTACTTCATCTGACCCTATCAGCATAACCTTCTATTCCTTTCTTGCTCATGTGTTTATCTAGCTTCCCCTTAAATGCATCCAAGCTATTTGCCACAGCTACTCCCTGTGGTAGCGAATTCCACATTCTCGCCACTCTCTGGGCAAAGAAGCTTCTCCTGAATTCCTTATTGGATTTATTAGTGACTGTCTTATATTTATGACCCCTCGTTTTGGACTCCCCCACAAGTGAAACCATCTTCTCTACTTCTAACCTATTGAACCCCTTTCATAAAGTCCTCTATTGGGTCAATAAATCACGCCCAACACTTTGCAATGGAGGGAACTCGGCCACCCGAGGGAGCCTGATGTGGCGGATATCCCCTTGGTGGCCAGGAAGGATCCAGTTGTATAGCAGTTTAATGCCAAGCAGGGAGAGGAATGAAGAGCCAGTGCGCACTGGCTTGTTAGCAGAGAAAAATCAGAAGAAGTGATAAAAAGCTCAAGACAGTAAAGAAAAAATAAACAGGGTGAAGAGCCTGCCTTGGAACAAGGGCGGTGAGCTTGCACTGTGTCGCTTCACTAACAAAACACATCCATATGAAATTCCTCCATGGGACATTTTAACAAAGGTTTAGAATAGAAATAAACAAAGCGCTTACAGCTTTGTTAAAATGAGCAGAGGAACTTCAGATGAGTTGGCGTTGGTCTTCAATATCATACCGGACAATTTCGCCCCACGAGAATCATAGCCTGAACAACAACAATAACTTGTATTTATATAGCGCCTTTCACGTAGTAAAACATCCCAAGGCGCTTCACAGGAGTATTATAAGACAACAAATTTGACACCGAGCCACATAAGGAGAAATTAGGGCAAAGAGGTAGGTTTTAAGGAGCATCTTAAAGGAGGAAAGAGAGGTAGCGAGACGGACAGGCTTAGGCAGGGAATTCCAGAGCTTTAGGGCCTAGGCAACAGAAGGCACGGCCACCAATGATTGAGCGATTATAATCAGGGATGCTCAAGAGGGCAGAATTAGAGGAGCGCAGATATCTCGCGGGGGGGGGGGGGGTTGGTGGCGGGGGTTGTGGGGCTGAAGGAGATTACAGAGATAGGAAGGGGCGAGGCATGGAGGGATTTGAAAACAAGGATGAGAATTTTGAAATTGAGGCGTTGCTTAACCGAGAGTCAGTGAGCACAGGGGTGATGGATGAACAGGACTTGGTGTGAGTTAGGACACGGGCAGCCAAATTTTGCTTACATAGGGTAGAACGTGGGAGGCCGGCCAGGAGTGCTTTGGAATAGTCAAGTCTAGAGGTAACAAAGGCCTGAACCTTTGGACCTGAAATAACAGAGAGAGCAGAGTGCAGGACTGGGGTGGAATTCCTTCTTCTAACAAATATGTAAGAAACGCGACATGTGACCTTGCGGGAACAAGCAGCTTTGAATCTGAGGATGTGATTGTTTTTCTAGCGAATTGTTAATTATGGGGGAAAACAGGCATTCTCCCATTTGTCATTAAAACAGGAATTACAATAGAAAATGTAATAGAAAGTTAACTATTTCATTCCTTTTGCCAGTAATCTGAGTAAACTACTATTAAAATAAACTTACTGAATTAGTTACAGGTTAACTGGAAATCTCATGGAATTGTAGAATTTTACAGCACAGAAGGAGGCCATTCGACCCATCGTGCCTGTGCCGGCTCTTTGAAAGAGCTCTCCAATTAGTCCCACTGCCCTGCTCTTTCCCCCTAGCCCTGCAAATTTTTCCCTTTCAAGTACTTATCCAATTCCCTTTTGAAAGTTATTGTTACATCTCCTTCCACCACCCTTTCAGGCAGTGTATTCCAGATCATAATTTTTGTAATGCATAAGAAGTCTTTTCCTCATGTCGCCCCTGGTTCTTTTGCCAATTACGTTAAATCTGTGACCTCTGGCTACTGACCCTTCTGCCACTGGAAACAGTTTCTCTCTGTACTTTTGCTACAAAGAAACTACCCTCATTAGGTTTGTATGCAGGCGGCTATGCCACTGTGCCACAAGGTTGTGCCCTTATACTTAGGATCGTAAGACAGTTACAGACGCTTTATCAATCTTATCTACAGGAAACATCTACAGCGCAGCATGGTACCATGATAGATTTACTGGCGACCAGTCCTCTCTTATTGATTTGCTTGCCGGGTTATGACATGTGATGGCAGACGGTGGCTTTCTCACTGCTTAGTCCTCGGCGTTAGAAATTAATTGCTGTGCTTTGGAGGAGACGTTAAACCGACATGCCACCTTGCCGATTCCGGCGGTTCTGCTGCGCCTTAAAGATCTTGTCAAACTATTCGACAACAAGCAGGGAGTTTCCCAGCGTCCTGCCCAACAATTTCTCCTCAACTGACGCCACCAAACCCTGGATCAACTGAGGATGTTGGTTATGCAACAGTAACACGGTATCACATGGCAGATTGCTAGAGAACATTAAGGGGTGTGGAATTCGGGGAATGATAGCAAACTGGATTCAGTACTGTGTGCAGACCGGGCTCCACACGATAGGAAGGGAATCGAGGCTTTAGACAGCGCACAATGCAGGTTCACTCGGATGCTGCCTGCTATAAGGAAATCTAAATACGAAGAATAAATTGATTTTTTTCATCAGTGCAATGCAGATTACAAGGCGGTACGATCGAAGTGTTTAAAATTGTAAAGGGAGGCGACAGAGTAGATAGAAGCAGACTGTTCCCAGCAGTTGAGGAGTCAAGAACGAAGGGGCCATAGAGACAAGACTAAATGTAAGAGATTTAGAACGGAGGGCAGGAGAAACTACATTACACAGACAGTGGCGAGGTTGTGGAATTCACTTCCAGGGTTGGCGGTTGAAGCAGAAAAATGTCAACCTTCAAGATTCGATTGGAAAGGTGGATGAAGGAAAAGGGAATGAAAGGCTATGGGAGGAGGGTGGGCAAATTGATGAGGACTGTTTGCTTGGGTGGAGGGTAAATGATGACCCGGACCAGTTGGGCCGAATGGCCTGTTTACCTTCTGTATATCATTCATGTAAGGAACATACTTCAGGTAGTGGTGGGAGTCAGTGCTCGTTTTACTTCATTACAGCAAAGAAAGTTGTAATGAGGATTTCAGAATTATGAGAGTTTTAGTGAAGGAAGGGCATGAATTTGAAATCATTACCAAAAGAATAAAGTGAGGGTTAGGAACATTCTTATGCAGAGAGTTGTGAGGACATGGCAGCCACGTTACGCCAGTGGTGGAGGGAGTGAAGGTTTAAGGTGGTGGATGGGGTGCCAATCAAACGGGCTGCTTTGTCCTGGATGTCAAGCTTCTTGAGTGTTGTTGGTGCTGCACTCATCCAGGCAAGTGGAGAGTATTCCATCACACTCCTTACTTGTGCCTTGTAGATGGTGGAAAGGCTTTGGGGAGTCAGGAGGTGAGACACTCGCCGCAGAATACCTAGCCTCTGACCTGCTCTTGTTGCCACAGTATTTATGTGGCTGGTCCAGTTAAGTTTCTGGTCAATGGTGACCCCCCAGGATGTTGATGGTGGGGGATTCGGTGACGGTAATGCCATTGAATGTCAAGGGGCAGTGGTTAGACTCTCGCTTGTTGGAGATAGTCATTGCCTAACACTTCTGTGGTGCGAATGTTTCCTGCCACTTATCAGCCCAAGCCTGAACGTCGTCAAGGTCTTGTTGCATGCAGGCATGGACTGCTTCATTATCTGAGGAGTTGTGAATGGCACTGAAGACTGTGCAGTCATCAGTGAACATCCCCATTTCTGACCTTATGTTGGAGGGAAGGTCATTGATGAAGCAGCTGAAGATGGTTGGGCCTAGGACACTGCCCTGAGGAACTCCTGCAGTGATGTCCAGGGGCTGTGATGATTGACCTTCAATCACCACAACCATCTTCCTTTGTGCTCGTACAATAGCAAAATACTGCAGATGCTGGAAATCCGAAATAACAACAGAAAATGCTGGAAAAACTCAGCAGGCCAGGCAACATCCATGGAGAGAAATTAGAGTCGACGTTTCGGGTGAACCCTTTTTCCTTTGTGCTAGGTATGACTCCAGCCACTGGAGAGTTTCCCCCCCGATTCCCATTGACTTCAGTTTTACTAGGGCTCCTTGATGCCACACTTGGTCAAATGCTGCCTTGATGTCAAGGGCAGTCATTCTCGCCTCACCTCTGGAATTCAGCTCCTTTGTCCATGTTTGGACCAAGGCTGGAATGCGGTCGGGAGCCGAGTGGTCTTGGCGGAACCCAAACTAGGCACCAGTGAGCAGGTTATTGGTGAGTAAGTGCCGCTTGATAGCACTGTCGATGACACCTTCCATCACTTTGCTGATGATTGAGAGTAGACTGATGGGGCGGTAATTGGCCAGATTGGATTTGTCCTGCTTTTTGTGGACAGGACATACCTGGGCAGTTTTCCACATTGTCGGATAGATGCCAGTGTTGCAGCTGTACTGGAACAGCTCGGCTAGAGGCGCGGCTAGTTCTGGAGCACAAGTCTTCAGCACGATAGCCAGGATGTTGTCGGGGCCCATAGCCTTTGCTGTATCCAGTGCACTCAGCCGTTTCTTGATATCATGCAGAGTGAATTGAATTGGCTGAAGACTGGCTTCTGTGATGGTGGAGATCTCAGGAGTAGGCCGATATGGATCATCCACTTGGCACTTCTGGCTGAAGATGGTTGTAAATGCTTCAGCCTTGTCTTTTGCACTCACGTTCTGGGCTCCACCATCATTAGTTGTTTAATGGTCCACCACCATTCACGACTGGATGTGGCAGGACTACAGAGCTTTGATCTGATCCGTTGGTTGTGGGATCACTTAGCCCTGTCTATAGCATGCTGCTTCTGCCGTTTAGCATGCATGTAGTCCTGTGTTGCAGCTTCCCAGGTTGGCACCTCATTTTAGGTACGCCTGGTGCTGCTCCTGGCATGCCCTTCTACACTCCTTATTGAACCAGGGTTGGTCCCCTGGCTTGATGGTAATGGTAACGTGAGGGATATGCCGGGCCATGAGGTTACAGATTGTGGTGCAATACAATTCTGCTGCTACTGATGGCCCACAGTGCCTCATGGATGCCCAGTTTTGAGCTGCTAGATCTGTTCTGAATCTATCCTATTTAGCACAGTGGTAGTGCCACACAACACGATGGAGGGTGTCCTCAGTGTGAAGACTATCTTGTAGACTAGCATCTACAAGATGCACTGCAGCAACTCGATGTGCCAACCTGGGGAAGCTACAACACACGACTACATGCATGCTAAACAGTGGAATCGGCATGCTATAGACAGAGCTAGGCGATCCCACAACGAACGGATTAGATCAAAGCTCTGCAGTCCTGTCACATCCAGTTGTGAATGGTGGTGGATCATTAAACAAATGACGGGAAGAGGAGGCGCCATCAACATTCCCATCCTCTATGATGGTAGAGCCCAGCCCATGAGTGCAAAAGACAAGGCTGAAGTGTTTGCAACCATCTTCAGCCAGATGTGCCGAGTGGATGATCCATCTCAGCCTCCTCCTGAGATCCCCACCATCACAGAAGCCAGTCTTCAGCCAATTCGATTCACTCCACGTTATATCAAGAAACGGCTGAGCACACTGGATACAGCAAAAGCTATGGACCCCGACAACATCCCAGCTATCGTGCTGAAGGCTTGTGTTCCAGAACTTGGCACCAGACCTCATTACAGCCTTGGTCCAAACATGGACAAAAGAGCTGAATTCCAGAGGTGAGGTGAGAGTGACTGCCCTTGACATCAAGGCAGCACTTGACTGAGTGTGGCCTCAAGGAGTCTTAGTAAAATTGAAGTCAATGGGAACCAGGGGGAAAAACTCTGGCCAGGACATCGCTGCAGGAGTTCCTCAGGGCAGTGTCCTCAGCCCAACCAAATTCAGCTGCTTCATCAATGAACTACCATCCATCATAAGGTCAGAAGTGGGGATGTTCACTGAAGATTGCATAGTGTTCAGTTCCATTCACAACTCCTCAGACAATGAAGCAGTCCATGCTGAATCCCCCAACATCAACATCCTGGGGGGCACCATTGACCAGAAACTTAACTGGACCAGCCACATAAATACTGTGGCAACAACAGCAGGCCAGAGACTAGGGCCTAGAAATTCGGTGGGCTGCGCCACTAGTTAGCACCCAAAGAGGGCACTTAGTGGGTTTAGCGCCACTGGCCACGCCTCCCGCGAAATTTAGCGGGGCGCTAATGGCGGCGCTAGCCGTTAGCGCTACGCCGCCACAGATGACGTCATCGGTGTGCGCAGCGCCCGGCTACTGCCCCGATCGCGAAATTTGGTAGCGCCCCCTGCTGTAACGCCGGTCGCAATTTGCAACGGTTCAGGGGGGCCTACCTACGGCGGTAGAGGTACGGGGCGGCCTTTTTTTTGCTGGCCGCCTGCCAGCACCTCTTCGCGCAGCCGTCCCCGGCCTCCTGAGCCCCCCACCCCCCGCGTTGTGCCGGCTGTCTCCCAAGAGCCCGGCACTTCTCCTCAGTGCCGGGCTCTTTTGCCAGCACTCGCGATCTTAGATCGCGCTGCAGCAGGCCCCTCCCCTTTAAGAAGGGGAGGAAGGCCTGCAGTACCGCAGCGTGTGGCGCTGCGGCACGTTGCGCTGCGAACTTCAGTTGCAGCGTCCCAAGACAGATGCGGGGCGCCTCGAGTAGCGCCGCGCTTCCATTTGGGGTGCTCAAACTGAATTTCCGGCAGGCGCTCGCGACTCCTTCCGGGGCGGTACTTCCGGTGCTCTGGCGAGACTGGCGCCCCAAATAGGGTGCCACCAAATTTCTAGGCCTAGGTATTCTGCGGCGAGTGTCGCACCTCCTGACTCCCCAAAGCCTTTCCACCATCTACAAGACACAAGTCAGGAGTGTAATGGAATACTCTCCACTTGCCTGGATGAGTGCAGCACCAACAGCACTCAAGAAGCTCGACACCATCCTGGAGAAAGCAGCCCGCTTCATTGGCACCCCATCCACCACCTTAAACATTCACTCCCTCCACCACTGGCGTACTGTGGCTGCAGTGTGTACCATCTACAGGATGCACTGCAGCAACTCACCAAGGTTTCTTCTACAGCACCTCCCAAACCCGCGACCTCTACCACCTAGAAGGACAAGGGACGCAGGCACATGGGAACACCACCACCTCCAAGTTCCCTCCAAGTCACGCACCATCCTGACTTAGAAATATATCGCCGATCCTTCATCATCGCTGGGCCAAAATCCTGGAACTCCCTCCCTAACAGCACTGTGGGAGTACCTTCACCACACGGACTGCAGCGGTTCAAGAAGGTGGCTCACCACCACCTTCTCGAGGGCAATTAGGGATGGACAATAAATGCTGGCCTTGCCAGCGACGCCCACATTCCAGGAACGAATAAAAAAAACAGGGTCCCGCTTACAGCACACCAGCTTTGTGCAGGGGGTCAACACTGCAAGAGAGGTCCTCTACCCCCAGGGGCAAGGAGGCCCTCCAGATGTGGGACCAGATCACTGAGGCCTTCACTGCCAGCAGTATCGCCCACATGACCTGCCTCTACTGCCCAAAGAAGCTTCATGACCTCAGACCAGTGGTCAAGGTCAGTGAAGGCATCTTCAAAAGCCGTCTCCTACCAACTGCAGCACTGGCCTCGCGCACTGCTCAATGCACGACCCCCCCAATCACTCACCTACCAACAATCTGTATTAATTACAAGGCACATCTCCCATTCCTAGCCTCACCTCACCCCCTTGGAGGAGACGATGCTGGCCATTCTTGGCAGGGGCATGGCTGAGCCCTTGGCCAGCGGCGGGGCTGAAAGGATACAAGACGCGGGTATCCTCATACGTTATCCTCCTTCTGGCATGCACCTCTTGCTTTCCCGCCCTCCCCTCACCACAACTCCACACTTGTGCCTTCCTCATTTCACACACCCAAGAAATACAGCCTGCCCAGCCAGTGGATGACCAAGAGAACGCTCTCATGGTCAGTAACAGAGGGAAGATAAGGTGTGGAACTAATGTTGAAAAGGGATTTGGGGTTGTGTTCACTGGTACCAGAGGCAGATGATTCCATCCCAGATATCCTGGCCAGAAAGGGGCTGTCTGGGTTGCATCCTTCCCTCTGCATCCTCCTCCCCTGCTTCCTCAGCTTCTGTGTCCTCCTCTTCCCTCTGTGAGCGGATGCTGTAAATCTGAAATAAAAGCAGATAATGGCCCATAAATTCGGGTTGGGGGCTTCCCGCGGGTGCAAGCCCCCGACCTGCACTTACCTAGCGCGCCGGCCGTTGTGCTGTGGGCCCGCATGGGATTCCGATCCTGGGCCTGCTCCAACTGCCGGCGCGCAGTGCTTGCGTATCCCAGGGGCGCAGTTAGTTCGAAGCGTCCCCGGGATCATGTGGGCCATGGAGAGCCAATGGTAGCAGGGAATGCTTCATTCATAAGTTTGACAGGCCCTATAAATACTATAAGCCCCAAAACATCACTAAATCTTCAAATAATTTTTTTTTAATCCACATTTTTAAAATAAACTATAAATTACATGAAATAACTATTTAAAACAATAATTAAAATTTTTGGAAAAAATAATTTTATTTTCTAACGGGGCTAAAAATAAACTTACCTTTCTTTAAAGTATTTAAAAATAATAAACCTGTGGAAAAAATGTTTTAATTTTAATTAATTCACCACTTACCTTGTAAAAAGCAGGCCTTGCGACTGCTTTTTACATGTCTAACTCCTGGAGACTTGCCTTCCCGGGAAAAGCGGCAAAAAAACCGTAAGTTCGATGCGCACGCGCTGCCGCTCCTGCGCACACGTTCCACCTCTTAACCCCTTCTTTCAGGGGAACGGAAGTGCCGGTTTCCCCTCGCATGCGCAGTGCATGCACAAAACTGGCACTTCCATTGGGCCTACGGGTGAGTACCCCATGTGTACTCACCCGTGGAGACCCGAATTTCTGGGCCATTGGAAATACTCAGCAGGTCAGGCAACATCTCGACCTGGAGACGTGTACTCTGTTTCTCGCTCCACAGATGCTGCCTGACTTGCTGAGTATTTCCAGCATTTTGTGTCACCCTGCACACTTTTATAAAAAAAAACTTTTAACCTGTATTGCAACAAACTCCTACTTCAGTAAAATAAAAAAATCCAGTCTGGCTCCCCCGAGGCCTGGGCTCCCCGAGGTTGTGAAAGGCGCTATATAAATGCAAGTCTTTCTTTATGCAAGTATACTGCTCCACAGATGGTTGTTTATCAGTTGCCATCGATACACTTGCAGGAAAACCATATTATGAAACCAGGTTGTGAGGGGAGGAGTTGATTTAAGTTCTGACGAATGTCAGCTGTGTGATAAGGCGCGACAGATTGAATGATGATATTTCTCCTATTTTTGCTATGTGATTGTGTCTACATGAATGTGATCTGCTGTTTCAATCTCTCTGAATACAGGGCCCCCTAACTGCACACGGGTGTGGTGGAACACTGTGTTCAGAGTCTTGGGGAAAGGTTTTTTCCTGCGCAAAATATGTAACAAAATCATAAGTCCTAAATGGAACATCATAATTCCCCCACCCCATCACCACTACTGAACATGAATGGCATTGTACCTGGGCTCACGGTCACGCTCTACTATCTACGCAACATACTTCCATCAAAAAAAAGTTAATTAGCCCCCTTCAGTTGCCAGTTTCAGATAGATTTGTTTCTCTTATTAAAATGTTTAAAGGCATTATATGGCGCAAACATCATGGCTAAAGGCCTCCGTAACTGAGGGAATCGCTGAAATGCCGAATTCACTGTTTCACAATGTTATAAACCCATCATTTCTAAACATATAGAAATCCCATGGGTGGCATGTTATTATTCTAGTGTTAAGTCTCTTCTTCTTCTTCTTCTTCGGCAGTCCCTCGGAACCGAGGATGACTTGCTTCCACATTAAAAATGAGTTTGCAGGTGACTGATGAGTTCAATGCAGGACCTACAGTCTCTGTCACAGGTGGGGCAGACGCTGGTTGAAGGGGCGGGTGGGTGGGGTGCTTGGGTTGACGTGCGCTCCTTGCGCTGCCTGCGCTTGGCTTCCGCTTGCTTCCGGCAAAGAGACTCGAGGTGTTCGGCGCCTTCCCGGATGCTTCTCCTCCACTTTGTGCAGTCTTGGGCCAGGGATTCCCAGGTGTCAATGGGGATGTTACACTTTTTCAAGGAGGCTTTGGGGGTGTTCTTGAAGCATTTCCTCTGCCCACCTGGTTAAGTGTTAAGTCTGATCTTAGGATGACATTAGAGTCGGGGTGTATAACCTTTGTAGTTAGGTAGCAGGCTGGCTGTGGCACTGAGTGACTTCACCTCCATCTGAGTGATGCTTCACTTTCCCTTCTGTGACAGGTCTGAGGTCATGGATGTTTTTCCTTTGGTCAACTTTCCTTGACCTTTTAGCCATCCTTGGATATACTGTTGCCTGTTACACTGTAGCTAACCTAAACACGGCAATCATGGAGAGAAGTTAACTCTGTAGTTAGAGTCACAGCTGCTTCCCTGTTACACTGTACGTTTTCTGTTTCTTTTTAACTAATGCTAACAGTTATAGTACTCTTTATATTTTCCAAGTTTAATTTGATGTCTAGCAAATTACCCTTTCCAATACATTTTCTATCTTCCAAAATCTTTCTTCTTTGCATTCTTAGCCTTCTTCCAATGCCCTGCTTAAATGTTTGAAAACCTTAGCTAAGTAATACCTGATGTTAAATGCGTTGAGCTACTATATATTTTTTAATTTATTAGTTCCTGGGATGTGGGCGTCGCTGGCAAGGCCAGCATTTATTGCCCATCCCTAGTTGCCCTTGAGAAGGTGGTGGTGAGCCGCCGCCTTGAACCGCTGCGGTCCGTGTGGTGAAGGTACTCCCACAGTGCTGACTTTGTTGTAGCGGTTTGTTACAACTGAGTGGCTTGCTCGGCCATTTCAGAGGGCAGTCAAGAGTCAACCACATTGTTGTGGGTCTGGAGTCACATATAGGCCAGACCGGGTAAGGACGGCAGATTTCCTTCCCTAAAGGACATTAATGAACCAGATGGGTTTTTACCACAATCCGGTAGTTTCATGGTCACCATTACTAGCTTTTTAATTCCGGATTTATTTAATTGAATTTACATCCCCCAGCTGCCGTGGTGGGATTTGAACCGGATTAATAGTCCAGTAACATAACCACGATGCTACCGTACCTTTTCCTATACTGGACATCACCTCCGTGTTAAGGCCATATTCAGTGACGTGAACTATTTTTAAAAAGGTGGCTTTGATATTGTAAAGCTTGCTTCTGTCAAATCTTTCAGCATGTGGGGGTTTTTAGTAAGAAAGCATACTATATTGATAACGCCATCTGGAGGGTCCAATATGCAGTACCATCAGCTATAAGGCTCTCTCTGGCTTCTTGTTTCCAACCAAAGCCCAAGGGCATTCAACCCAAAGAAGAGAAGTTGACCTTTATTTGGGCAACACCACCTCCTTCTCTCTGTAGAATAGTCATGCCAGCTGAACACAAATCACACAGCGAAATTAACTCTCTGGGTGGACACACTACAGTTTGCCTCAACCCAAACTTCAGAAGGATATGCAGGAAACTTTTTTATCCGGCACCGAGGGGACTGGCATGGTGCCGGTTTATCAAAAAGTCCGGATTACAGAGAAGTATAGTAAAAGGTACGAGAGCCCGTACACAGCAACAGACCCAGGCTTCCCTGTTGCTTAGCAACAGGTGCAGGAACACCGGCCACAAGTTCCAAGCGTCCCTGTTGCTTAGCAACAGGTGCAGGAACCCCGGTTACACAGCCACAGATCCAGGAACGGCCACTAATATGAAGTAAAACTTACCTGAACCTACTCCTGAATTTTGCCGGTTAACAGAGATTTCCGGTTATTTAGGTGCCAGTAAATCGAGTTTCCTGTACTTGCCATAGAGGGAGTGCAACGAAGGTTCACGAGATTCATTCCTGGGATGGCGGGACTGTCGTATGAGAAGAGATTGAGTAAACTAGGCCTGTAGTCACTTGGATTCAGAAAAATGAGAGGGGATCTCATTGAAGCATATAAAATTATTACAGGGCTGGATAGGATGGATGCTGGGAGAATGTTTCCCTTGGCTGGGGAGTCTAGAACCAGGGGCCACAGCCTCAAGATAAAGGGTAGGCCAGTCAGGACTGAGATGAGAAGAAATGTCTTCACACAGAGGGTGGTGAATCTTTGGAATTCTCTACCCCAGAGAGCTGTGGAGGCTCAGTCATTGGGTATATTCATAAACAGAAGTCGATAGATTTCTGACTAGTAAGGGCATCAAGGGATATGGCGATAGGGCCGGTGAATGGAGTTGAGGCAGAAGATCAGCCATGATCTCATTGAATGGCGGAGCAGGCTCGAAGGGCCGAATGGCCTACTCCTGCTCCTATTTCTTATGTTCTTAAGTACCCTCTACATTCTACTGAGGGAATGCTACATTGACGGAGGCGCCATCTTTTGAATGAGACATGAAACCGAGATCTCATTTGCTTGTTCAGATGGACGTTAAAGATCCCATGGCACTACTCAAACTAGATGAGGGAGTTCTCTGAGTCCTGGCCGGCATTCATCCCTTAACCAACACCACAAAAGTAGATTAATTAGTCATTCTGAAAGATTTGGCAGAAACAATCTTTATAATATCAAAGCCATCCTTTTAAAAATAGTTCATGCGCATTGTTGTTTGTCGAATCTTACAGTGTGCAAATTGGATGCCATGTTTGTCTACATAACAACACTGACTGCACTTCAAAATTAACTATAGAATTATAGAATGATACAGCGCAGAAGGAGGCCATTCGGCCCATCGTGCCTGTGCCGGCTCTTTGAAAGAGCTCTCCAATTAGTCTCACTCCCCTGCTCTTTCCCCATAGCCCTGCAATTTTTTCCCCTTCAAGTATTTATCTAATTCCTTTTTAAAAGTTACTGTTGAATCTGCTTCCAGCGCCCTTTCAGGCAGCGCATTCCAGATCACAACAACTCGCTGCGTAAATAATATTCTCCTCATCGCACCAATTATCTTAAATCTGTGTCCTCTGATGACCAACTCTTCTGCCACTGGAAACAGTTTATCCTTATTTACTCTATCAAAACCCGTTCATGATTTTGAACACTTCTATTAAATCACCCCTTAACCCTCCCTGCTCTGAGAACAATCACAGCTTCGTCAGTCTCTCCATGTAACTGAAGTCCTGCATCCCTGGTACCATTCTAATAAATCTCCTCTTCGCCTCCTTTTGAAATGAAAATGTCAAAGTGTTGCAATAGAGGATTAAAGAAAAACTTGCAGTTAGATATCGCATTATCACGTCACCGGGAAACATCTCAAAATGCGTGTTTCACAGAGGCTACAATCTTGAAGGGGATGCAGGAACAGAGAGTACACAAATCTGTGAAGGTGCCATCACAAGTTGAGAAGGCTGTTAAAAAAGAATATGGGATCCATGGCTTTATAAACAGACGCATTGTGGACAAAAGCAAGGAGGTTATGCTAAACCTTTATAAATAATTTTCCACACCAGCCAATCTTACGGCCTTTCTGAGTGAGACCAACAATTTAGTGTCAGTTGCTGAGCTTTGTGATGGGAACCGAAAGCCACTGGAAATGGAGTTGAGACTAATTAAATTCATATCATTTAATGGGCAACAGAGACAAGACCCTATCATTTCCTCAGTGTGTGATGGATTGAGTCCAAGTTCTGGAGGGTGAGAGGAATGTGTGCAAACCACACTGTATCACCTGGTCCATCACCCCAATTGTTTATGAATTGCCCAGCCGTACGATTACCAGGGTTCCTATATTGTGACCTAGAGTGTGAGCCACACACCAGATTGAATCAATTGTATTCAAAAGACTGAGGAAAATGGTTAGGAAATGTCCAGAATAGCACTAATCTTCGTGTAACAATGACAAGTAGTCAGGGCCATACCAAGTATCATTGTTATCACTGAATGCATACAAGATGTTTACTCAGTCCAACTGTCCCTGGAATCAGGATCTATCTTGAAATGGTGGCCAGCTTCCAGTTCTATCTCATGGTCATGAGCAACATACTTACAGGAATGAAGAACGGATCATTCATAGTTAGTTTGACTGATGCTAAGAAGAGTCAGTTCCACTCGTCACAGCCAGGTTTGTTGGTACAACTGTAACCAACGATGAGCATTTGAAATCCTGGTAAAGTCCTTACAGCACAGTTCATGATTTCTGCAGGTACCCTACATGCTAACACATGCCAGGCATCATCAAATACACAACACTCAAAGGATTTTCTTGAGTTGTAATCTTGGTTTGTGGACACAGACCTCAGTTGGTCAATTAAAAAAAAAAGTCCTAAAGCAGCGTGGTGACATAGGGCGGTGCCAGATAACGTTGGTGCTCCAATACACTTGGTCATCAAGCCCTAATATAAGGGTTGGCTGCTGTGATTCTCCACCTACCAAGCTTTCAACCCATGGTGATACAATTGGAGGTACTGAGCAGAGGCTGGGCACTTTTCCAGAGGAAAATACCAAGGGCAGTCATCTTAAGCTGTTCAGTTTATGAATACTACTAAGTTCGTTGCTGCTCTGAACTTTCCTCCCTTCTCCTAAGCTCCAAATAGCTTGTTGTAGGCGGTGGGGATGCTGCATTTGGCCTCACCCTGCTGGTTTAGGAAAGAGGAAAGTTCAGCCAGTGTTTCGACTCCTGATCACCACTGATGGAAAGCAGGCCACCGTGGATGTTGCGTGAGGGCAGAATCGGCCTTGGCCGTGATGCCTCTCACAGTCCTATAACTACCTGTGCTTGCAGAGGATCAGTGGCCCCTTTGGTAAGCTGCCTGTCAAACTGGAGTGCAGCATGAGTCGGGACAGAAGGAGTGAAAGGGGAAAAATTATTGGGGGGAATAATTTCCTTGTGCAAAGGTCCATAGCAGCAACAATGAAAACAAACCTATTCCAAATGAGGAGTTTTGACTGGTTAATCCAATACAGTTATCAGTTAAGTAAATCTCAATTTGTTTTTGCATGTCTTTATGCTACCAGATGGTGTGAACTACACTCCTCCAGCCTGCAAATGTAAACAGTGCTATGACAACGCATATCGACATGGTCCCTTTCCTCCACACGCAAGATATAACCAAGATATATCCGTGAGAGAGGTGTCACCCACTCAACCATGTGGGTATGGAGTGGTTAACTCTCCCTCTCTGTACTTTTCAAGATATCCTTTTAGTGGAGGAATGCAAGGCAACTGCATCCAAGGTCCACCTGGAGCACAGGTATTTGGGTGAGTACAGTTACTGAAATTTCACTTGGTCACTCCATGTTTCTTATCTCTTTATCTGTATGTTTCCTGCCTCTGTGTTTCTCTGTTTACTCTCTTTCTGTGTGTGTGTGTGGGGTGTGTGTGGTGTGTGTGTGTGCGCGCGCACATGCGCTTCTTTATCTAAGTTTCCTGTCTCTCTGTCTCACTCTGTCTCTCTGTGGCTCTTTCAGTCTCTCATTCTCCCTTTGATAGTCTCACAGACACTAGTTGGTGTCCTGGACACATGTCTTTGGTATATTTAACTTGGTTGTGTGTGTGTGTGCGCGCGCATTAAATTGAATGGCACAATTACATTGACCAAAACCACTTGGCACCTTAGATTTGGAACTTAATCTGTGAGACATGGCTAGCACCTTTCAGTGCCTAAAAGCACTGGAGATTCCAAGCATTTTTTTTTCCTTTTTCAACCCTGTCCTCTCCTGAAGGTACTGACTCCTGGTGGAGTGTGGCTTCCCTGGCACCACTCAGCCTACAATACTTTGGCCAAGGCGCCATTCCTCGTGCATGAACCCAGACAGTGAACACTGTCACCCTTTCGAACTGTGAAGGGCATCACAGCTAGGCTTGATGGTATATGGCGCGCCATCGAAGAGCAGAACCCCGAGTGATATTTTTTCCTCCTCCTTGTCCAGGGCTCCTGAAGCCAGCTGTAATGTCCCTGCTGCACCCCAACTGTTATCAGCTAACTCAGCACTCTCTGAAGGTTGAACCTAGGCCCTTCCTAGTCTGCCTGACACAATTACATGCGGCCTTTACCGGCTGAGCCACCATGGGGGGGCTGTGAAAGCTGCTTTCAGCATACTTCATGGTATAATTACATAAGATATTCCTGGTAAATTACTGTAAAATTTAGATTGTCCATTACCTCGGATCTAAACCAATCTCTTACTTTAACTGTCGCAATTTTGCTTTAGAAATGTGACACAAGCGCTTCCTGTGTTTAGGAGATAACCGAACATGAATCTTATTTTACAGGATTTTGTAGCAATGAAAAAGTTAGTTTGATTCCGGAGTGCAGTGTGTTCTGCACATGTTATCACAGATGTTGTTATGTAAAAGCTCTGGTGTGGAGATGCCGGAGTTGGACTGGGGTGGACAAATGTAAGAAGTCACACAACACCAGGTTATAGTCCAACAGCTTTATTTGAAATCACAAGCTTTCGGAGCGCTGCTCCTTCGTCAGGTGAAGTGGAGAAATGCATAAAGACACAGCTTATATAGTCAGAGAATCATGTCAGATGTTTACAGGTAATCTTGCCAACTGCCATTTATCACACCTCGGCTGTGATTATCTCTCTGCCAAGGTGTGATAAATGGCAGCTGGCAAGATTACCTGTAAACATCTGACATTATTCTCTGACTATATAAACTGTGTCTTTATGCATTTCTCCACTTCACCTGACAAAGGAGCAGCGCTCCGAAAGCTTGTGATTTCAAATAAAGCTGTTGGACTATAACCTGGTGTTGTGTGACTTCTTACATTTGTAAAAGCTCGACTGAGGCAACACAATAACTGCTAGCTTAAAAAAGGAGGGACGGAGCGGGGCACTGCAGCAATTTAGGGTCTGGATTCAAATCAAGCACAAACTGATGAAATGAACGTATCTCCTGAATTAATGATACATGACACATTTCTGTTGCAATGCATTTTAGTGTTATTCATAACATCATCTTGCTCATCCATGTCCTCCTAGTTCACATCCTACTCTGTATTCCTTCCTCTCTCTCACACACTTGGCTGACAGCATCTTTCATAAGATATAAACTGGATGCTTATAAATATGGGCCGAGGCTTTCTGCCTCCTTCTGAGAATGTCTCGCCGGATCTGGATGGGTGATGCGGGGTCCACCATATTTCCTGGATTGCTCGCACTCCAGGAATGCTGGATGCCGGGGCAGCCTGTTGGACCCAGGTGCCCAGCGTTCGGAGATCAGTCGCGGAATTCTGGGGCAGGGAATGAAGAGAGCCGCTTGTGATCACTTTCAAAGCAGGGCTGTGCACAGGCCCCATATTTGACTGAAATTGTTTGAGCCGGTAAAACTGCCTTCTATTAAGGCAGCTCACCAGCCACCTGTCTCTTCCAGTGCAGCAGGCCAAGGCCCCCCCCCCGCCCCAAGACCTGTGGCTGCAACGCTCCAACCCCATAATGACATGATGTCTGCTCCTGACACAGGCTGGCAAGCCCCACCTCCCTTATGTAAGTGACTCCGGGGTTGGAAATATGGCCAGGGTCAGCGGGGCATCTTCGGGGCGGGGGGGAAGTCACACCCTGCCAGAGACGTGCCACAGTTGGGGGAGGGGAAGGAGTGATCAGGCTAGGCCATGGCCTCTCTGGTGATTGTAAGGGTCTCAAGTGAAATGAGTTTTGAAATGAGTCTCAACCCAGTTCCTAGTGCTCCCAGACCTAAAATGTGTCTCATTCATGGCTAGTAGAAAATAGATTGACGATCTCCTTCAATAAGGCTAGAAGGAAGGGACCTGGGGGTATATGTGCACAAATCGTTGAAGGTGACAGGGCAGGTTGAGAAAGTGGTTAAAAAAGCTTACGGGATCCTGGGCTTCATAAATAGAGGCTGAGAGTACAAAAGCAAGAAAGTTATGATGATGAATCTTTATAAAACACTGGTTTGGCCTCAACTGGAGTATTGTATCCAATTCTGGGCACCGCACTTTAGGAAGGATGTGAAGGCCTTAGAGAGGTTGCAGAAAAGATTTACGAGAATGGTTCCAGGGATGAGGGACTTCAGTTATGTGGATAGACTGGAGAAGCTGGGGTTGTTCTCCTTCGAGCAGAGAAGGTTGAGAGGAGATTTGATAGAGGTGTTCAAAATCATGAGGGGTCTGGACAGAGTAGATGGAGAGAAACTGTTCTCATTGGCGGAAGGGTCGAGAACCATAGGACACAGATTTAAGGTGATTGGCAGAAGAACCAAAGGCGACATGAGGAAACACTTTTTTTACGCAGCGAGTGGTTAGGATCTGGAATGCACTGCCTGAAAGGGTGGAGGAGGCAGACTCAGTCGTGGCTTTCAAAAGGGAATTGGATAAGTACCTGAAGGGAAAGATTTTGCAGGGCTACAGGGAATGGGTGGGGGAGTGGGGCTAGCTGAAGTGCTCTTGCAGAGAGCCGGCACGGGCTCGACGGGCCGAATGGTGTCCTTCTGTGCTGTAACCATTCTATGATTCTGTTCTATGGTTCTATGTGATCCCTGATGGTGTGGCAATAATGTGGTGAGCGTGATGCGTTAACAATCAACCTGCTACATCTATTGTTCCCAAGTTAATTGCATGATTTCTGAAACATGCTATTACCATTTTGCACCTTGGCTGTATTCAGACTTCGCGGTTGCAGGTATGTTTTGCTGTATCCCGTGAAGCAGGTTAAACACCTCCTCCTACACACTCTGGGAGTGTCAAAGGGCCAGCAAATGAAACTTAGGCTGATGCCTCCCCTAGTTTACAGTAGACACATTGGCTTGTGTGGTACAGGAAAATCCCGTAAGAGGATCCTGCCGCTCGACAGCACAATTGCCTGTTTTGGGCGATGGGCACCTTTTAATATGGAAAGTGATGTCCTGTGATGTAAACAGGACCATTTTAGGTAGAAAGTACTGTGCAGTGCAGGCTTCTCTGGTCTCCGTACACCAACTTTGGCCAAAATTTCTGCCAGGATGCTTCAGCCCTCACATCTTGGCACAGCTTAAATTGGGAACTGAGTGGAGTGATGCTCAAAATTGTAAAAAAAAAACTGTCATTCTGGATTCATTGCCAGGAGCAGTGTAGTATTGGCTTAGTGATGATTCTTCCGATCATTCGCCTTTTTTTTAGTCCAACTCAAATAGACATTGCAGTGACAGATTTACACAGTTTCACCCCCTCGTCAGGTTCAGTAACTGCTCCCAGCACCGCTCTCCTAATCTCACCAGCCCTCACTGTCTAAATAAAAACATTTTTTTTTAGAAAAATGCAATAGATTTTTAAAGAGATGTTAAATTGAGATCCTCGTAACTTTTTTTTTAATGTACGGAATTTTCTTGGAGAGCATGTGGGATATTTACTTTAGTATTTTGATCTTTCACCTATTGCTGGGAACTGGCAAACTGTCCGTGGTGAGATGTGTGTGGGCGGGAAGCCCAGCCTATCTGGAATGGCAGCCAAGATTTAGCTTTCTTACTAATGAATGGACTGAAAGAAAGTAATAGAAAGGGATTTTTTTCCTTTAAGTCAAGTATGGAAAAGGAAGCATGAATAAAAGAAAATCAACAAAATGGTACAAATTTAGCAGAAAATTAAGGAATGAAAAGTAGAGGGCAGTGCATTATATGAACCACCCAAAGAGTTATGCCACAGTGTAAAGCACTACCGAAGTCAAAAGTAATTGTTTCTCACATACGAGGTTCTTGGGATCCTTCGAATTGTTAACATTTGTCGGTGACCGCCACTGAAACCACAGTTAACCTAAAGCAAATGAAATGCAGGATAGACTGTGAGGTCACCTAAGATAAGCCTTTCTAAAGAAAAAAAGGCCCATTCTTTGCTGTGCCTCAGCGCCGGGCCAGAGTGAGTTGGATTCTGTAGACAGGGGGACAGCCACCCGCACTCAACAATTAAAAGATGCAAAGCGGAGGGGTGGCACTTTGGGGAACCAGCCTCGGTGGATGAATTGGTGGGGCCTGGGCTTCTAGCCACAAGCCCCTGCACTGAGGGATTCCTGATCTTAGTCACATCACTGTGGGGAATACTGAGCAGAGGGCCAGGCAGTTACTTTGCTAGGGGAGGGGGGAGCGAATGATCAGAAGAATCATCCTTGGGCCAATACTACGCAGCTCCTGGCAATAAGCTCAGAAGGACATTTCTCCCAGTTTGGAGCATCACTCCACTCAGTTCCCTTTTTGAGCCATGCCGGGAGGTGTCCTGAGAGAAATGTTTGGCCAAAATTGGTGTATGGAGACCAGAGAGCAGGGGTCAGAATTGCTTAAAAAAGCAAGGATTTTTTCCTCGTTTGCCTATTGTTTTCCCCACCTTGATCAGGAGGGGGTGTGAGAAAGACTCTTCTTAGTTAATTGTTCCTCTCAGTCACTGATGTGAGATAGCAAGGCATGAGACTGATGAAAATCAACCGGTGGGACAACCCTGAGTGTGCATGTCAATGAGGAGAGGGATTCAGACACAAATCTCTCAGTCAATTGACCTTACAATGAAATGTTGTTATCCGATTATTAGACTCTACATATGTAATATGTGGCCCAACTCTTCTGTAATGCTCCCTGCAATTGGCCACTCAGAGTTTCCAGTGACACTCCCCTCTGAGTTTCCCTTCTCCCTATGCTGAGAGATGCCACAGCGTCTCTCCCAACTTGTTGCATCATAACTGGGGAACTGAAGCTTGAACCATGGCCCACTTTGTGGCTCTGAGAGTTACTGCAATGGCACAGCCATATACGAAGCTTGCGTTCCCCCAGAATCATCACAACTTTATCCAGAATTCAGCTAGTGGTTCATCTCAGGATATACCTTCACTGACAATTCTTCTCATTGGCGGATGTCCGCGCACAAGTAAACATACAAGGGTGGCAACAAAATTATAAATCGCTTCAGTTGAAACTCTGATCAAAATGATGAGATTAGGATATCTCTCTTATCAATGAAGCAATGTTCTTTCTTTTAGGGAAATTCTATATCCTGCAAATGCCAGAGGGATGAGCCGAGAGGTGCCTGGAATTTTTGCTGATGTTGCCCCTCAGCATGAAGCGCTTCCTTCACATGATAGAAGTCAAATATCCTATGATTGTCCACTGCCCTATTATGCACGAGGTATTCCCGCCAGCGGCATTGAAGGACACGGTACTCTGAGAACAATTAACCTGCCAGACGCATTACGTAAGTGCCTCGTGTTCCGCATTCTACCCTCGTCGACGGGAGGCACTTGTTTGGGTTCCTTGACAGAACCGAATAGCGGGCTGGAGGAGAACCGCCTAAAGCCAGAGCTTGTTTCCCGTTTGTACTCCCTCTCAATTTGTTCCAGTGTGAAAACCTAACCAAACCTTTCAATGGACAGATCAGCAGTACTTGGCCATATCGTCACGAGACCCAAGCATTAAAATGGCTCTTGGTGAGGACAGTGGGCAGGCAGCACGATCGCAACTCTTGCTGCCCGCCCGATGCCCAGTTAAAATTGGCCCCATTATCTGATCACTTATCACTGCTTGTGGAGTCTTGCTATGTACAAATTGGTAGCTGCATTTGCCTCCATAACAGTGACTGCACTTCCAAGGTATTCCATTGGTTGTAAAGCAGTTTTAGACGTCCTGAAGACATGAAAGGTGCTGTACAAATGCAAGTTATTTTGTCAAATGTTGTCACTGGCTTGCTCAGGAGATCTCTCTCAAATTGTACTGAAAATCACATCTGTCTAGTTTTGAATGACTTTGCAAGAACCGCGGTGAAAGCAGAATGGGTTGAGTAGTTTATCTGAATCTATTCTTCCTTTGATAGGAAAAGTATTCGTTACTTACTCTGTGGACACAGCCAACGAAATTCGTATCTTTGTGAACTTCCTGCGTATTAATGGCTTTGAGACAGCAGTAAGTAAGGTTCTCGGTCCCAACACGCTCTCGGTATTCCTTCGACAGAACTAGTGTAGGAGACAACTAGGACCCGCAGCGTTGGTTCTTTTATCTAAAGAGTGTCGCAATAATATAATGTTGGGTGAATTTTCCCAGAGAGAGATATTAAACTGTTTTGAATCCAAGCGAGTGTTTTTTTTAATTTAGAAGTAGCTGAGGTGACACAAAGATAATAATAACCTCAATTGCATGGAGATTTTGAAACAAAGCAGCAACAAATAGAAAAAAAATACCTGATATCCATATTTCTAATGTGAATGGAGATCTTTTATGGATTCAAAGCCATGTCCTATCACTGCATGGTACAAGCTACTGGTGCACCAACCCTGCTCTATCACAGGGCCACCTGAAGCTGTTTCAATTCTCAGCTTCCAATTCATAATTTGATGGCACCATTGCCACCCTCTGATAGAAAGCTTCTCCTGTTAGTGGACCACGTACATAATGGCAACCCGTGATTATCAGGTTGTGTAAATGTCACATTGGATCATTAACCTGAGTTCCTATTCTACAGATTGACATTTTTGAAGACTCAGTTCGTGGTATAGACATCATCAAGTGGATGGAAGGCTACCTGACTAATGTAAGTACAGAAATGCATTGGCACACTGTCGGAATACTCAACTTTACAAGGTGTCAGCTGTGGCTCAGTGGTAGCACTCTCGCCTTCTGAGACAGCAGGTTGTGGGTTCATAGTCCCACTCCAGGACTTGAGGTTGGCAATCGCGGCAGGGCAGAGAGAGAGGCCACAATCGGCAGAGGGGCGGCTGAAGGTTTCCTTGAGGGGCCGGGGGGACTATTCCTGCTCCTGCTGGCCCACAAGGGGTGCTGTAAAAGGCACTTACCTTGTGGAGCTGGCAGCTCCTGCCTCCCCTTCACTGCCAGGTTTCCTGACCCCTGGGAAACCCGGCCGGCCACTGTAACGTTTAAATCGGGCTCCCAATTGCACTGCGGGAGCCTGATTTAAATTTGTTAATGAAGTGTTCCGCCTCTCCATGATGGGACACTCGGACATCTCAAAACACGACAACGGGCGCGTACACGGTGGGTTGGGAACGTGTTTTTCATTTTTAACCCTCTCCTGCCATCATGGGAGGAGGGTTAATATCGAGGTCATAGTATCTTTTATGCCCACCTGAGAGGGCAGATGGGGCCTCAGTTTAACGTCTCATCGGTATGGCAGCACCTCCCTCAGTACTGTACTGAAGTGTCAGCCTGAATTACGTGCTCAAGTCTCTAGAGTGGGCCTTGACCCCGTAACCTTAAGACTCAGAGGCAAGAGTGCTACCACTGAACCAAGGCTGACACCTAAGCAATATTCGTATTTTACTGAGAGCATGGTATGTGTTTTAAACAAAATGATTAACAATAAAAAGTCGTAATAATGTCCATCAGCCTTGTGAATTGTTCCCTCTGAACCTCTCAATGAAATTGCAGCTTTAGTCTCACTGTTGACAATCCATAATTGTATATTTGTTCAAAATAAAGATATGAAAATCCTTGTAGGGAGCAGGAGCTTTTAGATATGTCCAAATTGTGACAGCTCATGAAAACTCCATTCTTCTTGCAATGGCTTCTCTTCCCGCTCCCACATCGTTGCCTCTGGTGTTCCCCAAGGATCTATCCTTGGCCCCCTCCTATTTCTCATCTACATGCTGCCCCTCAACGACATCATCCTAAAACACAGCATCACTTTCCACGTGTACGCTGATGACACCCAGCTCTACCTCACCACCACTTCTCTCGACCCCTCCACTGTCTCTAAACTGTCAGACTGCTTGTCCGCCATCTACTACTGGATGAGCAGAAAATTCCTCCAACTAAATATCGGGAAGACCAAAGCCATTGTTTTCGGTCCCCGGCACAAACTCCGTTCCCTAGCCATCGACTCCATCCCGCTCCCTAACATCTGTCTGAAGCTGAACCACACTGTTCACAACCTTGGTGTCATATTTGATCCCGAAATGAGCTTCCGACCACATATCCGTGCATAACTAATGCCGCCTATTTCCACCTCCATAACATCGCCCGTCTCTGCCCCTGCCTCAGCTCATCCGCTGCTGAAACCCTCATCCATGCCTTTGTTACCTCTAGACTTGACTATTCCAATGCACTCCTGGCTGGCCTCCCACATTCTACCCTACATAAATTTGAGGTCATCCAAAACTCGGCTGCCCATGTCCTAACTCGCACCAAGTCCCGTTCGCCCATCACTCCTATGCTCGCTGACCTACATTGGCTCGCAGTTAAGCAATGCCTCAATTTTAAAACACTCATCCTTGTTTTCAAATCCCTCCATGGCCTCACCCCTCCCTTACTCTGTAATCTCCTCCAGCCCCACAACCCCCCGAGATATCTGCGCTCCTCTAATTCTGCCCTCTTGAGCATCCCTGATTATAATCGCTGAAGCATTGGTGGCCGTGCCTTCAGCTGCCGAGGCCCTAAGCTCTGGAATTCCCTCCCTAAACCTCTCCGCCTCTCTACCTCTCTTTCCTCCTTTAAGACGCTCCTTAAAACCTACTTCTTTGACCATGCTTTTGGTCACCTGCCCTAATTTCTCCTTATGTGGCTCGGTGTCAAGTTTTGTTTTATAACACTCCTGTGAAGCACCTTGGGATGTTTTGCTACATTAAAGACGCTATATAAATGCAAGATGTTGTTGTTGAATAGCTGTATTAACATTTACAGCAATAGAGCTTCTGTCTTGGCCGGCTAACAGAAGCGTCATTGTTTTGCTCTTTTTCCTTAGAGGGAAGTGATGATTGTAATAGCGATTAGTCCAAAGTACAAACAGGATATCGAGGGAACTAAATCGGAGCAGCTGAAGGATGAGCACAGCTTGCACACAAAATACATCCACAGGATGGTGAGAACACGGGCCGTGAGCTCCTGGATGTACAACCTGTTCTTTCATTGATTGGTAAAAGTGTACTCAGTACTAATGGAATATTTTAGGCCAAAGACCCGAGCTCTCTGTAGTGCAGAGGCCTTCAGGTAGGATCATATGTGCTAATACACTTTACATAAAGAAAGCCCAAGATTAAAGTCATCTACATCCTCGGGCCTGAGATCCAGACTGCAGGCCTCAGACCTCAGATAGGTGGAGTAAATGACTTATTGGCAAAAGCTGGAAAGAAAAAGATTTAGAAATTCACACCTAACTCTACCATTCCCATCTTTCTTTTCAATGTTGTTCTTCCTTTTCCTGAAGGCAGAGACTCCTGCCATGATATGGTTCGACAGGGATTGTCCCTCTGGTGATTCCTGCCAGGGTATGGTTCGACAGGGACTGTCCCTCTGGTGATTCCTGACAGGGTATGGTTCGACAGGGATTGTCCCTCTGGTGACTCCTGCCAGGGTATGGTTCGACAGGGACTGTCCCTCTGGTGACTCCTGCCAGGGTATGGTTCGACAGGGATTGTCCCTCTGGTGACTCCTGCCAGGGTATGGTTCGACAGGGATTGTCCCTCTGGTGACTCCTGACAGGGTATGGTTCGACAGGGACAGTCCCTCTGGTGACCCCTGCCAGGGTATGGTTCGACAGGGATTGTCCCTCTGGTGACTCCTGCCAGGGTATGGTTCGACAGGGACTGTCCCTCTGGTGACTCCTGCCAGGGTATGGTTCGACAGGGATTGTCCCTCTGGTGATTCCTGCCAGGGTATGGTTCGACAGGGATTGTCCCTCTGGTGACTCCTGCCATGATATGGTTCGACAGGGATTGTCCCTCTGGTGACTCCTGCCATGATATGGTTCGACAGTGACTGTCCCTCTGGTGACTCCTGCCATGATATGGTTCGACAGTGACTGTCCCTCTGGTGACTCCTGCCATGATATGGTTCGACAGGGATTGTCCCTCTGGTGACTCCTGCCATGATATGGTTCGACAGGGACTGTCCCTCTGGTGACTCCTGCCATGGTATGGTCCGACAGGGACTGTCCCTCTGGTGACTCCTGCCATGATATGGTTCAAAAGGGACTGTCCCTCTGGTGACTCTTGACAGGGTATGGTTCGACAGGGACTGTCCCTCTGGTGACTCCTGCCATGATATGGTTCGACAGGGATTGTCCCTCTGGTGACTCCTGCCATGATATGGTTCGACCGGGGCTGTCCCTCTGGTGACTCTTGCCATGATATGGTTCGACAGGGACTGTCCCTCTGGTGACTCCTGCCATGGTATGGTCCGACAGGGACTGTCCCTCTGGTGACTCCTGCCATGATATGGTTCAACAGGGACTGTCCCTCTGGTGACTCCTGCCATGATATGGTTCAACAGGGACTGTCCCTCTGGTGACTCCTGCCATGATATGGTTCGACCGGGGCTGTCCCTCTGGTGACTCCTGCCATGATATGGTTCGACCGGGGCTGTCTCTCTGGTGACTCCTGCCAGGGTATGGTTCGACAGGGACTGTCCTTCTGGTGACTCCTGCCATGATATGGTTCGACAGGGACTGTCCCTCTGGTGACTCCTGACAGGGTATGGTTCGACAGGGACAGTCCCTCTGGTGACTCCTGCCAGGGTATGGTTCGACAGGGACTGTCCCTCTGGTGACCCCTGCCAGGGTATGGTTCGACAGGGATTGTCCCTCTGGTGACTCCTGCCATGATATGGTTCGACAGGGACTGTCCCTCTGGTGACTCCTGCCAGGGTATGGTTCGACAGGGATTGTCCCTCTGGTGATTCCTGCCAGGGTATGGTTCGACAGGGATTGTCCCTCTGGTGACTCCTGCCATGATATGGTTCGACAGTGACTGTCCCTCTGGTGATTCCTGCCATGATATGGTTCGACAGGGACTGTCCCTCTGGTGACTCCTGCCATGATATGGTTCGACAGGGACTGTCCCTCTGGTGACTCCTGCCAGGGTATGGTTCGACAGGGACAGTCCCTCTGGTGACTCCTGCCATGATATGGTTCGACAGGGACTGTCCCTCTGGTGACACCTGCCAGGGTATGGTTCGACAGGGACTGTCCCTCTGGTGACTCTTGCCATGATATGGTTCTATAGCTGCTGTCCTTTTGGAATCTCATGAAGATTGAAAATATTGATGTGTGAGTCTAGTCAGAAAATGTCCAGTCAGGTTAATCAGCTGTGTGGACAGCCAAGCCCGATCCTGTCCTTACTAGTGTCCAGATGTGTGAACTTTCCAACAGGGATCACTGGACAGCTACCAGGAGCAGAAACCCTGGCTAATTATTTTTACCCTTCTTAGCCTGCAGTACGGAGGCCAATTGTGCTGCATTGCTGGAAGTCCGATGTGGGAGATTGTCCCTCTGGTGACCCCTGCCAGGGTATGGTTCGACAGCTAATTCAGTACCGACCAGGAATGGAACCTGCAGCCTTCGTGGTTTGTATGATTAGGTTCCAGCCTGCCCAGTCCATTCATTTGCACAGTGATTGGAGCAGCTCCGTCTGCTTTTACTTCCCCCCCACCGCCCCTCCCCCGTTCCCAGAGTCTCTGCATGAAGGCAGAGCACACCACCATCTGATTTAAAATAACAGAAAATGCTGGAAATACTCAGCAGGCCAGGCAGCATCCGTGGAGAGAGAAACAGAGTTAACGTTTCAGGTCTGGGACCCTTCATCAGAACTGGAAAAAGCTGGAGATGTAACAGATATTAAGCAGGTGCAGAGACGGGGGTGGGGGGCGGTGGGTTTAGGAGGGGAGGAAGGAATTGAAAGAACATCCTGTACTTTTGTAAGAGGCAGGAAAGATAAAATGTTGCAAATGGGAATGGCAAAAATCAAACTGCATGAAAAATGGGGGCAGGGATTATTATCTGAAATTGTTGAACTCGATGTTTAATGTGCCCATCAGAAATTGCCATTGCTAGATTACTCCCCTTCCCCCACTGGTAACTTTTCAGAAGTTCTACCCACATCGGACTTCCAGGAATAGGTGTTCACCTCAACCCCAAAGCAATTGCGGTTTACCATTAAGGCAACATAGGCGAGGCTGGTTCATTAACCTTCTGATTGCTTCCTTTTGTATTTAATTACCTGCGCACAGTCATCATTATGCACAGTGCTGCACTGACTCTGAATGAAAAGTTAAACAAGAACTTTCTTTGTTTAAAGCCTCACATGGTTTTGTTATTCTGTATATTTATTTGTTCTTGTGCACATTTCTTCTGTGTTGCAGCTTAACACACTTTTTCACACAGCTAGTAAAAAAAGTGCAAGTATCACTTTGATCCAGTGGTAGCACGCTCGCTTCTGAATCTTATGTTCAATCCCCATTCCAGGAATTGGCCACATAGCATAGCCTGAAACTTCAGTGCTGTATTTTGGATGAAACATTAAGCCAAGGCTCCAATATTGGAAGAAGGGTTCTCCTGGTGTGATAGAAGAGATTTTTTTTTAATTCATTTATGGGATGTGGGCGTCACAGGCAAGGCCAGCATTTATTGCCCATCCCTAATTGCCTTTGAGAAGGTGGTGGTGAGCCACCTTCTTGAACCGCTGCAGTCCACGTGGTGAAGGTACTCCCACAGTGCTGTTAGGTAGAGAGTTCCAGGATTTTCACCCAGCAACGATGAAGGATCGGCGATATATTTCTAAGTCAGGATGGTGTGTGATTGGAGGGGAACTTGGGGGTGGTGGTGTTCCCATGCGCCTGCTGCCCTTGTCCTTCTAGGTGGAAGAGGTCGCGGATTTGGGAGGTGCTGCCGAAGAAGCCTTGGCGAGTTGCTGCAGTGCATCTTGTACATGGTACACACTGCAGCCACGGTACGCCAGTGGTGGAGTGAGTAAATGTTTAAGGTGGTGGATGGGGTGCCAATTATGCAGGCTGCTTTGTCCTGGATGGTGTCGAGCTTCTTGAGTGTTGTTGGAGCTGCACTCATCCAGGCAAGTGGAGAGTATTCCATCACGCTCCTTACTTGTGCCTTGTAGATGGTGGAAAGGCTTTGGGGAGTCAGGAGGTGAGACACTCGCCGCAGAATACCCAGCCTCTGACCTGCTCTTGTTGCCACATTATTTATGTGGCTGGTCCAGTTAAGTTTCTGGCTAATGGTGACCCCCAGGATGTTGATGGTGGGGGATTCGGCGATGGTACTGCTGTTGAATGTCAAGGGGTGGTGGTTAGACTCTCGCTTGTTGGAGATAGTCATTGCCTGGCACTTTTGTGGCGCGAATGTTACCTGCCACTTATCAGCCCAAGTCTGAACGTCGTCCAGGTCTTGTTGCATGCGGGCATGGACTGCTTCATTATCTGAGGAGTTGTGAATGGCACTGAACTCTGTGCAGTCATCAGCGAACATTCCCATTTGTGACATTATGTTAGAGGGAAGGTCATTGATAAAGCAGCTGAAGATGGTTGGGCCTAGGACACTGCCCTGAGCGATGTCCTGGGGCTGAGATGATTGACCTTCAACCACTACAACCATCTTCCTTTGTGCTAGGTATGACTCCACCCGATTCCCATTGACTTCAGTTTTACTAGGGTTCCTTGATGCCACACTCGGTCAAATGCTGCCTTGATGTCAAGGGCAGTCACTCTCACCTCACCTCTGGAATTGAGCTCCATGTCTATGTTTGGACCAAGGCTGTAATGAGGTCGGGAGCCGAGTGGTCTTGGCGGAACCCAAACTGGGCATCAGTGAGCAGGTTATTGGTGAGTAAGTGCCATTTGATAGCACTGCCAATGACACCTTCCATCACTTTGCTGATGATTGAGAGTAGATTGATGGGTGGTAATTGGCCAGATTGGATTTGTCCTGCTTTTTGTGGGCAGGACATACCTGGGCAGTTTTCCACATCGTCAGATAGATGCCAGTGTTATAGCTGTACTGGAGCAGCTTGGCTAGAGGTGCGGCTAGTTCTGGAGCACAAGTCTTCAGCACGATAGCCGGGATGTTGTAGGGGCCCATAGTCTTTGCTGTAGCCAGTGCGCTCCAGATCAATCCCCATGATGCCATCTAACTCATTGATGATGAAGACATTGAATAGGATGGACAACCTTGCTTCAGTCATCTTTTGAGAGAGATAGGTTGATGCTGATTTTTAAGTTGGAAAACCCATCCTGGACAATATCCAACATTTGACTAAGTACTCCAATAACTTCCAGCTTCTCCATGAGGACTGTATGAGACACTGGGCTGAAACCCTTAAGGAAATAAATGAATGTATTGAAAAGTAGGTTTCCCCTGAGCCTTTTGACACTCTGCAATCTCGAATTAAATCACAACCTGCATTATACAACCCTAATGAGAACAGAATCCAGCCAGTCGCTTTCTGATTATTCTGGGGATTTCTAGAGCATCTCGTAGACATGCTTAAAATAGCAAGAAAAACCACCTTGAACCACTGATATCAGTGAGATTCCTTTGCACCTTTTGGGTTCATTAAGATCTGCCTCCTTGTGGCTAGAAATAATAACTGTGCTCTGGAATATCGACGGTATCTGTGTCTCAAACAGAATCTTGTTCATCATCCTCATAGAGCAGCTCCCAGATGATGCACTGGTCCAAGATCATTGCAGTTCCCTGCTTCTCGCCTAGAGGCTTTGACTATGAATACATCCCTACCTGCTGTCTGACCATTAATAAGCAACACAGTATCAGCCCTCTCTTCACCCCCCCCTCCCCCCACCAAACTGCTTCATTATCTGCGCAGAAAACTTCACTCATTTTTCCAACCTCAATGCAGATAGGTCCTTGCTCTGGCTTGTTGGCTTAGACACCAACTCAGGATAGCATTTTCTCCAGACCCCAAGAATATCCTTATGGGTTTTGATTATAATTGACAAGTGACAACCTACTTTAACCTATGGAAGAACAATTTAAACTCATTTTGGTTTAATCGTGCACGCCTGCAGATGAATATAACCCACTGGGCACATTTGCTCTACATCATAATCTACCTCCGCAGCAGGCTTCCAGTAGCACTTTAAAGGCCCTCTGCATTTGCCGAACAGCCCTGCTTCCCTTTGCAGGATGCTACTTAGTTGATGCACAGCTAGCAGAATCTAGCTTTAGTTTGTTTATGACTTCAACAGCAAAGGCAAGGAAACCATTGGTCACACCATCTAACATTGAGTCTGCCCTATCAGCAGTCACACAGATCCAGATCCAATCTTTGTGGTCAACAGTATCCTTCTTGTGGTTGAACCTCTTGGTCGATACCATCAATCACTCTGAATTGGCAGTTATTCTTTGTCATGAGTACACCCTTTTACAGAAGACTGCTAAAAGCTACCCTCATAAAACAGGTAAACAGCCAGTGATGTGATGTTGCCCAATGCCCATGACCCTCGAGTTCATTTTAACTGTTTTTTCACCTGATCTTGCACTACTGTTATTCTTCTATTTGAGGGGGAAAATGGCCACACGCATTGCTAGTTGTGAGCGTAGTTGTCCAAGATACTTTACTAGGCTTGTAAACAGAATTGTGTAAATAGAATTAAGAGGCTGGCCATCCTCATACAAGGGGTCTGTAAATGATGGCTGACTTGTGCTGCGGGGTAGATGTAGATGGAACTGTTAGTGCAGTGACCAGATGTGGTGCCCGGAGAAGGACTCCTGTATGAGATGGCACGAATGTGTCTTACAGGTGGCAATGGGTTGTCCTCTGCATCTTCTCAGGCTGCTGCTCATCTTGCTGATTTCCTTGCTCCTGATAGGGGTCTTTGTCCTCTGTGGCCTCTGTGAGGGCCTGTCTCTGTAAGATGAAGTTATGCAGCATGCAGCATGTCACAATGATCCTTGAGACCTGAGCCGAGACCTCTGCGCTTCTCCAATTCTGGCCTCTTGCGCATCCCCAATTTTAATCGCTCCACCATTGGCAGCCGTGCCGTCAGCTGCCTAGGCCCTAAGCTCTGGAAATCCCACCCTAAACCTCTTCGCCTCTCAAACTCTCTCCTCCTTTAAGACACTCCTTAACATAGAATCATAGAAACATAGAAGATAGGAGCAGGAGTAGGCCATTCGGCCCCTCAAGCCCGCTCCGCCATTTGCTAGTGCTCTGGGGGAGGGTTTAAACTAAAATGGCAGGGGGTTGGGAACCTGAGCAGGGAGACAGAGGAAAGGGAAACAAGAATAGAAGCAAGACAGGAAGGAGAAAAGCAAAGGTGGCCGTCAGAGAAATCAAGGGTTTAAATCAAACATGGCCACAGTAAATAATAATTCTAAGAGTGTTAAAAAAAAACAAGCCTGAAGGCTTTGTGTCTTGATGCGAGGAGCATTCGTAATAAGGTGGATGAATTAACTGCGCAAATAGAGGTAAACGGATATGATATGATTGGGATTATGGAAACATGGCTCCAGGGTGACCAAGGCTGGGAACTCAACATCCAGGGGTATTCAATATTCAGGAAAGACGGGCAAAAAGGAAAAGGAGGTGGGGTAGCATTGCTGGTTAAAGAGGGGATTAACACAATTGTAAGGAAGGATATTAGCTCTGATGATGTGGAATCTGTATGGGTAGAGCTGAGAAATACCAAGGGGCAGAAAACATTAGTGGGAGTGGTATACAGACCCCCCAAACAGTAATGCGGAGGTTGGGGATGGCATTAAACGGGAAATTAGAGACGCGTGCAATAAGGGCACAGCAGTTATCATGGGTGACTTTAATCTACATATAGATTGGGCTAACCAAATTAGTAACAATACTGTGGAGGAGGAATTCCTGGAGTGTATACGGAATGGTTTCCTGGACCAATATGTCAGGGAACCAACTAGAGACCAGGCCATCTTAGAGTGGGTATTATGTAATGAGAAAGGATTAATTAGCAATCTTGTTGTGCGAGGCCCCTTTGGGCAGAGCGATCATAATATGATAGAATTCTTCATTAAGATGGAGAGTGAAGTAGTTGACTCAGAGACTAGGGTCCTGAATTTAAATAAAGGAAACTACGATGGTATGAGGCGCGAGTTGGGTAGGATTGATTGGGGAATGTCACTCAAAGGGTTGACGGTGGATAGGCAACGGCAAACATTCAAAGATCGCATGGATGAACTACAGCATTTGTTCATCCCTGTTTGGCATAAAAATAAAACAAAAAAGGTGACTCAATCGTGGCTAACAAGGGAAATTAGGGATAGCATAAGATCCAAGGAGAGGACATATAAATAGGCCAGAAAAAGCAGTAAACCTGAGGATTGGGAGAGTTTAGGATTCAGCAAAGGAGGACAAAGGGATTAATTAAGAGGGGGAAAATAGAGTACAAGAGTAAGCTTGCAGGGAACATAAAAACTGATTGTAAAAGCTTTTATAGATATGTGAAGAGAAAAAGATTGGTGAAGTCAAGCGTAGGTCCCTTGCAGTCAGAATCAGGGGAATTTATAATGGGGAACAAAGAAATGGCAGACCAATTAAATACATATTTTGGTTCTGTCTTCACAAAGGAGGACACAAATAACCTCCCAGAGATGCCGGGGAACATAGGGTCTGATGAAAGGGTGGAACTGAATGAAATCAGTATTTGTAGGGAAATGGTGTTAGGGAAACTGACGGGATTGAAGGCGGATAAATCCCCAGGGCCTGATAATCTACATCCTAGGGTACTTAAGGAAGTGGCCCTAGAAATAGTAGATGCATTGCTGGTCATCTTCCAAAATTCGATAGACTCTGGAACAGTACCCATGGATTGGAGGGTAGCTAATGTTACCCCACTGTTCAAAAAAGGTGGTAGAGAGAAAACGGGGAATTATAGACTGGTAAACCTGACATCGGTAGTGGGGAAAATGCTAGAGTCCATTATAAAAGATATAATAGCAGAGCACTTGGAAAACAGTGACAGGATCGGACAAAGTCAACATGGATTTACAAAAGGTAAATCGTGCTTGACTAATCTACTTGAATTTTTTGAGGATGTAACTGGTAGAATAGATAAGGGAGAACCAGTGGATGTGGTGTATTTGGACTTTCAGAAGGCTTTCGATAAGGTCCCGCATAAGAGATTAGCGTGTAAAGTTAAGGCACATGGGATTGGGGGCAAGGTACTGACTTGGATAGAAAACTGGTTGGCAGACAGGAAGCAAAGAGTTGGAATAAACGAGTGGCAGGCAGTGACTAGTGGGGTACCGCAGGGATCGGTCCTAGGACCCCAGCTATTCACAATATATATTAATGATCTAGACGAGGGAACTAGATGTAATATCTCCAAGTTTGCAGACGACACAAAGCTGGGTGGGCATGTGTGCTGTGAGGAGGATGCCAAGAAACTCCAGTATGGTTTGGACAAGTTGGGTGATTGGGCAGATGCATTATAATGTGGATAAATGCGAGGTTATCCACTTTGGAGGCAAAAACAGGAAGGCAGATTATTATCTGAACGGCAATAGATTGGGAAAAGGGGAATTGCAACGATACCTGAGTGTCCTTGTGCACCAGTCGCTGAAGGTAAGCATGTAGGTGCAGCAGGCGGTTAAGAAGGCAAATGGTATGTTGGCCTTCGTAGCGAGAGGGTTTGAGTACAGGAACAAGGATGTCTTGCTGCAGTTGTACAGGGCCTTGGTGAGACCATACCTTGAGTATTGTGTGCAGTTTTGGTCGCCTTATCTGAGGAAGGATGTTCTTGCCATGGAGGGAGTGCAGCGAAGATTCACCAGGCTGTTACCTGGGATGGCAGGAATGACGTATGAGGAGAGATTGGGTTGATTGGGCTTATACTCGCTGGAGTTTAGAAGAATGAGAGGGGATCTCATTGAAACTTATAAAATTCTAACAGGACTGGACAGACTAGATGCAGGAAGGATGTTCCCGATGGCGGGGGAGTCCAGAACCAGGGGTCACAGTCTAAAGATAAGGGGTAAGCCATTTAGGACAGAGATGAGGAGGAATTTCTTCACCCAGAGAGTGGTGAACCTGTGGAATTCTCTACCACAGAAGGCAGTTGAGGCCAAGTCATTAAATATATTCAAGAAGGAGTTAGATATATTTCTTAAGCTAAAGGGATCAAGGGATATGGGGAGAAGGCAGGGACAGGGTACTGAATTTGGATGATCAGCCATGACCTCATTGAATGGCGGAGTAGGCTCGAGGGGCCAAATGGCCTACTCCTGCTCCTATCTTCTATGTTTCTATGTTTAATGAGATCATGGCTGATCATCCAAATTCAGTATCCTGTCCCTGCCTTCTCCCCATATCCCTTGATCCCTTTAGCTTAAGAAATATATCCAACTCCTTCTTGAATATATTTAATGAATTGGCCTCAGCTGCCCTGTGTGGCAGAGAATTCCACAGGTTCACCACTCTCTGGGTAAAGAAATTCCTCCTCATCTCTGTCCTAAATGGCTTACCCCTTATCCTTAGACTGTGACCCCTGGTTCTGGACTCCCCCGCAATCGGGAACATCCTTCCTGCTTCTAGTCTGTCTACTCCTGTTAGAATTTTATAAGTTTCAATAAGATCCCCTCTCATTCTTCTAAACTCTAGCGAATATAAGCCTAATCGACCCAATCTCTCCTCATATGTCACTCCTGCCATCCCAGGTAAAAGCCTGGTGAATCTTCGCTGCACTCCCTCCATGGCAAGAACATCCTTCCTCAGATAAGGCGACCAAAACTGCACACAATACTCAAGGTGTGGTCTCACCAAGTCCCTGTACAACTGCAGCAAGACATCCTTGCTCCTGTACTCGAATCTTCTCGCTATGAAGGCCAACATACCATTTGCCTTCTTAACCACCTGCATGCTTACCTTCAGCGACTGGTGCACAAGCCCAGGTCTCGTTGCACTTCCCCTTTTCCCAATCTATTGCCGTTCAGATAATAATCTGTCTTCCTGTTTTTGCCACCGAAGTGGATAACCTCACATTTATCCACATTGGGCAGATGCATGGCAAATGCAGTATAATCACCTCCGCCTGTCCTAATACCTCTTTATGTGGCTCAGTGTCAAATTTTGTTTGTTAATGCTCCTCTGAAGCACCTTGGGACGTTTTCCTATGTTAAAGGTGCTATGTAAATGCAAGTTGGTGTTGGATTATATTGCAGGATGCCCCAAATTCCTGCCATGCCTTCATGCCTATGGTATGGCCAGTGATGATTAGTAGATCAATGAATCTTGTTGTAGTGCTGCATAGCTGTAATTGTGCAAAAGCGCACAGGTGTCATCAGCCATGGCTGCAGGGGATAGCCTTGATCTCTAGGAATCCACCCAGAGACCAGCCTTTCTGCATAAAGAGTGGTGGCATGATGGACTGCCTTAAAATAAAGGCATTGATTTTAACTCCCGGTGGATTGCCCCGCTCAGGCCTGAGTTAAAATTACAGTCGGGTCTCAATGATGTCATCGGGCCACAACATGCATATGTAAAGAAGGACCCTGTTGGGTTCCGGCGTGTGTCCTTGCTGCCTGCTCAGGAGCGCAGGTTAAAATTGCAGATGTTGCGATCGTGGTGGCTTTCGGACAGGTAAGAGCCAGGGTGATTTTAATTGCCCACCCATCAGGTTTCTGCTGAGCGAGTAGGGTTAAAATTGCCCCCATTGTGACAGTGTCCAGGGAAGAAAGCATTGACGATGCTGTGCTGCTAATTGCAAACAAGCTGCACATTTAGAGAGTGGTATCCTTTCTTGTTGACATTCACCAGGCTATTGATGTAGGGAGCACATATGGTCATGTGGGGACAATTTCTGACTGCTTGGTTTTGAGCATTCCTGCCACTTGGTAAAATTGCAGTGTCCCGTCATGTTGGTGCAGGGTGTCCACAAGGAAGGCGATGAAATTGCTAGCTGTAGAGAATAATACATACATGGCTAGCTTGATGCACCTGTGCACAGTTTGACCAATGTTAGAGGTGGCAGCCTGCAATGATTCCATGGCATTGTAAATAAGGATGGCGTTGGCCTTAACGGCTATTGATCGAGCGGTCGGTGCGTTTGTTGGAGTTGGACTGTAGGTCTGTTTGAAGAATGGGCCATAACCCTGTGACAGCGTTCTTTGCAAAGTGAGGCCTTCATAAGCAGTGCTTCTCAGTCAGATCCAGTTAGAAGCATGGTACTACTGCTGCCAATTTTTACTTTCTCTCATTTCCCGGGCCCTTTGCCAGCTGGAGGAAGTCCCGAGTCCTGATGTCAGCTAAGATTAACATTGAAACCTGCTGTACAAGTCCATGATGCACTGCGCTGAAATATTTTCTGGTCTTTTCAGGGCAGGGCAGTAAACATGTTTTTCTTGTTTCAGATGCAGATTGAATTTATACAACAAGCAAGCATGAACTTTAGGTTTATACCTGTACTTTTTGCAAATGCTACCAAGGCAAGTAAAGCCAGATGTTTTTCTTTGCTCCTACAAGTTCCTGCACGTAGATACATACATAAGGAATGTTGTCTGTAATCTTTTTAATTCCAGTGTGCAGCTTTATACAAAAAGGCTAAAGTCCCTCATGGCCAGAGTGATCTATTTGACAAAAAGTGGAATTTGATTAATTTTAGACAATATTAAATCTGGAAACCAACTGTTCTTGGGCCTAATTTGGAAATTTTCCAACATTAAGCATGAAATATGTAAAAAGCAAACAGCCTTGTGTTATCACTATTTGAAGCTTCAGCAGGCATCACTGTGCTGTCCAGGAATATGTAAATTAAGCCTAAAATAATTGGCCATTAAGTCTTGATTTTCTCCTATGATTAGCATTTTAATAATATGACTCAAAGCTATTGTACTGGAAGATCTCAAGATAGGCTTAGACCTCATTTGATCTCAACCTTCCAGAATGCCAATTTTACTATCTTTCCAGTAAAGCAGAGAGCTCTTTCATAATTGAATGAGCTGACTCTTTCTTCCCGCTGAGGTTTACCAGCTGCCACCCTCTGTAAAAGTATATTTCCCTGACACCAATCCTAAACTTGCCTTTCACAACCCTGAAACTGTGCCCTCTTGTCGTGTCACCTTGGTGCAATTAAAAGCAGTGTTTTGGATTTACTTTCTTTCCATGTCAGATTGGCCCAGATGGTAGCATTGTCACCTCTGAGCCACAGGGTTATTATGGGTTTAGGCCTCACAGGACTTCAGCGTATAATCTAGGCTGGCACGTCAGTACAGTATAGAGGTGCTGCTTTACAGATGTAAACTGAAATCCCAGTACGCCAGCCCAGTTGAATGAAAAAGACCATGTGGCACTAAAGAGTTCTCCTGTTTCTGGCCGACATTCCTCCCTTCAGCACTGCCAAAGAACCGACTAACTGGTCATTCATTTGCTGTTTGTGGGACCTTGTGTGCAATATGGCTGCCTTGTTTACATATAATTTACAGCCATTCGGCCCAACTGGTCCATGCCCGTGTTTACGCTCCACACGAGCCTCTTCCCGCCCTACCTCATCTAACCCCATCAGCATGTCCCTCTATTCCTTTTTCCCTCATGTGCTTATCTCGCTTCCCCTTAAATGCATCTATGGTATTCGCCTCAACTAGTCCACGTGGTTGCAAGTTCCACATTCGAACCACTCTCTGGGTAAAGAAGTTTTTGTCAACAAAACAGCAGTGACGACACTTCAAAAGTGGTTTTGAAGCTCTTTGGAATATCCCATAGACATGATAAGGTGCTATATAAATACAATTTCTTTTTTTAATCCAATTAAGTTACACATTACAAAACTAAAGGTATTAAGATGCTAAATCACTAAAACTAGGCAACAGCAGATTAGCTGATTATCTATAAATTGAGCCAATGGGAAGAAACCAGCATTGTAAATAGCTGGTAGCTGTGCTTCATAGGATCAGAGGAAAATAATTCCAAACAGAACTAAACACAGAGGTTAAAATTACAGTGTGCGATATTGGTAACAAGCGCGTATAAATTTTGTTTGTCTGTAACTTTTACAAAGCCGATCACCAGTTTATTCTAAGTAAAAGGATGATGAGGAAGGAAGCACGTATAGTGTAGAAGAAAAAAAGAAAGAATTGTATTTATATAGCACCATTCATGACTTCAGAAGGTCTCAAAGCGCTTTGCAGCCAATGAAGGACAGTCACTGTTGTAATGTAGGAAACGCAGCAGCCAATTTGCGCACAGCAAGCTCCCACAAACGGCAATGTGATAATGACCAGATCATCTTTTTTTAGTGATGTTGATTGAGGGATAAATATTGGCCAGGCTACCGGGGTTAACTCCCCTGCTCTTCTTTGAAATAGTGCCATGGGATCTTTTATGTCCTCCTGAGAGCGCAGACGGGGCCTCAGTTTAACGTCTTATCCGAAAGATGGCACCTCCGACAGTGCAGCACTCCCTCAGCACTGCACTGGGAGTGTCAGCCTAGACTTTATGTGCACAAGTCCCTGGAGTGGGACTTGAACCCACAACCTTCTGACTCAGAGGCGAGAGTGCTACCCACTGAGCCAGAGCTGACACAAAAGGGAAACTAAGGAAGTGAGGATATTACAAAATAGTATTTTTGTGAAATGTGATGATAACAATGAGATGAGATTAACTCTTGGATTGGCAGCAGATACAGGGACATTCCAATCTCCATTTTTTAAGCATTTTGTGGACACACCGTGGCATTGAAGTGAACCTCAGTATTACCGTGATATAATGCTGTTACCAACAACGACTTTTATATAGCACGCTTGAAGTAGAAAAGCATCCGCAGCACAGAACAGGGATGTAAGGAAGAAGAGGTTTTACTAATGTTGTATTAACACTAAACCTCACAAATAAACACTTAAAAAATTCAAAGGCAAATAAAATATATAAACACGTTCCATCTGCTCACCCTGATAGAGTATTATTTCTCAGTAAAGTTGCCTCTTTCTGTCAGCTAACCCCCAATTTAATGTCATAAATCTCTTTTTGATACATGACACAATCCCATACAGAAGAAGAATACAAACCTCAACTATAAAAACAGTAGAGGTCAAAGAAGTAAAAAAAACAACTGACCGTGGAGGAATATTTCCTCTGTTCATTACTTGTGGAGAGATCATAAGCGCAGCCCAAAGAATGCATTTAGGATTTTGCTACAATTAGCTAAATCTGGGAAACCTTCCCCATTATTACTACTGTACAGCTGCCCCAGGTTTTCATCACGTTAATTAAATGCCACTTGGTGCGAATGCTGTTCTGCAGTGCCTTGTTTTCCATCAGCCTATGTTGCCTTGTACATTCTGTAAAATTCTCCCTTTCATTGCAGGCTCATGTGCCCAACTGGCTGCAGAACACACACATTTACAATTGGCCAAGAGATCAGAAGCGAATCCTCCTCCGATTGCTGAGAGAAGAGGAATATGTTGCTCCACCAATTGGACCATTACCCACCATTCATACAGTCCCAGTTTAAGTCCTTGGCCTTGATTGCCCTCCCTTGTTTTTTGAATTAACTTGCGGCAGACGTTCTTGCCTCAGTAGAAACACTTTGAAAGAAGTGCACTGTATGGAAGTTATTGTAGTTAATCTGAGTCTTGCTAAGCTGGTCCAGTGCTGTGGTCAATGTTTTCTCCCTTGGTATGTAATGGTGCAGACTCTGCAGTAACGCTGTTAATTGGCTGCTTAACCTACTGAAAGCTTCTCTACATCAAGGTCTTCAACACTAGGATTACACATGACCCGTGTATATTTTTTTAAAAGCTTCTAAATTTAACGCAGCATGATTACACCAACATTTTAACCCTTCAAGAGCTATGCATGCACTGCTACATCCAAATCTAAATTCGAACAAAATTTCAATTTTGTGCAAAAGGAGACCTGTGAGTTGAGAGGTGTTTTGTGTGTTACAGCAATCCCACTGTACAATACTTGAGTAACACCAAGCACACTTCTGTAATGTACTCTTTGGAGAAATTGTTAATAAGCTGGCCAATGGCCTTCAGTCAGGAAACTTCTCTTTTTAAAAAAAAAAACCCCTTCTCCTGGACAGCAGTAGAATGCTGCCTGAGGTAATGATAAGACTCCGCTAGGTTTATTGCTCTCAGTGGTAGGTTCACCGCAGAAAGAGGAACATCAGCCGAGGGCTTGCTGCTTCCTCCTATCTGTTTACTTTCAATTGACCACAAGCAGCAGGGGAACCCTCGAGGAAGGGGAACAGTCAGAAAGTTGATGGTTGGCTCTGTTTAGCCACTGTCACCAAGTTTAAAGTGGGTGAAGATGGCACCGTTACTATCAGCAACAAAGTGCAGCTCACTACTTTTCTTTTCTCCATCCAATTTCCTGAGTCAGAAGGCTTTCAACTGTGGGGAGTGCCAAAGCTGGGTCCCAATCCTGTCCTTATCCAAAATCTACATATCCACACTTTTCAAAGATTGAAGAAATAGAATTGGATGGAGAGTCTCGCAGGGCTGTTTATTACAGCAAAGTTTACAGCACAGAAAGAGGCCATTCGGCCCAACAGGTCCATGCCGGCGTTTATGCTCCACACGAGCCTCCTCCCACCCTTCTTCATCTAACTCCATCAACATATCCTTCTATTCCTTTCTCCCTCATGTACTTATCTAGCTTCCCCTTAGAGGAATCTATGCTATTTGCCTCATGGGGTAGCGAGTTCCACATTCTCACCACTCTCTAGGTAGAGAAGATTCTCCTGAATTCCTTATTGGATTTATTAATGACTATCTTCAATTTTTGGCCCCTAGTTTTGGACTCCCCACAAATACTAACAATACATTTTTAAGGTGAAGGACACTCATCGTGTTGGCTGGTTTCAGATGCACTGCAATTGGGCTACAGTGACTGAGGTGAGGAAAAGGGGGAAAAAACAGCCAGGGCCCCTACTGCTAATCTCTGGCCAGCAATCCCCCAGCTGGGAAAAATGTCGGAGAACTGGATCAGGCTCACCTTTATGTCCTCCCTGGTTGACTAGCTTCACTGACATTATAAGCTCACACCTGAAGATTGTCCACTGGGCTGAGGTACTGAAGTGGTGCCAGTGCCTGTGGAACTGTACACCAGTGAAGGGCAGCACCTTCAAGAGGGAGGGAGGAAAACTTCAAAGACAAAGAATAAAATAGTCAGCTCAGTTATATTTCCCACTGCTCGTTATTATATTGACCTCACTGTAAGAACCTAAGAAATGGGAGCAGGAGTAGGCCATACCCCCCCTCGAGCCTGCTCCGCCATTCACTAAGATCATGGCTGATCTTGTACCTCAACTCCACTTTCCCGCCCTATCCTGATATCCCTTGATGCCCGTAGTGCCCAAAAATCTATCGATCTCTGTCTTATACTCAACGACTGAGCATCCACAGCCCTCTGGGATAGAGAACTCCAAAGATTCACCACCCTCTGAGTGAAGGAATTTCTCCTCCTCTCAGTCCTAAATGGCCGACCCGTTATCCTGAGACTACGACCCCTAGTTCGAAACTCTCCAGCCAGAGGAAACAACCTTCCAGCATCTGCCCTGTCAAACTCTCTAAGAATTTTATATGTTTCAATGAGATCACCTCTCATTCTTCTAAACTCCAGAGAATATAGGCCCATTTTATGTAACCTCTTCTCATAGGACAACCCTCTCATCCCAGAAATCAATCTAGTGAACCTTTGTTGCACCTCCTTTAAGGCAAGTATATGATTGTTTAGGTAAGGAGACCAAAACTGTACTCAGTACTCCAGGTATGGTCTCATCATAATTCTATTTCAATTTTTTGATCATTTCCTATAACTATACTTCCTTACTCTCATATTCCAACTCCCTTGCAATAAAGTCTAATATGCCATTTGCCTTCCTAATTGCTTGGTGTATTTGCATGTTAGGTTTCTGTGATTCGTGTACAAGGACATCCAAATCCCTTTGCATACCAACATTTACTAGTCTCTTGCCTTTTTAAAAAAAAAAGATAATAATCTGCTTTTCTATTCTTCCTACCAAAGTGGATAATTTCACATTTCCCCACATTATACTCCATCTGCCACCTTCTTGCCCACTCACTTAACCTGTCTATAATCCCTTTGCATCCTCCTCACAGCTTACTTTCCCACCTAGCTTTGTATCGTCAGCAAACTTGGATACATTACACTCAGTCCCCTCATCTAAGTTATTGATTTAGATTGTAGATTATTTACTATAACCAACTATAGAAGAGATGAGGAGAGATGAGATAACAACATCACCTTGTATTTATATAGCGCCTTTAATGTAAAAGGTCCCAAGGTGCTTCACAGGAGTGTTATAAGATATAAAATTTGACACACAAAATAACTCCGATAACTCTCTAATGCCAGGGGAACTGTATACCCCTGGCAAACTTCAGGAAGTGGGGAGGAAAGGATCAAAAAATTGAAATAGAATTAACAGACTTTGGCCTAGAAATTCAGTGGGCTGCGCCACCCGTTAGCACCTTAAGAGGGCACTTAGTGGGTTGGACGCCACTGCCCACGCCTCCTGCTAAATTTAGCAGTACGCTAATGGTGGCACTAGCCGTTAGCGCTGCGCCGCTACCGATGACGTCATCGGTGTGCGCAGCGCCCTGCTACCACCCCGATCGCGAAATTTAGTAGCGCCCCCTGCTTTAATGCCAGTCGCTATTTGCGACCGGTTCAGGGGGGGGCCTATCTGCGACAGTAGAGGCGCTGAGGTGCAGGGCGGCCATTTTTTTTGCTGGCCACCTGCCAGCACCTCTCCGTGCCGGCCTCCTGAGCCCTCCCGCCCCCCGCGGAGTGCCGGATGTGTTCCAAGAGCCCGGTACTTCTCCTCGGTGCCGGGCTCTTTTGCCAGCACTCGCGATCTTTGATCGCACTACAGCAGGCCCCTCCCCTTTAAGAAGGGGAGGAAGGCCTGCAGCGCGCCGTGCCACAGCGTGTGGCGCTGCGGCACGTTGCACTGCGATATTGAGTTGCAGCGCCCAAAGAGGGATGCGGGGCACCTCCAGTAGCGCTACGCTTCCCTCTGGGGCGCGCAAAGTCAATTTCCGGCGGGCGGCCGCGACTACTTCCGGGGCGCTACTTTTGGCGCCCCAAACGTGGCCCCACTGAATTTCTAGGCCTTTATCTCGAAGTATAAATTTGTGTTTTCCAAGACTTTTGGGATGGATGGTTCCTTCACCAGGTACGAATGGGAATGAACATTTCATCCCTGATGCCCATAATTGCTGATTAAAACACAGCCATGGCAATGTGTCAACAGACTGACCGACTTAATGGTTGAAGGGCCACTATTCTCATGAACAAGCAGTTGGCAAACTTAGAAAATTTGTTTACAGCTGTCAAGATGATGCAAATCACATGCATGACATGATCTCTTCTGCCTCTTTGCTTTCCAAATTTTTTTTTTTTAATTGTGATGACCGTGCTTTTAAAGGGGAGACGGCTCTGGCCGAGCAAAAGCTGAAGTCATCGTCAGAAACTTGGAGTCACCACAGCGCTGTACTGTTGAAAGGGGTGTTACTTGTGGAATTTTATTTGCTGCACAATCTCTTATCATTTATTTGTGCAAATTGATTACCTTATATTAAAGATCAACCAAAAAAAAAAGAATATTTTTTCAGAAAAAGTCATTGAAAATGTTCCCGCTTTGTAATCTCAACAGGAAGTTCAGGCAGATTCTGCAGCCATTTTAATGGCAAACAAAAGAAATCAGCTTTTACTATGGTAACATTTAATTAATTCCACATTCCCTCCTGTTCCACAGTGTTGTTTGATAGGTTGGGTTTATATATATTTATTTTTAAGATTGATATTCTATTAATGTAAATTAGACACTGGATTTACCTGACATCAAAAGGCAATAATGGTATTCAAATTTCTTTCAACTGAGCCGGGAGGCTTGGATGCACATCAATAATAGTGACATTTTATGCCTGTTGTTTCTTATTGTCCCACCATTATTTTTTAAGATGGCAATCAGATCTCCGCCAGAGTCAGGATTCTGTGTTGGTGAGCTCAAGGAGAGCGCACATCTCCAAACAAAGGGCTCTTTTAATGACGCAAGCAATAGTGTAGAATGTAGGTTTTCCTTCTACCTGAAGATTGCTGTTACAAAATTCAATTCAAGGTAAAGGTCGTCTGATGTCTTTTCCGTGGCAACGCCAACTTCACGTGAAGGGGATGAGGCGCCGTCGCAATCCACATAAAATGAGCTCTGGCTGTGTGGAGGGGTTTTGCTGTTGTGTAGGAGATCTGAATGTAGCTGGGCCACAGTAATGTCAACCCCACTGTCTCATAAATCATGAGACAAACTTAAAAATCATGAGATTTGGTAAGAAATCATGAGTTGCTATTTTTTTCAAATGTAAACCAATATAGACTGACAGTTCGTTTATAAACCTCATTAGTGGCTTTATTTAACCTCTAACAGGTCACAGCTCTTTACAAAAACTACATTACTGCATCTGAAAACGCTTTACAAAAATGTTTTTTTTTAATTCTACCCGTTGTCACCAACCTTCACCTGATGCCCAACACGACCGCCATGCAATGCAGTCCCTGCAGCTGCCGACCAAATGTAAGCTTTGAGAGAAAAATTCAAAAACACCTTCCCATGGAGACAGAAGTCCCCCTCCCCCACCCCTACCTGCCGCCATAGGCTGCTCCAAGCCCCCTCCTGCGACTTGCCTGAGGGCTGGTGCGGGCATTGATGTCTTCGCTCGAGCAAGCCGCCCGCGGAGGCGCGACCAGTGTCGGCAGCTCGTCCCGAGTATGTAGATGTGGCCCGAGGGCCGATTTCTATCGATCCTCGGGCCTCTTGCTTCCAAGGCCCGCCCTCCCGTATTATAAAAAATTTGGGGATCCCCTATGACACAAGAGTATTTTTTTTTCAGTATAAAATTTATTTATACAAATAAGCATATATATTTATTATCATTTTTATTTTACTTAATGTAAGAGCAGGAAGGTGCCTAGGTTCGATCCCTGGCCTAGCCTGAGTTACCAGATCTGAGCTAGGGTGGCAGTAGCGATGCTACAATTGGTCTCGAAGCCCCTGTTTCTTATCTCAATACCACACAGCCCAACAGGGGTTACAGCCTTGCTGCAGGCCCAGAGATTGGCCTGTCTCTTTCTTCTTTGCCCGCCCCCTGCCCTCCAGAGCAATGTGACGTGCACACTCTCCATCTCCGCCACTGACCCATTTAATGAAGAAACGCCGCCGGTCTCTTCAACTGGGCGACTGGCTTCCAAGCGACACAGGGCCATGGGTGGCTCCGCATGAGGCAGGGGACAGACGGGTGGAAAAAAGGAAAGCTCGTCCTCGCAACGCCGGACTAATTTTTCGCCCTCAGTTTCAAGATTAGACGTTCGAACTAAACTCCCTCTATTCTATTAAAAGCAGTGAGTGGGCGATTGAAGCAATCAAAAAAAAAAACTTACTGAGATAACATTGGTAGATTACAAGCCAGTGATATGCAGGCAGCAGTGCTAGAGAGGTTCAACTCGCCCAACCATATTGCAAATGGTGTCCAACAGTGCGCATGCCCAATCTTTGTATCTGAGACTATTCCAATCGTTTCAATACGCAGGGGAGACTACTGATGGGAAACCAACTCGTGGGAGACTACTAATGGAACAAACACACGAACAATGATCGACGGGTAAAGACCCTCTGGTCCATCGAGTCTGCCCCACACAATTGCGATACCTTGCGTGTCACAATATAAACACTACACCCCACCTGAAACCATGTGATCTCCTGGGCGAGGCAACAAAACAGATAAAAAACCCAGGCCAATTTGGGGGAAAAAATCTGGGAAATTCCTCTGCGACCTATCTAGGGGATCGAAACTGGTGCAGGAGATCACTCTGGCCCTGAATTCGCTGCAGTACCCACCTTCTGTAAGAGGTGATCTCCGCCCCAGCCAGAAACAGGTCCAGCTCTCGCTTGAAGGAATTCAGCGAACCAGCATCATCGCACAAGACGGCAGCGTGTTCCAGAGATCCACTGTTCTCTGGGAAAAAAACCTCCTGACATCTAACCTAGATCTAGCATTACACAACTTAAATTTGTGAGCCCTGGTCCTCTAACCTATTTAATTGAAACAAACTGTCAGCTAGAACACAATCTATTCCCTTTATCTTATAAACTTCAATCTGATCACCTCTCAGTCTACGTTTCTCTAATGTGTAGAGTCCCAACTCTTTTAGCCTATCTTGGTAACTAAGATGCTTTATACCAGGAATTAGTCTAGTGGTCCAAAGCCTCAGTATCACCCACCACGTGAGGAGACCAAAACTGGACACAGTATTCCAAGTGCGGCTTGACTAAGGTCTTGTACAAGGACAAAACAGTCTGCCTCGTCTTGTACTCAATTGTCCTATGGATACACCCCAACACCCTATTTGCTCTAGCTATCACTTCACGGCATTGCTCATATACCTTTAAGGCACTAGAATGCCCAAATTTCTTTCTCCACCTTCTTTAATGCCTTTCCCTGAAGGGTGTATGAATGTTGAACATTTGCCCTGCCCACATGCATGACTGCACTTATCTAAGTTTTACATCATTTTCCAGTCATGAGCCCAATCTCCCATTAAGATCTTCCTGAAGCAGACGAGCATCATCTACAGTCCTAAACCACCTTGACCCACTGAAATCTTCTCCCCCCCGGGGGCCGATGGACCCCCAGTTAAGAATAACTCCTGACCTAACCCACGTGTCCCAGCAGCCAATCATAGGAGACGCGGCGAAGATTAATAGAGTAGAAAAAAATCGTGAGTTTTCAGCATTGAATCGCGAGCTCACGAGTTGTAGTAAATTTAAATGAAAAATCACGAGTCTCGCGATTAATTTGTGAGAGCTGGCATTACTGGGTGGGCCAGACAGCTCAGTGCAGAATCGTGACTTGTCACAGAATCACAGAAATCCCACAGTGCAGATAGAGGCCATTTCGGCCCATCGAGCCTGCACCGACACATATCCCACCCAATCCCCGTAACCCCTACACCAACACCAACACATATCCCACCCTACCCCTGTAACCCCACGTATTTAATCCCCCTAACACTAAGGGTCAATTTATCATAGCCAATCAACCTAACCCGCACATCTTTGGACTGTGGGAGGAAACCGGAGCACCCGGAGAAAACCCACGCAAACACGGGGAGAATGTGCAAACTCCACACAGACAGTTGCCCGAGGCCGGAATATTTGTTGACTATAAGTCGGGCAAATGATTCCATTCATCGTGACACTTACCCGTGTAGCAAGAGTTCTAGCCCGATAATTTTGCATTAAAAACCCCCGCCAGTGTTGAATATCACTTGCCCTGTGTATATTCACTCCAATGTGCTGCACCAAACTAGTTCAGCAAGCCTAGTTCAGCTTAACATCTGACAGAACTTACTGAAACCACCTATTTTAACCTTGAAAACAACTGGACTGTAATTCAGATCTGCTCAGATACGACTTCAGTCATTTCCATCCATTATTCATCTCTGTTTGAAGGTGGTGATTCATGGTAGGATACAGCTCCGTGGGCCCAGGAAGCCACAAGTACCCTCTTGGATGAGTGCTGCTTAATGGGTAAACCTGGGCAATGAGTGCCACCAGGCCACGACATCACAGGTGAGTTCAAACCTCGCTCTCCTCATCCAGTGTCCATAAAGAATGTGCATCGCAGCAGAGGTAAGCAAAACAAGAAGCTTGTCCGATAATCCTCCCCCACCCCAGCCCCATGCACACAACCCAAAGACACTGAGACCAATGGTAGCATTCTTGAGGACAACTAACTCAACACAAACTGGGGATTTCTCGTTTCCAGGCTAAGGACCGCTTCATGTGGTACATTTACCCACGGATCTTTTTGAGGCAGCCCCATCCAAATCCTTTACAGCATTGCACCTGATCAGAAGCAGTAGCTCGAGCTGCAGTACACGGGTCCCTGATCATTGAAGCCAGAGTCCAAATCTGCAAAATCAATAAACGAACTGACTGTTGCTTAGCACCCTGACAAACCCTGTCGGCACCTGCAGATTAAAATCGTTTCAGTGGGGTTTTTTATAACCTGTGTTGGGACTTATTTTTTACATTTTTGAATCACTGGGTTGGGGTAGAAGGGAGTTCCCCATTTTATAAAAAGCCAAGAATGATTAAAAAAAGTCATAACACCTGTCGACATCAGGCAGTTCTAAAGTCCGAAACTTAGAGAACTCCCTTGACACACATTGTACAGTCATACAATACTGAATCCAGGGCCTCTGCCAATCAGTGGGCAAATGGCCTTCAGTCTGTGTATTAAGTTTTAATGAGACCTGTTAACTTTAGACAGACATTAGAATGAAGCCTTGGAGTATATCTGCTGAGTGCTATCTGATCTCTGTGAATGAATAATGGGGGAAAAATTAGTCGCGCCCCCTTTGGGGCGCTAACTTCGCTGGGGCGCTACTTTTATCGCCCGGAAAAAATTAGCGCCTCCATGGCCGAAATTCACCGGTTGCGCCCCAAGAGGGAGGCGGGGCGTTTCCAATAGCTGTGGGGCGCTGCGAGTGAATTTCGTGGTGCTACGTGCCGCAGCGCCACGCGCTGGTGCACATCGCGCTGCGGTACTGTAGGCCTTACTCCCCTTATTAAAGGGGAGGGGCCTTGCGCAGCGCTACCCGGGGCCCAGCTAGGCCGCCAGGGATCAGAGTGCCGGCAAAAGAGCCCGGCACTCAAGAAAAGTACCAGGCTCAAGGAGCGCAGCCGGCACTCCACGGGGGAGGGGGGGGGCAGCAGAGGAGGCTAGGGACGGCAGAGGGGGCAGGTGCTGGCAGGCGGCCAGCAACAAAAATGGCCACCCGGCAGCTCCCCTTTACTTTGCGCCGCCCTGGCCGCAGGTAGGCCCCCCCTGACCCCGTCGGACATAGCGTCCGGCGGTAAGTCAGGGGGCGCTACCGAAGATCGCGAGCGGGGCGCTGCGCATGACGATGATGTCATCGCTGGTGGCGCAGCACCGTGGGGCGCTACCGGTTACCGCCGCCGCGAACCTCCAGCTGAATTACGCGGGAGGTGCTGGCGGCGCCGCGCCCAAGCGCTAGTTGCTTTGCGCCTCGTTAGCGCCCTCTTAGGGCACTAACAGGAGGCGCAAAGCAACTGAATTTTTAGGCCTATGTCTTTTATAACCACCTCTTGTTGGAATCTGAAAGCTGAAAGTGTTTGGACTTCACACACTTGGGGCTGGATTTTGCCGGCGCTCAGCGGTCGGGTTTGGAGGCGGGTCCGCTGTCAAAATAGCAAAGATTGACAGCGGGTAGGAAACCCGCTGTCAACCCGCCTCCACGCGAGTCTCCCAGGTGTCGGGTCTGTCTGCGCAGAACTGACCCAACACCAAGCGGCAGGGGAGACAATTGAACTCATTAAATGTCTTGTTAACAGACAATTTAATGGTATTTTGAGGCTTCCTTCCAATTTTACGTGCTTCCCCCACGGGTTACCCGCTGCTCGGGGAACACGCCAGCTCACCCTGGCGTGAGTTGAGTCTGCTTTGATTTATCTGATAAGCTGACAGCTGCAGAAGTGGTTTAAAGGATGCCATGTTGCAGATGGTCAGTTTCAGAGCTCAGAAACTGTTGGTTACTGCATGTGTAAGATATATAGAGATTTCTTTAACTTGCAAGTGTTTAGATCCAACTATATGTCCAGTGCCACCTCATTGTAACAGCCTCTCTCACGATTGGCAGATCGCTTCTGTCATCTCACCTGCAGCTGCCATCTATTGCAGCAACATCGGTGCCCTAGAAACTATCACATCCTGGTCCTCAGAATCCCTCCACGATCAGCCCCAACACCAACATCACCAGGCGCACCAACAACATCACCAACCTGTTCCGCCATCACCTGATGCTGCACAGGACACAGGGTTTCAGCCCCTGACAACATTGCTGCCCGGAAGGCCAGCAATGGCATCACCATAGCCAGATTAACTTCACTTGATGCTGTAAACCCTGGCTGCCACATGATGCGCCAGATTGACACCATCCCACACCAGCACCGTGAAGCATCCCTTTAATGTCCAAGCCATTCCATGCACACTCATTACCATAGCGGCACGGGGGGGGAACTCAGTAAGACACTTCTCAAGGTGCGCACAGATCTGTCCAATTATGGGCAGTTTTGAAAATATAGATTTCAATGGATGACAACACATTACCAGAAACTTCACATGATCATTGGCTAAACCTCTCAAATGCCTACCCTTGTGTATTGTTAGTTGGTATGCTTGCAGTAGGATGAGGTTGAGTGTAAGGGTTGGCTAGTGAGATGGGGAAGTGATAATGTAGATAGAGAGGGATGGGTGGAGGTGCAAGGTAAGTTGATGTGAGTAAGGATGTGCAGGAGTAGGGTATGGAAGGCAGAGTGATGGGGATGTGATGAGTGGCACAGCAGGGTGAGGTTGAGTGTGGCTTTGCAGTAACGTTCGTGATCCACTGAGATCATTGAAAGGTTGGCGCCACTGCAGCCAGGGACTCCTGACGACATCCCTGCTTTTGCCCTCCTGTGCAATGTGCAACCAGGCTGCGTTGGTGTCCTGGGGAGGTCTCTTCCACCCATGGGAAGGGAAGAGAACCTCCCTGTGTGCTGTGACTCCCTCCATAAGCATATGGAGGGAGTCATTGGAGAGTCTGAGTGCAAGCGTCCACCTCTGTACAGTACTTGTCAGTGTTTGCAGCACCTCAATGCTGTCAAACACTGACAGAACAACTGTCAAACTAAATGTGGCCGTGGTCCCTTTAAGGAAACCGGTTGATGACGCGTCATCAAATGACATCATCAGACCCGCTTCCTGTTAATTGGTCGGGAAGCCCACAGGGCAGGCTTAACAAGGCCAATCAAGGGAAAATCCCGTTGACAGAGCGGAGGCAGCTGGGGGCGGCACCAAAACCCGGCAACCAGCTCTCCCGCCACCATCCCGACACCGCTGAGAAAATCCAGTCCTTAGTTGCAGCAGGCTTAGGTTCTGTGTTTACCTTAACAAGATGGCAACTAAACACTTGCTGCATCATTTTTAGTAATACCAAGTTAAATATCATTAGGAAAAGTCACGTGCAGGTGCAGGAGGAGCAGTCTTTGGCGGGGCTCTCACAGGCTCCAAAAGCCAGAGGACGGCTGCCAGAAGTATCTAAAGAGTCAAAGCAGGGAAGTGAGCAGCCTGCCTCTACCTCTGCTGAAGCCACAGGGGATGCACGGTGTAGGAGTTGTATCATAGAATCGTAGAATGGTTGCAGCACAGAAGAAGGCCATTCGGCCCGCCGAGCCCGTGCCGGCTCTCTGCACCTCAGCTAGTCCCACTCCCCCGCCCTTTCCCCGTAGCCCTGAAAATGTCTTTCCTTCAGATACTTATCCAACCCCCTTTTGAAAGCCGTGATTGAATCTGCCTCCACCACCCTTTCAGGCAGTGCATTCCAGATCCTAACCACTCGCTGCGTAAAAAAGTTTTTTCTTTCATCGCCTTTGGTTCTTTTGCCAATCACCTTAAACCTGTGTCCTCTGGTTCTCGACCCTTCCGCCAATGGGAACAGTTTCTCTCTACCTACGCTGTCCAGACCCCTCATGATTTTGAACACCTCTATCAAATCTCCTCTCAATCTTCTCTGCTCCAAGGAGAACAACCCCAGCTTCTCCAGTCTATCAATGTAACTGAAGTCCCTCATTCCTGGAAACATTCTCATAAATCTTTTCTGCACCCTCTCTAAGGCCTTCACATCCTTCCTAAAGTGTGGTGCCCAGTATTGGACACAGTACTTCAGTTGGGGCCGAACCAGTGTTTTATAAAGGTTCATCATAATTTCCACACTTTTGTACTCTATGAGCTGGATTTTCATTGAGGAGTCGGGTAGGAGGCAGGACTACAACTTTCGGGGTTGTAGTCCCGCCTCCATCGAGTTCTAGCCAACCCACGCGATTTTGACTTGATTGACCTTGTTGAGCCCGCCCAGCGGGCTCAGCAGGCCAATTAAGGGCCACCCGGCAACAGGTGACGTCACAGATTGATATTTCATCTGTCAAGACCTTTTGACAGATGAAATATCAGTGTTTGACAGCTGTTTGAAGACGTCAAACACTGACAATCTGTACTCTAAGTTAATTCCTTCCTCTCAGGATGATTTAGAGATCTCTCCAGAACAGAAAGCTGAATGCTGCAATTTTTGACAGCTCACAGCCATTCTGCTTTCTGTGCCGGTGAGATGAGGGACTCCCGAGACCTGAAGGAAGGAAGGCTGTAAAGGTAAGTAAAGGTATGTAAGACGTATTTAAACACTTTACACACACCAAACACACTTACCTTTGCACTCACGCACCCATCACTCACCTGAACACCGGACATCTCGACCCCTCCAAGCCCTTCATCCCGACGGTCCGCCTCCTCTAACTTGGTGTGGTTTGGCGCCGTCGGGTTCCCACACTTCAACATTAAAAATAGGGATTAGGCTAAAAACTGCCTGTTAACTACTTGTTAACAGGCAGTTAATTGGCACTAATCCCCTTCCCGCCTCGGGGAGGCGGGTCCCAGTGCGGGGCGGGTACCCGCCTCCTTTGAAATTGGCATGGAGGCAGGTTGGGGGCGGGATGGGGTCGAGACCCCCGATTTCGGGATTTTAACCCCCCACATGCCTCCAATCCCACCTCCACGGCCCAATGAAAATCCTGCCCTATACTTCTATTTATAAAGCCCAGGATCTCGTAAGCCTTTTTAACCACTTTCTCAACCTGCCCTGCCACCTTCAACAATTTGTGCACATATACCCCCAGGTCTCTCTGTTCCTGCACTCCCTTCAGGATTGTACCATTTAGTTTATATGTCCTCTCCTCATTCTTTCTACCAAAATGTATCACTTCGCATTTTTCTGCGTTAAATTTCATCTGCCACGTGTCCGCCCATTTCACCAGCCTGTCTATGTCTTCCTGAAGTCTATCACTCTCCTCCTCACTGTTCACTATACTTCCAAGATTTGTGTCATCTGCAAATTTTGAAATTGTGCCCTGTACACCCATGTCCAAGTCATTAATATATATCAAGAAAAGCAGTGCTAGAACCGACCCCTGGGGGACACCACTGCATACCTTCTTCCAGTCCAAAAAACAACCGGTCACCAGTACTCTCTGTTACCTGTCACTTAGCCAATTTCGTATCCATGCAGCCACTGTCCCTTTTATTCTATGGGCTTCGACTTTGCTGGCAAGCCTATTATGTGGCACTTTGTCGAACGCCTTTTGGAAATCCATGTACACCTCGTCAACCGCATTGCCCTCATCAACCCTCTCTGTTACCTCATCAAAAAACTCGATCAAGTTAGTTAAACACGATTTGCCTTTAACATATCCGTGCTGGCTTTCCTTAATTAATTGTAGGAAGAGAAAGATGAAACAATTGTAGATGCACAAGGGTATGCACATGGGTGTGTTATAAAATGTTAGATGGTTAAGCTTCTGTTGAATTTTTGAGCCACATAAAATTATTTCTTTGCACCACTTTCCCGTCTTGTCCATTTTTGCCTGCTGCCTGGCAAGTGGCCTTGTCTGTTGGAGTGAATGGTAAGACATTGTTTAACCTCGAGCAATGGGTGTCTGAGACAGGAATGGTTTGGTCATTTTAGGACTGCTTTGTGGTGGTGGGGGGGCAGGGAGGGGGAAGTTGGTTCAGCATCTGGGTGCACTGGTGCAACCTAACTAAACCGTGCCATTAAGAGGCCATCCCGGGCCTCCCGGGCAGCAATGTGCACCACTGATGGTGCCAAGTCCATTTCAGGTTCCTCCTCCTCTTGTTCCTCCTGCTCCTCCTCCGCCTCCTCCTCCTCCTCATCCTCCTCCTTCTCCTCCTCAGAAGAGGCTCTGCGCTTTGCGTCTTGCTCGTCCTGCAGCTCCAATCCTGACTGCTGTGCCATGTTGTGCAGGGCGCAGCATACCACAGTCATTCTGGAGACCCTGGCTGGTGCATATTGAAGTGCTCCTCCAGACCTGTCCAGGCACCTGAAGCGTATCTTCAGCATCCCAATTGCTTGCTCTATTACACATCTTGTCATAATTTGGCTTTGATTGTAGCGCTCTTCAGCCTCATTACTTGGCCTCCTCAAGGGTGTCATCAGCCACGTCTTCAGTGGATACCCCTTGTCTCCAAGCAGCCAGCTGGTAAGTCTGGTGGGAGGTAAGCTGAGGGAGAGTGGACTGGCGCAGGACGAATGAATCATGACAGCTCCCTGGGAACCTGGCACACGCATGCATGATGATCTTTTTGTGGTTGCAGACAAGCTGCACATTGATGGAGTGGAAGCCCTTACGGTTCATGAACACTCCTGGATGATCTAGGGGTGCCTTGATGGCCATGTGTGTGTAGTCGATGACACCCTGCACCTGTGGGAAGCCAGCCAGAGCCGCAAAGCTGAGTGCTCGCTCAGTCTGACTGGCTTCATCATACATAAGTGCCTAACTTGTCAAACATGGCATCGGTCACCTGGGTGATGCATTTGTGGGTGGCCGACTACGAGATCCTACAAGTGACTCCTGCAGATCCCTTTAAGGAGCCTGAGGCGAAGAAGTTGAGGGCGGCGATGACATTGACTGCCACTGGTAGCACGTGTCCACAGGTCCACTTGGTAGTAGGTCTCTTCCAGGAGGCCACAAATGTCTGCCACAACCTGACATGATAGCCTGAGCCTCCTGAGGCACTGGTGTTCAATCATGCCCAGGAAGCTCATCCTCTGCCTATATACCCTGTGTTGGGGGTATCGCCTCCTGTGAAGTGCACCCCCGTGCTCATGCCCTCTCTCCTGTGGAGTGGCAGGTCAGTGAGGAGAAGGCTGCTGCTGCTCCTGCTGGTGTTGGTGTTGCTGGGGCTCATCTTGGTCCGAATCGGAGGTCCAAGGTGAAACAGCATAAGTGACACCCATGCTGATCTGATATATGACAGAGGTAAAGTGGAGATCAGAGGCACAGTCCTCCAATGTAGTGAGAGTGACTTCCAAAGTTGTAGAAATTACTTGCAAACTCCTGATAGCAAACTCTCAGCATGAGTGGTGTCAGCATGAGCCTTTCCCTTATGCAAGGAAGCTGGTGTGAGGTGTGAGTATTTATGTGATTTTTTTAAGCTATCATTTGTTCAGCTCCCACAATTGCCACTGTGCTCTCGCCTTACTTTCACTGGCGAGGTTCAGCAAGCCCGGGAATCCCATGGACAGCCAGTAAAAGCTGCAACATCGGGTTAAAAAGGCTGTTAATAGCCTAATGATCTCTAAACTGCTTTAATTAGGTCGCCCGCCTCTCCCGAGGGGGCCTCTCAGGCACTGACTAACACGCCCGAGTTAAAGGCGGAAGCTGGCAGGTTGAAGCCAGCTTCCCGGCGCGCTGTCAATTTCAGTGCTTTTAACTGCCCACCCGCTTGCAAAGCCGCACACTCGTCAAAGTAAAAATTCAGCCCATTGTGGGGGGGATTTCTTCTGAGTGCAATTTGTTAACAACATTCAAAACAAAAGTTTACATGATTTCGCTAGAAACAACAAAGTTGGAAAATCTCGGCCCCCATTTCATTTTCTCTTGTAATTGTTCCACTCCTTTTCCCCGCCCCCCCTTTCCTTTTGTTTCTCTCTCACACCTGGCAGCTATCTTTTGCCCTGCCAGTACACTTTACACCTAATCCCAGCCTATTACCATCTCATCTAGCTTCTAATCTCTTTTACTTCTTTTGTTTCTTTTATTCTTTTGTCCGATCGCAGCCCTGCCTCCGATCTAGTTTCTTTTCTTTCCAGTTTTGAAGAAGGGTCCAACCCGAAACGTCAACTCAAATTTCTCTCCACGGATGTTGCCTGACCTGCTGAGTTTTTCCAGCATTTTCTGTTGTTATTTTGGAAAATCTTCTTGCTGTGTTTATGATCTTGCTAGCACATAGCAACTGGAAGAAAGCTTTCCCTCCATAGTGACAAGAATGTAAAAGTGTTCCATTCTGCAGCACTGACACTCCCCACCTTCATAAGCGCAAAGAAAACTTAGCAGCCAGCCCTACAGATGAAGCTATGGTGTGAGGAAAGGTTCCTGGAATTAACTGTAACTGAAGTTGACCTATAAATGTAGGACAGTTCAGCATTCTGCTAAAACAATGAGGCACAAACCATCAAATTCAAAAAAATTACAATTGATCCCAAGCCAAACCTTAGCTTGGTTACCACTGAGCTAGCCCACGGAATTTTGTGTCAACTTTTTATCTGTGGCAGTACTGTGTGTCGTTTTTTTGTGGCCAATTGATTTATTACCCCAGCGAACTGTCGAATTACTGCCGGGTTAGAAATCAGCTTTATCTTTAAGCCAGCTAGGAATCAATTGAGACCAAAATTTATTCTACTGGCTTTGAATACTGAGCTTTTCTGAAAATGTACGATCTCAAAAGTTATTGGTTTATTTTCCTAATTTTGCTGTTAAATCTTTCAACATTTTCCTTTCTGTAAAAAATTATATGAGTAGTTTTACAATCATATCAGACCTGTGTCTGACAAAAGTTAGCTTGGCTGAACAACTGAGGTGGTGGATCTCCATACTGTATAACATACTCCAGGATAGAGTGTTGGCGCATCCAGATAATGTGGTATGATAGCTCCAGGTTAGTGGGTTGGTTGACTAGGGTTATGAGGTGTGATGGATCTCATCGAAACTTATGAAATTCTAACAGGACTAGACAGACTAGATGTTGGAAGGATGTTCCCGATGGTTGGGGAGTCCAGAACCAGGGGTCACAGTCTAAGGATAAGGAGTAAGCCATTTAGGACAGAGATGAGGAGGAATTTCTTCACCCAGAGAGTGGTGAACCTGTGGAATTCTCTGCCAAAGAAGGCAGTAGAGGCCAATTCATTAAATATATTCAAGAAGGAGTTGGACATATTTCTTAAGGCTAAAGGGATCAAGAGATATGGAGAGAAGGCAGGGACAGGGTACTGAATCTGGATGGTCAACCATGACCTCATTGAATGGCGGAGCAGGCTCGAGGGGCCGAATGGCCTACTCCTGCTCCTATCTTCTATGTTTCTATGTTTCTATGGCTCACAAGGGTTTAATGATGGCTCTCTGAAAAGAAAGAAAGACTTGCATTTATATAGAGCCTTTCACGGCCACTGGATGTTTCAAAGCGCTTTACAGCCAATGTAGTACTTTTGTCACTGTTGTAATGTGGAGTTATGTGGTATGATCGCTCTCTAGGGTAGGCTGATGGCTCTTTGGGGTTTTGTGATGGATCTCCAGGATACAATGGTGGCTGTAATACTCAGACATTGAGTATATTCAAGACTGAGATCAATAGATTTTTGACACTTAAGGGAATCAGGGGATATGGGGATAGGGCTGGAAAGTGGAGTTGAGGTAGATCAGCCATGATCTTATTGAATGGCGGAGCAAGCTCTAGGGGGCCACTGTGGCCTACTCCTGCTCCTATTTCTTGGGTAACATTTTTAGATGCTATTCCAGTCATCATCATCATCATTGGTCGACTAATGTCGGAGCTCCTGTGACTGTCGGGAGGGTATCCTGGAGTGGGAAACAGGGTAACCACCCTCACACCCACTTAATGCAGCAGCGCTTCCACTTCACCAGCCATCAAATAGAGAATGTGATGCTGTGCCACTCCATCGCTAGCTCACAGACTTCATTTCTCGGAATATTTGAACTTCAAAAATATTGGGCCAGAAATTCGTGAATGGGGCTTGCCGCGCGTGCAAGGTCCCGATTTGCACTTACCCGACGCGCCTGCCGATCACCTCTAGGGACGCCTGGAATTCGTGTTTCAAAAAGAAGAATCCCGGGCAGCGTATGACGTCACGCCGCCCAGGAGTGCAGCCAGCGCGAAGCCTGTAGCGCGCTGTGCAATTGAGACACGCCCCTTGAGGTCTCAGTTTCACAGGACACGCCCCCAATGTTTCTGCCAAGCTGCTAAGCATTTTTACATGCAAAGCAGCAGTTTAAATAGGTTTTTGGAAGTTTTTTGAAGATTTTGGTAACTTTTATAAACTTTTTAAAATGTTTACATTATTTTGAAGAATCTGAAGTAGTTTTAAACAGAATTAAAGCAATTTAAAGACTTTTAAAAGCCCTAAAAGAATTTTTTTAATTCCATTTATTTATTTAGCAATGTCGTCGTCATACGTGTCTTCACACTGTTCCCTTTGGGGAACTGTATGAAGTGGTGGAAGGATTTATGGCCATGATTAACGCTCATTCCGTGACCGTAACCATCTTTGAACCAGCCATTAGGGCGGTTAGTCCTATGGCGGGAGGGTTTTACGGGCTCCCACAAGCTATACAAGGAGCCACCCACACCCACGGACGCAAATATCCCACTGGATGTCAACCCAGAATTTAGAGCCGGAGCTCCGACTCCACTTGCCGGGACTGTCTGGAGCGGGGTTCGAAACCCTACCCTGATCTGGCCCAGCGGCGGGGATCCTACCGCTATGCCAAAGGCCCAATCCGATTAGCAACGTGAAATGGCTGGAATGAGCACAATTCACGGCATTAAAAGAACTCACAATTGAACTGATGATGACCTCAGCAATCTCCTCAAGGAGGTGGAGGCGCAGCGCCTGCTCATCATTGGTAATGAGAAGTCAAAGGCGCCGCAAAAAGGGCAGATGATAGCTTGGTCTTTCAAGTGGCAGCATAGGGCTCCAGTCACGGGGAGGGAAAAGGCGCAGGAAACCTTTTGTGTGGAGTGGGCCTTTTGCGTAGCAGTAAGCATCCCCGCTGCTGGGCCAGAAGGAGTAGGGTTTCGAACCCCACTCCAGACAGTCCCGGCAAGTGGAGTCAGAGCTCCAACTATAAATTCTGGGTGGACATCCAGCGGGATACTTGCGTCCGTGGGTGTGGGTGGCCCCCCCCTCAGATGGGTTGTGGGAGCCCGTAAAACCCTCACGCCATAGGACTAACCACCCTAATGGCTGGTTCAAAAATGGTTACGGTCACGGAATGAGCGTTAATCACGGCCATAAATCCTTCCACCACTTCATACAGTTCCCGAAAGGGAACAGTGTGAGGATATGTACGACGATGACCTCTTGCGCAATGCACCTCCTTGGACCCTCAGTCGCAGATGCGAGGGGGAAAATCGTGCAATTGTTAAATTTTTCATTTTATTGACATGTAAAATGTTGGCCCAGTAATTCCCTTCCAAATGCGCGAGTACGGTCGGGGTACTTACGCGTCTGGCCGGAGGAAATGCCGGTTTTCAGCATGCACAGCGCATGCGGGGAAAACCGGCATTTCCTGTCCTCTGAACGAAGGGGTTCAGAGGTAGAACGCGTGCGCAGTAAAATTCGCCGCTTTCATTCATGCTTTCAGTGAGGTCAAGTCCTTACAACTTACACATGAAAAAAGCATGGGTACAGTTGCTCCAGAGGCTGCGGAGGAAGATATTTCTTATCGTGGAGCTTCTGAAAGTATGTATGTCTGTATATATTCCTTTGCGTGTTATGTATATATTCCTTTACTTATGTGTATGAATGTATTATTTAATTATGACTTTCAGAGAAAGTAACTTATTGGAAAATCATAATTAAAAACATACATTCATACACATAAGTAAAGGAATATAAAACATACATACATATACGTAAAGGAATATATGCGGACATACATACATAATTACTTATTACTGATGAAAAGTTTCTTTCTTAAAAGTGCTGGAAATGTTACATTACTCATTTTAGAACACTCATTTTCACATTCCATTCACACAGCCACAATTGCTCCTTCTACCTACCGTTCTGAAAACCCGTTTAAAAAAAAAAATTTAAACTTTAAAACTTACTTAAAATTTCTTAAAATAACTTCCCTCCCTTTCCCAAACAAAAATATTGCCTTTCAGAAGCTCCACGATAAAATATATCTTCCTCCGCAGCCTTGGAACAACTTTACACCTGCTTTTTTCAAGTGTAACTTGTAAGGACTTACCCTCACTGAATCCATGAATGAAATCTACGAAGTTCACTGCGCAAGCGCTGCCTGTGCAGCCTCACGCGCTGTGCCTATGAACCCCTTCGTTCCGAGGTCTGGAAATGCCGGCGTTCCCCGCATGCGCTGTGCATGCTGAACGCCGGCATTTCCAATGGCCAGATGCGTGAGTACCCCGACCGTACTCACGCATTTGGTCACGAATTTCTGGCCCATTAGCCTTTTTAAAAGCTAACTCAATGGTTGCCTCCAGATGCAACCACTTACCTTTAAGTTGGCACGTCCTTTTAAATGCCCTTGTCATTCTTTGTCAGTCACCCCTTCCCCCCCCCCCTCACCCCTAGTGAACTCTGAAAGAGAGGTAGCGAGGCGGAGAGGTTTAGGCAGGGAATTCCAGAGCTATAGTAATCTGGGATGTTATGATTAAGGTTATCCACCAGGTGCTGCTGTAGCCAATGCTGCTACTAAGGTCAGAGGTTTGCTTCCTGTTAAGGTCAGAGGTTTGCTTCCTGTATAGGTCAGCACAAGGTGGAATGCCAGGATGCTGATGCAGGCTGTCTGTAAACGTGTTTCCCAGTTGTTAATAAAGTACTCGTGTTAATTCTACGATATCGCCTCTTGTTCCACTTAATGGATTTATCACATTTGGTGACGAGGCAACTTAAGGACCCCGCATAAAGAAGAAAAGTCTGCTGGGACGTTTAAACAACAAAATCACGAGCTAAAGTTAGCTACAAGCTGGAAGAGAGCATGGCTGCCACGGTAGGAATGGTTTCCGCTTTTGATATTCAAGCACAAACCTGGGAAGAATACTGTGAAGTGTTGGGTTATTTTTTCAAAGCAAATGAAAGAAATGATGCCGGAAAAAGGAAAGCCATTCTGCTTAGTTCAGTGGGAAGCCAAACCTACAATTTGATGAAAAATCTGCTCAGTCCTGAAAAGCCTGGAGACAAATCATTTGTTGAATTAGTGGCTTTGCTAAAAGAACATTTCAACCCTAAGCCTAGTGAGATTGTACAGCAGTTCAAGTTTAATTCAAGGAACAGGAAAGAGGAAGAGAGTGTAATGGACTATGTAGCGGTGTTGCGTAAATTAGCACAAGATTGCAATTATGGGAACAACCTGCAGGAAATGCTGTGAGATAGGCTAGTTTGCGGAATTATGGACAACCGAATGCAGCGTAGATTATTATCAGAGACTGGGCTTAATTATGAAAAAGCATTGGAACTTGCTCAAGCCATAGAGACAGCGAACCGAGATGTAAAAGAAATACAGGGTTCAGACAGGGCTAATGCTACGCAAGTTGCAGGTCAGGTTGTTGTGCACAAGTTGAACATGCGTCAGAAACCACAACGTGAGCATGTGAAGGCATGTTATAGATGCAAGGACGATCACCTTGCGAGTGAATGCCGGTTTCTGGAGGAAAAGTGCTACAAGTGTCGGAAACAAGGACACATAAAATGAGCTTGCAGGGCAAAATCACCTGTGGAGGAATCCAAACCAAAAGGGGGAGGACAGCAAAACCAAGGGAGAGAAGTGAAAAAACATGGAGCACACCACATCAGCAGGGAAGCTGAGGAAGAAGAGGACATGTTCATAATGTATAGCATGTTAGAGAACATTCCAAAAGTGGCTCCTATCACATTGCAACTGACAGTAAATGACTCTAAGGTGAACTTTGAAGTGGATACAGGGTGCGGCGTGACCATAATGAACAAGGCAGAGTACTCAAAATTGTGGAACCGTGCAAAAGTTCCAGAGTTAAAGCCTTGCTCCCTGCATCTTAAAACATATACAGGTGAATGAGTAGCAACATTAGGTACAGCTAAGGTAACTGTGCAACACAGGGACACAGTGGAACAGCTACCTGTAGTTATAGTATCGGGTACTGGACCAAACCTGTTAGGTCGGGGCTGGATAAAAGAACTTAAATTAGACTGGGGAGCAGTACATCAAATAGATGTGGGCAAACAGTTGACTTTGCAAGAAGTGTTGAGTGAACATGAGAGTGTGTTCAAGGAGGAACTTGGTACATTTAATGGCCCCCCAGCTAAGATTTATGTAGACAAGGAGGCACCGCCAAGGTTTTTTAAACAACGACCTGTGCCTTATGCCATGAAGCCAAAGGTAGAGGCTGAGCTTGACCGTCTATTGAGAGAGAACATACTGGAGCCGGTGAAATGTTCAGAATGGGCAGCTCCCATAGTACCTGTGTTAAAACCTGACAATTCGGTAAGACTCTGTGGAGACTATAAATTGACTGTCAATCGGGTGTCCAGACTAGAGCAGTATCCTATTCCCAAAACAGAGGATCTCTTTGCAAACCTGGCTGGAGGAAAGAAATTCACAAAGTTGGATATGAGTCATGCCTACTTGCAGATTACACTGGATGACAAATCAAAGAAGTATGTCACCATAAATACACACAAGGGCTTGTTTACATATAACCGCTTACCGTTTGGTGTCTCATCTAGTCCAGCTATCTTCCAGAGGACAATCGAAGGTGTACTGCAAGGGATTCCACATGTTTCCATCTATCTGGATGACATTCTGGTGACGGGAAGAACCGACCAGGAGCATCTGAGCACTCTGAGAGAGGTACTACAGAGATTGGAGAGGACAGGTTTCCGGCTCAAGAGGAGTAAGTGCACTTTCCTGGGGAATGAGGCAGCGTTCCTGGGACACAGAGTGGATGCCACCGGGCTCCATCCACTCAAGGAGAAGGTACAAGCACTGCAGGACGTCCCTGCTCCTACAAATGTGGCTGAGTTAAAAGCTTACCTGGAACTGCTGAACTATTATAACAGGTTTTTACCAAACTTGTCAACTGTGTTAGCACCTCTTCACAAACTACTGCGCAAGGAGACACAGTGGCAGTGGGGAGAGGAGCAGGGGGTTTCATTTGAACAGTCCAAGAAACTGATGCTGTCGTCGGATGTGCTGGTTCACTACAATGCAGAGAAAGACATCATTCTCTCTTGTGATGCTTCACCTTACGGGGTGGGGGCAGTTCTTTCACACTGCATGGAAGATGGAACTGAAAGACCAATAGGGTTTATGTCCCGAACTCTAACACCAGCGGAAAAAAACTATTCCCAGTTAGACAAAGAGGGGTTAACAGTAATGTTTGGGTTACAGAGGTTCCACAAGTACATATATGGCAGGAAGTTCACCATATGCACCGATCATAAACCTCTTCTCTCTCTTTTCAACGAAATGAAAGCAGTTCCACAGATGGTGTCACCCCGGATCCAGAGGTGGGCAGTAACGTTGAGGGCATATGAGTATGTCATCGTCTACAAGGCGGGCAAGTACCATGGGAACGCAGATGCCTTGAGCCGTCTTCCACTGCCAGGCACACCTATCCGTGCAGCTCCAGAGGACAGAGTTTTGATGTTGGAGGACACTGACACGGCACTTGTGACTGCAGAGCAAGTAAGAACATGGACAGGTAAAGATCCAGTACTGTCTAGAGTTCGAGAATATGTGGTGAGGGGATGGCCACAGCATCCGGAAGGGGCTGACTTCACACCCTACAGTGTCAGGAAAACAGAGCTGAGTGTGTAGGATGGTTGCGTGTTGTGGGGAGCACGAGTGATTATTCCATGGCCAGCATGACAGTCTATCCTAGAGCAACTACATCAGTGTCATCCTGGGGTCTCGCGTATGAAAGCCTTGGCTAGGAGTTACTTGTGGTGGCCAAAGCTAGATGAGGAGATAGAAAATCTAGTCAAGACATGCAGCACTTGTCAGGAACACCGGAAGGCACCAGCAGCAGCTCCTCTCCACCCCTGGGAGTGGCTGGATAAACCATGGAGAAGATTGCACTTAGATTATGCGGGTCCATTCATGGGGAAGATGTTCCTCATAATCATTGATGCACATTCCAAATGGATAGATGTATATCCTATAAATTCTGCTTCCGCCACTACTACTATAGACTGCCTGCGTTGGAGCTTCAGTAATCAAGGGCTACCGGAGATCGTGGTGAGTGACAATACCACTTGTTTTGTGAGTACAGAGGCAAAAGAGTTCTTGAGAAAAAATGGCATAGTGCAGGTGACCTCAGCTCCATATCATCCATCCTCGAATGGACTTGCGGAGAGAGCCGTACAAACATTTAAGGAGATGATGAAAAAAAGTGTAGAAGGGAGTTTAGCAGCCAAAGTGTCACGGGTTCTGTTCAGCTACAGAATAACACCTCAATCCACCACAGGACTCTCTCCTGCTGAGATGTTATTAGGTTGTAGACTACGCTCCACTCTTGACCTTGTCCACCCAGACCTATAAAAGGAAAATGGAAAACAGACAAAACAAACAAAAAGAGAACCATGACAAAAGAACAAAGAGCCGAAGTTTTGGAGAAGGAGATGCGATCCTTGCCAGGAATTTCAGTTATGGACCAAAGTGAATTCCTGGCTTCATAGACTCAATGACAGGTCCAGTATCATACAAGGTCATGTTGGGAGATGGTAGGGTAGTACGCAGACATGTAGATCAGATACTTCCCAGCCAAGGGGAAATTGAAATGAAGGTTCCAGATGCAATGACTGAAGACAGGGTTGCCCCCAGTTATCCAAGTGCATCTGTGGTGCCACCACCAAGGACAGAGATAATTCCACAGGAACCTATCCATCAAGAGGAAACCATCGTTGCAGAGTCAGATACTCTGAGCACTGCTCAGGAGCAGCTGGTGGCTTCACCACAAACAAGCAGGGACTTTACTGTTAGACGTTCACAAAGGTCTCGCAACCCACCAGAGAGATTGATACTGAACTGTTAGATTCGTCAAGTATGGAACATGATGAATGGAGACTCCTTATGTGACACTCAGGAATGGTTGTTTGTTAAGAAATTCATACTGAAATCTTAAGGGGGGAGGGATATAGTAATCTGGGATGTTATGATTAAGGTTATCCACCAGGTGGTGCTGTAGCCAATGCTGCTACTAAGGTCAGAGGTTTGCTTCCTGTTAAGGTCAGAGGTTTGCTTCCTGTATAGGTCAGCACAAGGTGGAATGCCAGGATGCTGATGCAGGCTGTCTGTAAACGTGTTTCCCAGTTGTTAATACAGGAAACTTTGGTTTATCCGGAGGTTGTATGGCCGGAAACTTTGCTCTAACGGCAGAAATCAGCAGCCATTTTAGTTAGTTTTTTTTTCTTCTCCTAGCATTCTGTTAACAGGCAGGCTCTGGAAAGTGTAGTGTCCGTGTGTTGATAAAGACACTGAAGACAGGAGTTGGTTCATAGGTATTTACTAAGCAAAGTCTGGGGGGGGGTTCTAACGGATATAAACAATACACAGGCTTATATAGCCCGAGTGGCAATCACCGGCACCACAGCACACCTGGGGCTCTTAAAGGCACATACACTACAATTCCTCCCCTTTTAGCTAACCAGTACATCATATTTTAAGTAATTATTAATTACATGTTATATGCAAAATAATATACATTGCTGTAGTTAATTAATTATAAGTCAGTCTCTCAGGAGGCTTCCTGACTCGGTCCGGATAACGCCTCGGGGGTGTAGTAGTTTCTGGTGGTGTAGTAGGTTCTTCTGGCAAGGCTGATTCGGCTTGAATGCCAGTGTCGGGTTCATCGGGTTCCAGTATCGCCGGATCGGAGGTAGATATGGGTATCTCTACTTCATCGTTAGATGTATAGAGTTGTGGTGTAGGTTGTCCCTTTTCGGATGACTTTATGATTTGGTCAGCATGGCGCCTTATTATGCTTTCTCCGATGTCCACGGTATACATCAGTGGTCCTAGTCGTGTGCAGATAGTTCCAGGCTGCCATTTCTCGGTACGGTAGTCCCGGGCCAAAACTTGTTGACCTATCTGGAAGGTTCTAGTTGGCCTTTCATTCATACCTTGAAACTGCCGGTTCTCCACGTCCCTTCTGATGTTGGGCTTGACCAAATCCAGCCGGCATCTTAGGTTTCTATTGAAGAACATCATGGCGGGAGTTTGGTTGGTAACCATATGTGTTGCATTCCTGTATGCAAATAAGAAGTTATCCACCTTGTGCTGAAGTTTTATGTCTTCATTACCCATGGCCTTTATGGCCTTCTTGAAGGTCTGGACAAACCTTTCAGCCAATCCATTGGTGGCGGGATGGTATGGGGCGGACGTGTAGTGCTTAACCCCATTGTTTTTTAAGAACTTTCTGAATTCTTCAGACACAAATTGTGGTCCATTATCAGAACAGATCTGTTCCGGCAGCCCATTCCTGGTAAATATGGTCCTTAATACTGTGATGGTTTTTTCCGTGGTGGTGGAGGACATCTTTATTACCTCCGGCCACTTGGAGTGTGCATCAACAGCGATTAAAAACATTGAGTCCATAAATGGACCAGCAAAGTCGATGTGTACCCTTTGCCAGGGAGATGAGGGCCACTCCCATGGATGTAGAGGGGCTTGTGGTGGAGCGTTTTGGACCTTCTGGCATCCTAGGCAGCTCTTGGTCATTTCTTCGATGTCTCCATCGATACCTGGCCACCATACAAACGCCCTGGCTAGGTTCTTCATTTTCACTCCACCCAGATGCCCCTCGTGAAGCTCCTTTAGCACTTTATCCTGGAGTTTGGGTGGAATCACCACTCTGGATCCACACATCAAGGTTCCTCGGCACACTGACAGCTGTTCTCTTCTTTGCGAGAATGCTGGCATCCGTGGTTCGCCATGTGCTGGCCATCCCTTCACTGTTAAATCGTAGACCCGTGAAAGAGTCGGGTCATTTCTTGTTTCCCTTTCAATGGCAGAATTTGTTACTGGTAGACATTCCACTATGGTAGAGTGGAACATCTCCATTGGGTCTACTGTAGGTGCCTCTTCTACCGTTGGCAACGGTAGGCGCGATAAACCGTCAGCATTCCCATGCTGTTTTGACCCTTTGTATTCTATGTTGTATTGGTGTGCCCCTAGAAAAAGGGACCACCTCTGTAGCCTTTGTGCTGTCATAATGGGAACACCCTTTTTAGGGTTGAATATGGAGATGAGGGGTTGATGGTCAGTCAACAAGGTAAATTTCTGTCCGTGTAGGTAATGGTTGAATTTCTTTACTCCCCATACCAGGCTGAGTGCTTCCCTGTCGATTTGGGCATAGTTACGCTCAGCTGAGTTCAATGAGCGTGACGCAAAAGCTATCGGCCGTTCTGAGCCATCAGGGAATTTATGCGATAATACTGCTCCTATGCCGTAAGGGGATGCATCGCACGCCAGTCTGATTGGCAGTGATGGGTTGTAATGAGCCAAAACTTCTTTGGATGTGATTAAGTCTTTGCATTTATGGAAGGCACTTTTGCAGTCTTCGTTCCATTTCCAAATTATTCCTGTTTGTAGCAGTTCATTAAGAGGGTGTAGAAGAGTTGATAAGTTCGGTAAAAATTTATGATAGTAATTTATTAATCCCAGGAACGACCTTAATTGTGAAACATTTTCAGGTGCTGGGGCTTTTATGACCGCCTCAATTTTTTCAGGTGACTTATGCAACCCTTCCTTATTTATTATGTGGCCAGAATATGATATTTGATTTCGGAAAAATTCGCACTTGGGGCGATTTGCTCGTAGGCCCCGTTCTCTCAGCCTAGTGAGCACCTGCTCTAAATTGGCAAGGTGCTCGTTGTCGTTTTCTCCTGTTACAAGGATGTCGTCTAGGTAGCATTGAGTCCCCGGAATCCCTCGGAGGACTTGCTCCATAGCTCTTTGCCAGATAGCTGGAGCGGATGCTACTCCGAAAACCAGTCGATTGTACTGGTACAGACCTTTGTGTGTATTTATCGTGAGATATTTTTTAGAGGCCTCTTCAACCTCCATCTGTAGATATGCCTGTGCCAAGTCAATTTTGGTGAAACGTTTCCCTCCGGATAGTGAGGCGAAAATATTTTCTATCCTTGGAAGAGGATACTGTACCGTGTGAAGTACCGGGTTTACAGTCACCTTGAAGTCTCCACAGATGCGAATTTTTCTCTGTTCTTCAGATTTATCATTCTTCAATGCTTTCTTCATGACTGGGACGATGGGTGTTGCCCACTTGCTCCAATCTATTTTAGATAATACGCCTGCCTTTTCCAAATTCTCCAGTTCTGCCTCGACTGCTGGACGAATTGCGTATGGCACCGGTCTTGCCTTAAAAAACTTGGGAATTGCTGCATCTTCCACTTTTATTGAGGTGGTGATGCCTTTCAAGGTTCCTAGTTTCTCTTGAAATGCTTCCTTGGCGTTGGCCAAGATGTCTTTTAATCGTTCAGGTATGACGTCATCATCATTTTTTTCCTTACTGGTCACCGTCAGTGCCTGAATGGAGTGCCAGTCTAAACGTATTTTTCTGATCCATTCACGTCCCAACAGCGGTGGACCACCATCTTGTAGAACGTATAAATACAACTTCTGTATTTCCTTGCCGTTGTATACAACAGGCACCCTTATTTTTCCTTTGGGGTATTCTTTCTGCCCCGTATATGTTTTCAAGATAATGGATGTGTCTTTTAAAGGTATCTGCGGAAATAGCCGCTCGTAATCCCGTCGATTTATGATGGTCAGAGCTGATCCTGTATCTAGCTCCATTTTAACTGGGGACCCTGCTATTGTGAGGGTAACCCAAATGGTCTGGTAATCTTCTTTGGTACTTACATTATGTAATTTGAGAGAGCTTAGTCTCTTGTTCCCGGAGTCGCTATCGCTTTTCTGGTCTTCGGAGCTACTGTCCGTCATCATTTGTACCTTTCTGTGCTTTTCCTTATTGATTCTTTTCCCGTTAGTGGATTTTTTGTTTTCAGATCGGCACACACGTGGAATGTGTCCCATCTTTCCGCATCGCCTGCATGCTTTTTCCTTGAACCAGCAGTCCCTCTGGTCATGGGTGGATCTGCCGCAGCGATAACATCTCTCGAAACCCCGTGTCATTTCATGGGTGCCGAAGTCCTGTGGCCTTTGCTGTATCTCTGCAGCTCCTATTGCACTGAAAGCCATGTCCGGTGTTAACTTTTTCTCAGAAGATACCTTTTTTTGTGTTTCTACACTTAGGGGATTGCAGATGAATTTGTCTCGCAGAGAATCTGCCAGTCCTGCCTCGAATTGGCAGTGTAGGGTATCAACAATCTCCTCAAAATTCTTGTCCATCGGTTCGGCTGGAGTGATTAAGTTTCGTAACAGCTTGTATGTCTTTGCGCCCATTAGATCCAGAAGCACTGAAGCTTTTTTTTCATCTTCTATTCCATTTGCGGTGCAATATACCTCCACTCTTTCCACATATGTGGTCCAATCCTCTATCTCGTTATCAAAAACATCAATATTACCAGAATTAGGCATCTTAGAAAAGATATGGCGCTTCCCGCGCTTTTCTTTCTTTTCTGTAGAAAAGATATGGCGCTTCCTGTGCTTTCCCGCCGCTGCTGCCGATGACAACGCTGTTTACTGCGGTTTCCGTTTGTTTTATTTTTTTATTTACTGTTGGAGACTCGTTCCCGCCGGAGTTTCTCTCCAGGTCTGAACGCTGACCTGCTTGCCGCGCCGGCCGTCTCCCGAGTGCTCCCTCCCAGTCCGTTATTGCTTGCCTCCGATTTCGCTGCCTGTCTCAGCTGTAGAGCCAGCCGCTGGAGCCCCAGCCTGACGCCCAGGAAGGATTAGCACAGTACCTGCCACCAGCTTGGCCAGCTGGTGAAACCACAGCTTCTCTCACTTCCTTGAGTCTTCAGGACGCCCGAGGAATCGATGTCCTTGAGGTGCTGCCGAATTGCAGGTAAGTCCGTTTCCACTTCGTCGCCACTGTAGTGTCCGTGTGTTGATAAAGACACTGAAGACAGGAGTTGGTTCATAGGTATTAACTAAGCAAAGTCTGGGGGGGGGTTCTAACGGATATACACAATACACAGGCTTATATAGCCCGAGTGGCAATCACCGGCACCACAGCACACCTGGGGCTCTTAAAGGCACATACACTACAGAAAGCATCTTTGTAGCTTAGCAACAGCTTCAGAGACACTTCAAGGTACGGGCCGAGTGTTTACGAGCTGTTGCTGAGCAACAGTGTTTGTTGTCAAATACGGAGATTTTCATCTCCGTATGCTTCAACGTTGACTTTGCATGTCCGGCACTTTTGATAGATTGGCAACACGCCGGTCCCGTCGGTGCCGGATATCAGAACTTTTCCTGTAACGTGCTCGTGTTAATTCTACGATATCGCCTCTTTGAGTCCTTGTTCCACTTAATGGATTTATCACAAGAGCTTAGAAGGCAACAGAAGGCACGGCCACCAAAGGTTGAGCGATTATAATCAGGGATGCTCAAGAGGGCAGAATTAGAGGAGCGCAGATATCTCAGGGGGTTGTGGAGTTGGAGGAGCTTACAGGAGATAGGGAGGAGTGAGGCCATGGAGGGATTTGAAAACAAGGATAAGAACTTTGAAATCGAGGCGTTGCTTAACTGGGAGCCAATGAAGGTCAGCGAGCACAGGGGTGATGGGCGAACGGGACTTGGTGCGAGTTAGGACATGGGCAGCCGAGTTTTGGATCGCCTGAAGTTTACTTAGGGTAGAATGTGGGAGGCCGGCCAGGAGTGCATTGGAATAGTTGAGTCTCAAGGTAACAAAGGCATGGATGAGGGTTTCAGCAGCGGAAGAGCTGAGGCAAGGGCAGAGATGGGCGATGTTACAGAGGTGGAAAGAGGCGGTCTTAGTGAAAGTGCTATGTGCTGATGTCGGGCTGGGAGGGCGCAGTTAGCTCAGCTATGATGTTCCCACCCACCCACCCACTAATGGATGAACTGAGATTTTCCAATCAGGCCTCGAATTTCTCACTAATTGGATAATGTATTAATAGCACCTGCCTGACCATTGGGGCTGGATTTTGCCGGCACTCAGAGGGCGGGTTTGGAGGCGGGTCCACTGTCAAAATAGCAATGATTGACAGCGGGGAGGAAACCCACTGTCGACCCGCCTCCATGCAAGTCTCCCAGGTGTCGGGTATGTCAGTGGAGAACTGACCCGACACCAAGTGGTGGGGGAGACAATTGAGCTCATTAAATGGCTTGTTAACAGCCAATTTAATGGTATTTTGAGGCTTCCTTCCAATTTTAGGTGCTCCCCCCACGGGTTACCCGCAGCTCGGGGAACACGCCAGCTCAACCTGGCGTGAGTTGAGTCTGCTCTGAGGTATCTGATAAGCTGACAGCTGCAGAAGTGGTGAAAAGAATGCCATGTTGCAGATGGTCAGTTTCAGAGTGCAGAAACTGTTGGTTACTGCATTTGTAAGACATATAGGGAGCAAAATTCGGTTGCTTGGTGCTAACGGGGCGCAAAGCAACTAGTGCCGGGGCGAAAAGCAACAAGCGCCCGGGCGCAGTGCCGCTAACGCCTCCCGCAAAACTCAGCACAGGATACATGGCATCAGCCCCTGACAACATTGCTGCCCGGGAGGCCAGCGACGGCATCACCATAGCCAGATTGTCTTCACTTGACACTGTAAACCCTGGCTGCCAGATGATGTGCCAGGTTGTCACCATCCCACACCAGCACTGTGAAGCATCCCTTTAATGTCCAAGCCATTCCATTCACACTCATCACTATAGCGGGGTGGGGGGGTGGGGAACTTATGTCTCAACATTCACTGGAACTCAGTAGGACACTTCTCAAGCTGCACACAGATCTGTCCAATAAGGGGCTGTGTTGAAAATATAGATTTCACTGTATGACAACACATTACCAGAAACTTCACATGGACATTGGCTAAACCCCTCAACTGCCTACCCTTGTGTGTTGTTAGTTGGTATGCTTGCAGTAGGATGAGGGTGAGTGTGAGGGGTGGCTAGTGAGATGGGGAAGTGATAATTTGGATAGAGAGGGATGGGTGGAGGTGCAAGGTAAGTTGATGTCAGTAAGGATGTGCAGGAGTAGGGTATGGAAGGCAGAGTGATGGGGATATGTTGAGTGGCACAGCAGGGTGAGTTTGAGTATGGCTTTGCAGTAACGTTTCGTGATCCACTGAGATCATTGAAAGGTTGGCACCACTGTAGCCAGGGACTCCTGATGACATCCCTGCTTGTGCCCCCCTGTGCAATGTGCAACCAGGATGCATTGGTGTCCTGGGGAGGTCTCTTCCGCCCTTGGAAGGGAACAGAACCTCCCTGCTTGCTGTAACTCCCACCATAAGCATATGAAGGGAGTCATTGGAGAGCCTGGATGCAAGCATCCACCTCTGTACAGAGCTTGTCAGTGTTTGCAGCATCTCTATGCTGTCAAACAATGACAGAACAACTGTCAAACTTGTTAGATCCGTGATTCTTAAAGTAGGATGTTTTCTAATAACTACACGGAGGCTGTAACTTAACAATCAACAGGTGTTTACTGGAGTAGGGTAGTCTCAAGACTGGCAGTACAGAGGCATGCTCAAGGCTTATATACAAGTGTGGTCACTGCCGGTACTACAGTATACAGGAGCTGTAAAAGTAGTTCTCTCTTAAAGGTACATACACTACAATTCCTCCCCTTTTAGATTAGCAGTACCCATAATATGCAAATAACAATTAACACTTTAACATGCACATTAAACAGAAATAGTCCACTTATAGATTCAGTCTTTGGGGCGGCTTCCTGATCCTTTCTGGATAGCGCCTTTCCTGAGGTTCTTGTTCTTGGTGCGGAGGCGATTCTGACCCCCTTTCATCGGTTTCCACTGCTACTGTTTCTGAGGTAGATACTACCGGTATGTCGGGTTCATCCCCAGGTACGCGAGACATGGGGTTGACTCGTTCCTGTGATGCTAAGATCTGGTCGACGTGGCGTCTCACAATGTTCTCCCCGACATCCACTGTGTACATTAATGGCCCCTGCCGTGTGCATATCGTTCCTGGTTGCCATTTCTCTGTTCGGTAGTCACGGGCCAAGACTGGTTGTCCTACATTGAAGCTCCTTGTCGGCTTCTCATTGATGTGCTGGAATTGTTTATCCTCAACATTTCTTCGCACATTTGGTCTGAGCAAATCCAGACGAGATCTCAACCTTCGGTTAAAGAACATCATGGCCGGGGTCTGGTTGGTAACTGCATGTGTCGCATTTCTGTAGGCTAACAGGAAATTGTCCACCTTATGCTGTAGTGGAATTTCATCATTGCACATGGCCTTTATCGCCTTTTTAAAGGTTTGTACGAACCTCTCAGCCAATCCATTTGTGGCTGGATGATACGGGGCGGATGTGTAATGCCTTACCCCATTCCTTCCCATAAATTTCCGAAACTCCTCGGACACAAACTGTGGTCCATTATCAGAGCAAATCTGCTCTGGCAAGCCGTTCCTGGCAAATATGGTCCGTAGGACTGTAATCGTTTTCTCTGTAGTGGCTGAGGACATTTTTATCACCTCAGGCCATTTCGAGTGCGCATCCACTGCTATTAAGAACATTGAGTCCATGAATGGACAGCAAAATCAATATGCACCCGTTGCCATGGAGAGGATGGCCACTCCCATGGGTGTAGAGGGGCATGTGGTGGTGCATTTTGGACCTTCTGGCATCCTGAGCAGCTCTTAGTTAGGTCCTCGATTTGTTGATCAATCCCCGGCCACCACACATAAGCCCTAGCAAGGCTTTTCATTTTCACCCCTCCCAGATGACCTTCGTGAAGCTCATTTAGCACTCTCTCCCTTAACTTGGGTGGAATTACCACTCGGGATCCACACATCATTGTCCCCTGGCATACTGACAGCTGTTCTCTTCTGGATGAGAATGCTGGCAACAGTGAGTCGCCATGTGTTGGCCATCCCCTCACCATCAAATCATATACCCGAGACAGTGTCGGATCATTGCGGGTCTCCTTCCCTATATCCGCATTAGTTACTGGCAATCGTTCAATTATTGACGAATAAAATATCTCGATAGGGTCCACTGCTGGTGCTTCCTCCACAGTAGGCAGTGGCAAGCGTGATAGCCCATCAGCGTTTCCATGCTGTTTCGTGCCTTTATATTCTATTTCATATTGGTTCGCCCCTAGAAAAAGGGACCATCTTTGTAACTGTTGTGCAGTCATCACCGGAACGCCCTTCTTTGGATTAAAGATGGAGACAAGTGGTTGGTGGTCAGTCAGCAAGGTGAACTTCTAGCCCATGCAGATAGTGGTTGAATTTTTTTACTCCCCATACTAGGCTGAGGGCCTCCCTGTCGATCTGGGCGTAGTTGCGCTCGGCTGAGGTTAGTGACCGAGACGCAAAGGCTACTGGCCTCTCCAACCCGTCTGGGAATTTGTGCGACAGCACCGCTCCAATACCATAGGGTGATGCATCACACGCCAACCGAATTGGTAGTGCTGGGTTGAAATGGGCCAACACCTCTTTTGATGTGATCAATTCTTTGCACTTCTGGAAAGCTCGTTTACATTCGTCATTCCACTTCCATAGTACCCCCGTTTGCAGTAGAGTGTTCAGTGGGTGTAATACTGTAGACAAATTTGGTAAGAACTTATGGTAGTAGTTCACCAGCCCGAGGAACGACCTCAGTTGCGACACATTTTCCGGTGCTGGAGCCTTGACTACTGCCTCAATCTTTTCAGGGGACTTATGTAACCCCTCTTCATCAATAACGTGGCCACAATACGAGATCTGCTTCTGGAAAAACTCGTACTTGTGGCGATTAGCTCGTAGCCCATATTCCTTTAATCTAGTGAGCACCTTCTCCAGGTTGGCGAGGTGATCACTGTCATTTTTGCCCGTGACCAGGATGTCGTCCAAATAACACTGGGTTCCTGGAATCCCTTGCAGGACTTGATCCATTGCCCTTTGCCAAATAGCCGGAGCCGATGCTACCCCGAACACCAGCCGGTTGTATTGGTAGAGACCTTTATGAGTGTTGATCGTGAGGTATTGTTTTGAGGCTTCTTCTCCCTCCATTTGCAAGTACGCCTGGGCCAGATCAATTTTGGTGAAGCGTTTACCTCCAGATAGCGAGGCGAAAATATCCTCAATCCGTGGAAGCGGATATTGTACCATGTGAAGGACTGGGTTCACTGTCACCTTAAAATCCCCACAGATGCGGACCTTCTTTGGTTCCCCAGGCGTATTACTCAACGACCTCTTCATTACAGGAACGATGGGTGTAGCCCACTCGCTCCAGTCTACTTTGGACAGTACTCCTGAACGTTCCAGCCCCTCCAGCTCTGCTTTGACGGCTGGTCGGATCGCATAAGGCACCGGTCTGGCCTTAAAAAACTTTGGGCTTGCATTTTCCTCTATTTTAATCGTTGCTGTTATGCCTTTTAGTGTTCCGAGTCCCTCCTGGAACACTTCTTGTGCGTCAGTTAGCATTTTTGACAGTCGTCCAGGTGTGACATCGTCATCCTTTTTGGCCTCAACCTTCAGTGCCTGTATGGAATGCCAATCTAATTGTATCTTCCGGATCCATTCACGTCCTAGTAGTGGTGGTCATCCATCTGGCAATACATATAGGTCCATTTTAGGTATTTCCTGGCCTTTGTATATCACTTTCACCCTTATTTTTCCTTTGGGGTAGACTTTTTGCCCCGTGTATGTCTTCAAGACAATCTCTGTAGCTTTCAAGGGTATATGTGAAAATAGCCGCTTGTAGTCCCTTTGGTTTATGACTGTTAAGGCTGATACAGTGTCCAATTCCATTTTCACTTGGACTCCGTCTATCTTGAGTGTGACCCAGATAGTCTGGTGATCCTCCATTTTGGTTACCTTATGTAGTTTCAGACAACCCAGCTCCTTGCTTCCGGAGTCTGTATCACTTCCCTGTTCGTCTGAACTACTGTCCCTCACCTTATGTACCTTTTTGTACTTCTCCTGTGGAGATTTCTTGCTGTTGGTTTTCTTTCCTGACCTGCAGACTCTTGCTATGTGTCCTGCCTTTCCACACTGTCTGCACACTTGGTCCTTGAACCAACAATCCTTCTGGTCGTATGTTGTTCTGCCGCAGCGATAACACTTCCCTGCTCCATATGACATTTCATTGGTGCCATATTCTTGCGGTCTCCGTTGTATCTCTGCAGCGTCCCGTGCGGCTGCTTCGTGTGATACTGCCATGCTGAAAGCATTGTCCAGCGTAAGATCCTTTTCTGATAGAAGCCGTTTCTGGGTTCCTTCACTTTGAAGCCCACACACAAACTTGTCCCTTAACGTATCTGATAGTCCCACTCCAAACTGGCAGTGTTTCGATAGCTTGCGCAGTTCCGTTAAGTACTCAGCATTACTTTCGTCTTTATGCTGGTTCCTTTTGTGGAACTTAAATCTTTCTGCTATCAGCAGCGGTGTGGGGTTTAAGTGGTCCTGTAGGATTTCTACTATGCTTTCGAAATTCTTATCCACGGGCTTCTCTGGGGTTATTAGGTTTCGCAGTAAGCCATAAGTTTTTGCACCCATGGAATTTAACAAAACCAGTGCTTTCCTAGCATCTGGCACTTCATTCACCCTGCAGTACACTTCAATGCGTTCCACATATGTCACCCAATCTTCGACTTCATTGTCGAACGCAGTGATACTGCCACTCTTCGACATCCCTGGGTGTGATTTAACTGTCTAAAATGGCGTCTCCCGTGCTCCCCCTTCTTCTCCACTGGCACAAAATGGCGTCTCCCGCGCTTTCCTTTCTTCCCGCGCTCGCCCTTCTTCTCCGCTGCTGCTTCTAAAAATGGCGTCTCCCGCGCTCTCCCTTCTTCTCCGTGGCTCAATGGCGTCTCCCGTGCTCTCCCTTCTTCTCCCCGCGGACACGGTTCAGCCCTTGAGCCCTGGCTGTGCTCTGCGCATTCTCCTGTGCGCCTTTCCCGTTGCCGTCGCTCGGTCCTGAACCCGGCTGCTGCTTTACCCTCTCTCTCTCTCTGTTTGTTTTTCCTCGACGCCACTCGGTTTTCAACCCCCGGCCGCGCCCTGCGCGCTTCACCCTCTCTCTTATCCCGTCAACGCTGCTCGGCTTTTTCTATGCCGTCGGTCGGCTCCAGCCGCCGCTGTCCGAGAAGGGTGTGCGCTGTACCTGTTGCCAGTCTGTTGCTGGATCGTCGTGGCTGGGGAACCAAGCTCGGCTCTCAACAGCCTCCCCTGCGATGTTTACTCTCTGCCGGATGACTGGGCGGTTGCTCGTGGTCGACGCCCGTGCTTCTGGCCTCAACTTTCTTCCACCGTCCTCCCGGAGCGAATCCTTGAAGAGAAATGCAGAGTTGCAGGTAGATTTGAATCGACCTCGTCGCCACTGTTAGATACGTGATTCTTAAAGTAGGATGTTTTCTAATAACTACACGGAGGCTGTAACTTAACAATCAACAGGTGTTTACTGGAGTAGGGTAGTCTCAAGACTGGCAGTACAGAGGCATGCTCAAGGCTTATATACAGGTGTGGTCACTGCCGGTACTACAGTATACAGGAGCTGTAAAAGTAGTTCTCTCTTAAAGGTACATACTACAAAACTCAATGTGGCCGTGGTCCTTTTAAGGAAACCGGCTTATGAGGCGTCATCAAATGACGTCATCAGATCCGCTTCCCGTTAATTGACCGGGAAGCCTGCAGGGTGTGCTTAACAAGGCCAATCAAGGGAAAATCCCATTGACAGAGCGGCTACAGCCGGGAGCGGGACTGGAACCCGGCAACCAGCTATCCTGCCACCATCCCGACACCGCTGATAAAATCCAGCCCTTAGTGTGCTGAATAGGCCTGATTTTGCAAAGTCCGCGTTATTTACATAATGTGGGTAAGTTTCCAGCGATATTCAGCCTGGCCCTGGCAGCTCGGCAGCAAAGGGTTGGGAGTGGGGAAATTGCAACTGCTTACAAGGGATGATGGGTAAAGTTAAAGGTGAGTGGCTGCATATGAGGACACAAACGTTGGTAGCCTTTACAAAGGCTTCTAATATTTCATTTATATTTCAGCTACTGCAACGGTTATTTGGGTAACAAAAATACCTGGCACAATAACTGTGGAGTTTGTAGCCAAATGATGAAGTGGCCAAAAAAGGAGATGGTAAACAGAGGACACGGGTTTAAGATAATTGGCAAAGGAGCCACAGGGGAGAGGAGGAGAAATTTCTTAGCACTTTCTGAAAGGGTGGTGGAAACAAATTCAATAGTAACTTTCAAAGGGGCATTGTATATATACTTGAAAAGGAAGCAGTTGCAGGGCTGTGGGGAAAGAGCAGGGGAGTGGGACTAATTGGACGGCTCTTTCAAAGAGCTTGCACAGGCACGATGGGCTGAATGGCCTCCTTGTTTGCTGTAAGATTCTACGATAGCTAAAGAATTTTAACATTTTTCACTGCCAGCCAACACTGATCCCACTATAAATCTATATGGTTAGTGCACTCGTAAAATTACCATCTGAGTTATTTTGACAAGTTACCAACCTGTATCTTAAATAGGTTAATGACTTATTTAAATTACACACATAGAAATTTTACACAAGAGTGTTAATCAGTGTACTAAAATTTTGCACAAGGCGTTAATCAATATGCTAAAATAGTGATCAGCAGAATTTGCGTTTACACAGGCATAGAGAGTGCTCACACAGACCTTGTATCTAGATTGTGACCATGGTGTAGCGTGTGAGACTAAGACAGAATTACAGAGTGACTATTCATTTAAATCAAGGTGTGGAGATGCCGGAGTTGGACTGGGGTGGACAAATGTAAGAAGTCACACAACACCAGGTTATAGTCCAACAGCTTTATTTGAAATCACAAGCTTTCGGAGCGCTGCTCCTTCTTCAGGTGAAGTGGAGAAATGCATAAAGACACAGCTTATATAGTCAGAGAATCATGCCAGATGTTTACAGGTAACCTTTCCAACTGCCATTTATCACACCTCGGCAGAGAGATAATCACAGCAGTCAAAGGTGTGAATGGTGTCCAAACAGGTCAGTCAGGGAAACATTACATCAAAGAACAATGAGGTGGGGTCACAAGGGGTCAAATATTGCAGATGCTGGGGTCTGTATGAAAAACAAAAACACAGATGTGGCCGGACCTGCTGTGATTTCCAGCCAAAAAAAATGTTTTTTGTCTGTTTTTTTGTTTTTCATACAGACCCCAGCATCTGCAATATTTGACCCCTTGTGACCCCACCTCATTGTTCTTTGATGTAATGTTTCCCTGACTGACCTGTTTGGACACCATTCACACCTTTGACTGCTGTGATTATCTCTCTGCCGAGGTGTGATAAATGGCAGTTGGAAAGGTTACCTGTAAACATCTGACATGATTCTCTGACTATATAAGCTGTGTCTTTATGCATTTCTCCACTTCACCTGAAGAAGGAGCAGCGCTCCGAAAGCTTGTGATTTCAAATAAAGCTGTTGGACTATAACCTGGTGTTGTGTGACTTCTTACATTTAAATCAAGTCAATGCAGTTTGGTAACGGCTTAGAAAGCAGGATTATGATTCAAACTGGCCAAGCAAGTGTGCACATTTTGCTGAAAATGGCACCTTTCCCCCACCCTGTGGAGATGCTGCATCACCACTGCTGGCAGGACAGTGTCATTACAATTACAAAGGTTTTTTTTCTCCCATTATAAATGTGGCCATAGGAATTTACCATAAAACAATTTAAAAATAAGGACAGAATGTATGATTTAAAAATGGGGAATAAATGATGTCCGTGTGCCCTGGTTCAACTATCCTACGCCCTCTCACTCGGTTTCATTTGAAGATTACACTGGTCTTCACCCCCCATGTGCAAATGTCATGGTATTTTGACTAGTATAGAATAAATATCCATAGGGTACATCTCTCTGTAGTTAAAATGGTTTAAGATGTTGACTGAAGTTTGTAGATGATTTAGGAAGTTATCTAACAATTTTTAAAGATCTATGATCCCATATATAATGAATGAGCTACTTGTGGGAACACTATTCATCACAGCTCTTTCATTTGGTTCTATATCGTAGCCATCTTTGCTTTACATAGAAATTCTAACACGGAAAGTGGCCATTTGGTCCAACCCAATCTGTGTTGGTATTTATCCTTCAGTCGATCAGTAGTCTTACTTATATGTGCCTCCTCTTTTCCCATATCCCTTTATGCCTGTTTCTTTCAACTACATAGAAACATAGAAAAATAGGAGCAACAGTAGGCCATTCGGCCCTTCGAGCCTGCTCCGCCATTCAATATGATCATGGCTGATCCTCTATCTCAATACCATATTCCCCCTCTCTCCCCATACCCCTTGATGCCTTTTGTGTTTAGAAATCTATCTATCTCCTTCTTAAATATATTCAATGACTTGGCCTCCACAGCCTTCTGTGGTAGAGAATTCCACAGGTTCACCATCCTCTGGGTGAAGAAATTTCTCCTCATCTCAGTCCTAAATGTCCTACCCCGTATCTTGAGACTGTGACCCCTCGTTCTAGACACCCCAGACAGAGGAAACATCCTCCCTGCAACCAGTCTGTCTAGCCGTGCCAGAATTTTATACGTTTTATTGAGAGCCCCTCTCATTCTTTCGTGTGTCTAATTCTGTTAGATTCAGGAGATGGTTCTGTGATAGTGGATTGGCGGTTAGGATCAGATCAGCCATGATCTTATTGAATGGCGGAGCAGGCTCGAGGGGCCGATTGGCCTACTCCTGCTCCTATTTCTTATGTTCTTATGTTCTTATGTTCTTCAAAACTCGAGTGAATACAGGCCTAATTGACCCAATCTCTCCTCACATGACGGTCCTGCTATCCCAGGAATCAGTCTGGTGAACCTTCGCTGCACTCCCTCTATGGCAAGTATATCCTTTCTGAGGTAAGGAGACCAAAACTGTACACAGTATTCCAGGTGTGGTCTCACCAAGGCCCTGTATAACTGTAGTAAGACATCCTTGCTCCTGTACTCAAATCCCCTTGCAATGAAGGCCAACATACCATTTTCCTTCCTAACTGCTTGCTGCACCTACATGTTTGCTTTCAGTGACTGGTGTCCAAGGACACCCAGGTCCCTTTGTACATCAACATTTCCCAATCTATCACCATTTAAATAATACTCTGCCTTTCTGTTTTTTCTACCGAAGTGGATAACTTCACATTTATCCACGTTCTACTGCATCTGCCATGTATTTGCCCACTCACTTAACTTGTCTAAATCGCCTTGAAGCCTCTTTGCATCCTCCTCACAACTCACAATCCCACCTAGTTTCGTGTCGTCAGCAAACTTGGAAATATTACATTTGGTTCCCCCATCCAAATCATTGATATATATTGTGAATAGCTGGGGCCCAAGCACTGATCCCTGCGGTACCCCACTAGTCACCGCCTGCCACCATGAAAAAGACCCATTTATTCCTACTCTCTGTTTCCTGTCTGTTAACCAATTTTCAATCCATGCCAGTATATTACCCCCAATCCCATGTGCTTTAATTTTGCACACTAACCTCTTATGTGGGACTTTATCAAAGGCCTTCTGAAAATCCAAATACCACATCCACTGGTTCTCCCTTATCTATTCTACCAGTTACATCCTCAAATAACTCCAGTAGGTTTGTCAAACACAATTTCCCTTTCATAAATCCATGTTGACTTTGTCTAATCCCATTGATATTTTCTAAGTGTCCTGTTATCACATCCTTTATAATAGACTCTAGCATTTTCCCTGCTACTGATGTTAGGCTAGCCGGTCTGTAGTTCACGGTTTTCTCTCTCCCTCCTTTTTAAATAGCGGGGTTACATTTGCCACCCTCCAATCTGCAGTAACTGTTCCATAATCTATAGAATGTTGGAAGATGACAACCAATGCATCCACTATTTCCATGGCTACCTCTTTTAATACTCTGGGATGCAGATTATCAGGCCCATGGGATTTATCGGCTTTCAGTCCCATTAATTTCTCCAGCACAATTTTTTACTAATACTAATTTCCTTTAATTCCTCCTTCTCACTAGACCCTTGGTTCCCTAGCATTTCTGGGGAGTTATTTGTGTCCTCTTCCGTGAAGACTGAACCAAAGTATTTGTTTAATTGCTCGCCATTTCTTTGTTCCCCATTATAAATTCTCCTGTTTCTGACTGTAAGGGACCTACATTTGTCTTCACTAATCTTTTTCTTTTTACATACTTGTAGAAGCTTTTACAATCCGCTTTTATGTTCCTTGCAAGTTTACTCTCATACTCTATTTTTCCCCTCTTAATTAATCTCTTGGTCCTTTTTTGCTGAATTCTAAACTGCTCCCAATCCTCAGGCTTGCTACTTTTTCTGACAACTTTATATGACTCCTCTTTGGATCTAATACTATCCTTAATTTCTTTTGTTAGCAATGGTCGGGCCACTTTTCCTTTTGTGTTTTTGCGCCAGAAAGGAATGTATAACTGTTGCAATTCATGCATTCATTCCTTAAATGTTAGCCATTGCCTATTCACCATCATGCCTTTTAATGAAGCTCCCCAATCTATCATAGCCAACTCACTCCTCATAGCTTCGTAGTTTCCTTTGTTTAGCTTTAGGACCCTAATTTCGGATTGGACTACTTTACTTTCCATCTTAATGAAGAATTCTATCATGTTATGGTCACTCTTCCCTAAAGGACCCCACACAACAAGATTATTAATTAACCCCTTCTCATTGCACAATACCCAATCTAGGATAGCCTGTTCCCTAGTTGGCAACTCAACGTATTGGTCTAAAAAACCATCTCGTACACACTCCAGGAATTCATCCTCCACAGTATTATTGCTAATTTGGTTTGGCCAGTCTATATGTAGATTAAAGTCACCCATGATTACTGTAGTACCCTTGTTACATGCATCTCTAATTTCCTGTTTGATGCCATCCCCTACATTACCACTACTGTTGGGAGGCCTATAGACAACTCCCACCAATGTTTTCTGCCCCTTGGTGCTTCTTAGCTCCACCCAGACTGATTCTACATCTTGATTTTCTGAGCCAATATCCTTTCTCACTATTGCTTTGATTTCATCCTTTACTAACAACGCCACCCTTTTCCTTTTTGCTACATATCTAACTTATTCTTAAATGTTGACATGATCTCTGCTTCAATGACCAACTACACTAACGCATTCCACTGTCTCACAGCTCTCTGTGTTTAAAAAATGTTTCTCTTGCTCTCTATCCTAACTCACTTGGGGGAAAAATTTGTGTTTGCCAGCAAAGTTGCTGGTGCCACCGGCAACTGCAGTCAACGGCCGCTGGAAATGGCCGCAACGCTAACCGAGTCAAATTGGTCTGGGGGGCATGGAGATAGGTGGCGCAGCACTCACCTTCCATGCAATGCTGTCCTGGTGGCGTTGCTGGAGAGATCCAGGTACGAAGTTTCTGTCCAGGTGCAGCATTGAAGCTTCCCACAGCCTCTGGGAGTGAAGCCGTGGAGCTTGCAGGGAATTGTGGGCAATGAAGAGGTCTGAGATTTAAAGGGGCCATGCACACTGAAGCAATACAAAATAAAATGCAGTGAATCAATACATTTTTCAGTCCTTTCTGCCTTTTAAGAAATATTCAATATTTAAAAGAAGTTCCAAATGTGACTATTCAGCTGTTAAAGCTGAATTACCTTCTTAACCTCAACAAGTTGGAAAACTGCCTCTGCAGTAACACAAATGGCTCAGCAAGCCAGGGAAGGAACACCCAGGGTCTGACACGCAGCACTCCAGCTTTGTGCAGGGGTTCAACACTGCAAGAGCGGCCCTCTACCCACAGGGGCCAGGAGGCCCTCCAGAAAGAACGATGTGGGAGTACATCACCGAGGCCGTCACTGCCAGCAGTTTTGCCCCCACCACCTGGCACCCGTGCCCAAAGAAGCTTTATGACCTCAGACCACTGGTCAAGGTCAGTGAATGCATCTTCAAAAGTCGTCTCCTACCAACTACACCACTAGCCTCACACACTATTCAATGCATGACTCCCAATCACTCACCTACCAACAATCTGCACCAATGACGAGGCACATCTCCCATTTCTAGCTTCATTTCACCCCTTTGGAGGAGATGGTGCAGGCCATTCTTGGCAGGGGCATGGTTGAGCCCTTGGCCAGAGGCAGGGCTGAAAGGATACAAGATGTGGGTATCCTCGTACATTATCCTCCTTCTGGCATGCACCTCATGCTTTCCCGCCCTCCCGTCAGCACAACTCCACCCTTGTGCCTTCCTCATTTCACATACCCAAGAAATGCAGCCTGCCCAGCCAGTGAGTCAACAAGAAGAGGTAGCCTGCCCAGCCAGTGGGACCACAGGCAGATGATTCCATCCCGGATATCCAAGCCACAAAGGGGCTGTCTGGGTTGCATCCTTCCATCTGATTCCTCCTCTTCAGCTTCCTCCTCTTCTGTGTCTTCCACTTCCCTCTGCAAGTGGATGCTGTAAATGTGAAATTACAGCATAAAATGCTGGAAATACTCAGTTGGTCAGGCAGCATGTCGACCTGAGATGTGAACTCTGTTTTTCTCTCCATGGATGTTGGGTGACCTGCTGAGTATTCGCAGTATGTTCTGTCTTCTCAAAGGCCTTCATTTACCATCCGAGCTCTTGCAAGCATCCAGCAGCACTCCCTACACACTTAAAAAAACTTTTCACATCTATTGTAGCAAGCCACCACTTCAATAAAATTGAAAAAATCCAGTCCAAACCCTTAAATTCAAACTTACCTGAATGATGTGGGTGTCTCTTTAAGAGCTGCTGACATCGCCACTGTCAGCCTACTTGCAGACCAGGTTAACCTGGCGTGCTTAGGACCCAGCGCTAGGGTCGAAGTTCGCATTGGTGACTTTGAGTCCGCATTGCACGCTGATTGATGTCACCATGCCGCCATTTATTTTACAGGGCGCTGCCAGTTGCTGGCAGCGCAAAGGGAGAGACAAATATGACGGCCTCCGTGGGACCCGCCACCAGTTGGCAAAAGAGTGGTGGCCGCCATTTCATGGCGCTATGGAGTGGCGGTAAGCAAATTAATTTCTAGCCTAAGGGGGAAAAATTCAGTTATTTTGCACCTCCTGTTAGCGCCCTAACGGGGCACAAAGCAACTAATGCCCGGGCGCGGCGCCGCCAATGCCTCCCGTGAAATTCAGCGGGAGGTTAGCGGCGGCTGTAACCGTTAGCGCCCCGGCTGCGAGCTTCGGTATGGCCCCCTGACTTACCGCCGGACGCCCCTCGAGCCTGCTCCGCCGGGGCGGCGCTAATTAAAGGCGAGGTGCCGGGCGGCCATTTTTGTTCCTGGCCGCCTGCCAGCACCTGCCCCCATTGCCGTCCCCAGCCTCCTGAGCAGCACCCCCGCGGAGTGCCAACTGCGCTCCATGAGCCTGGCACTCCTCTTGAGTGCCGGGCTCTTTTGCCGGCACTCCAATCCCTGGTGGCCCAGCTGGGCCCCGGGTTGCGCTGCACAAGGCCCCTCACCTTTAAGAAGGGGAGGGAGGCCTGCAGTGCCACGGCGTGACGTGGCGCAGCATGTGATGCTGCGGCACGTAGCGCCACGTTATGCCCTCGCAGCGCCCCAAGAGGGAGGCGGGGCACTTCAAGTAGCACTACCGATGAATTTTGGCTGTGGGGGCGCTAATTTTTTCGGGGCGCTAAAATTAGAGCCCTGGCAAAGTTAGCGCCCCAAAGGGGGCGCAACTCAATTTTTCCCCCCAAGTGTTTAATCTTTCATCTATGTCCCCTTGTTCTAGACCACTGAAAGCAGTATATTCCGATCTACTCTGTCACATCCCTTAATATTTTAAACACTTCTATCAAATTCACATAATTTCCTCTCTTCTAATGAAAACTATATATCCCAGTATGTTAATGCAGAATTATTATCTGTAAGTGCTTCTTTGGCATATACTTTTTGGGAGATATTTTGAGATTGGAAAAATCATTTGAAGAGTTTTGCATGATTATTGTAGTAATTATTAATGAATGAAAGAATTGTTAATAGCTGGAAGACAGAACAACCGAATAACATAAGCAAAGTCAGGAACGACAAAAGACCATTCAGTCCACTTCCTGATAGAAACATAGAAACATAGAAACATAGAAGATAGGAGCAGGAGTAGGCCATTCGGCCCCTCGAGCCTGCTCTGCCATTCAATGAGATCATGGCTGATCATCCAAATTCAGTACCCTGTCCCTGCCTTCTCCCCATATCCCTTGATCCCTTTAGCCTTAAGAAATATATCCAACTCCTTCTTGAATATATTCAACGAATTGGCCTCCACTGCCTTCTGTGGCAGAGAATTCCACAGGTTCACCACCCTCTGGGTGAAGAAATTCCTCCTCATCTCAGTCCTAAATGGCTTACCCCTTATCCTTAGACTATGACCCCTAGTTCTGGACTCCCCAGCCATCGGGAACATCCTTCCTGCATCTAGTCTGTCCAGGCCTGACAGAATTTTATAGGTTTCGATGAGATCCCCTCTCAATGTTCTAAACTCCAGTGAGTACAAGCCCAATCGACCCAATCTCTCCTCGTACGTCATTCCTGCCATCCCAGGTATTAGCCTGGTGAATCTTCGCTGCACTCCTTCCATGGCAAGAACGTCCTTCCTCAGATAAGGTGACCAAAACTGCACACAATACTCAAGGTGCGGTCTCACCAAGGCCCTGTACAACTGCAGCAAGACATCCTTGTTCCTATACTCGAACCCTCTTGCTACGAAGGCCAACATACCATTTGCCTTCTTAACCGCCTGCTGCACCTGCATGCTTACCTTCAGCGACTGGTGCACAAGAACACCCAGGTCTCTTTGCACTTCCCCTTCTCCCAATCTATTGCCATTCAAATAATAATCTGCCTTCCTGTTTTTGCCACCAAAGTGGATAACCTCACATTTATCCACATTATAGTGCATTTGCCATGTTTCTGCCCAATCACCCAACCTGTCCAAATCGTACTGGAGTTTCACAACATCCTCCTCACAGCATACCCTCCCACCCAGCTTTGTGTCGTCTGCAAATTTGGAGATACTACATCCAATTCCCTCGTCCAGATCATTAATATATATTGTGAACAGCTGGGGTCCTAGGACCGATCCTTGCGGTACCCCACTAGTCACTGCCTGCCACTCGGAAAATGACCCGTTTATTCCAACTCTTTGCTTTCTATCTGCCAACCAGTTCTCTATCCAAGTCAATACCTTGCCCCCAATCCCATGTGCCTTAATTTTACAAGCTAATCTCTTATGCGGGACCTTATCAAAAGCCTTCTGAAAGTCCAAATACACCACATCCACTGGTTCTCCCTTATCTATTTTACCAGTTACATCCTCAAAAAATTCCAGTAGATTAGTCAAGCATGATTTACCTTTTGTAAATCCATGTTGATTTTGTCCGATCCTGTCACTGCTTGCCAAGTGCTCTGCTATTACATCTTTTATAATGGACTCTAGCATTTTCCCCACTACCGATGTCAGGCTTACCGGTCTATAATTCCCCGCTTTTTCTCTACCACCTTTTTTGAATAGTGGGGTAACATTAGCTACCCTCCAATCCATGGGTACTGTTCCAGAGCTTATCGAGTTCTGGAAGATGACCAGCAATGCATCTACTATCTTCAGGGCCACTTCCTTAAGTACCCTAGGATGTAGATTATCAGGCCCTGGGGATTTATCGGCCTTCAATCCCGTCAACTTCCCCAACACCATTTCCCTACAAATACTGATTTCTTTCAGTTCCTCCCCCTCATTAGTCCCTATGTTCCCCGACATCTCTGGGAGGTTATTTGTGTCCTCCTGTGTGAAGACAGAACCAAAATATATATTTAATTGGTCTGCCATTTCTTTGTTCCCCATTATAAAATCCCCTGATTCTGACTGCAAGGGACCTATGCTTGACTTCACCAATCTTTTTCTCTTCACATATCTATAAAAGCTTTTACAGTCAGTTTTTATGTTCCCTGCAAGCTTACTTTCATAATCTATTTTCCCCCTCTTAATTAATCCCTTTGTCCTCCTTTGCTGAATCCTCCTTTGCTCCCAATCCTCAGGTTTGCTGCTTTTTTCTACTATGAAGTGATAGGGCTCGATTTTACCAGCCCTGAGGAGATGGGATTGGAGGCGTGTCAGCTGGTAAAATCGGGAAAAAATGGCTTCAGACACCCAACCTGCCTCCATCCCGCCTCCACGTAATTTTCCTGAGTGTTTGTTCAGCTGCTCCCAAACTGACCCGACTCTAACCAATGGGACAGGTAGTTAAGGCAGTTAAGAGCCTGTTAACTGCCTTGATAATCCTATTTTGACAGAGGTTTCCCATTTTCCTGCCTCTGGCTCCTGTTTCCCGTCTTGTCAGAAACAGTCCTGCTGCAAGGAGACGAGTTGGTGGCGGACATGATCTGTAGTCATTATTGGTGCAGAACTTTAAACACTCCTGTAACATGGCTGGCATTCAAATGCAACAACAAATCTACTGACCTTGTGACTGGTCAAGCTGACACACATCTGCTGTTTGAACTGATTGGAATAATTTCAGGCCACTTTGAGTGTGCGCTTGCAAGCTTCTTGCCTCAGCTGAAATCTATAACAGGATGGGAACCATTTACATCCTCTCATCCTGGTCGCCAGATTCGGAGGAAGAGCAGCGCGGCTTAGTGCTGCCGGATGAACAGGTGGCTCAGCACACAGCCTCCTTGGAGGAAGATGAAGAGGACGAGGAGGAGGAGGGGGAGTGAACCCTTGCGGGGCCGGATGTGGCCAATCCAGCAGCAGGCGACCACATTGCTGGCCGTCAGGCAAGGGATGCACTCATCCATGCCAGATTCGCGTAAGGTTACGCTTCAACCACAGGTGGCTGGCACATGGAGATGAATATAAGTCCGACATTCTCAAAACCCCAGGCATCATCTGTCCAATAAACGGTAGTTTGCGCTCAGTGTCACCACTAACATTCTACATGGAAATCACCCTGAGCCCGCACTCTTGAACTTCCATTTCCCAGAACACTGAGGCCACACTTTAGGTGATCTCAGCAGATCATTAAACCTTTTTCCACACTGAACCCATGTGCGTCTGCACACAGACCTCGAGCTCACCTCCTCAGCAATTTGCAGCCAAGCTGCCTTGGTTTGCTGAGGAGGCCTCCTCCTTCCGCTTCCAGGGAACAGGAGCTCCTGACGTCCTCCAACTCCCTCAACAAGAGCATGGAGAAAGCCCTCATTGAACCTGGCTGCAGTCTTAATTATTGGGGCTGCCGTTCCTGCAGCAGCCAGCACCTTTAAGAGAAAAAAGCATTAATATCACTAAGCCAATGATTGGAACAAATCTAGCATCTTTTTCATTTCATAGTCAGATTATAAATTGAAATATACAAAAAATCATAAAAATCTGGAAAAATATGACCAGCAATTTCATTCATTAAATTTTGTTCAGAACAGATGTTGTCAACTCCCTTTTCTATATATTACAGCACCAAACCATCACATTGACATTTTTTCCAAAGGGGACATGGCCCCTTTAAATTTTCTTTCAAACAACGCGTCATCAGATGCAAGAAACTGACAGCCTCCAAGCAATTGCCTGGAGGGACCCGCACGTCGGCCGTAACGAGGCCAATCAATGTAAATTCGTAAGTTCTGGGAGGCGGCTGCCGGGAGCGGGTCGGAAAGCCTCTGAGCAGCGGACCCGCATTCAAGCCGCCTCCATTAGTAAAATTGCGGCCATAATCTCTGGTGGTCAAAATCTCTTCTTTCGGTGTGAGATCGGTGATCCTTCTGGGCTCTTCATTCTGAATGCTATTTTCTATTGAACGTGAATTGCACAATCAAACATGAGACTTCCACCTCTGCTCCTTTGGCTTGCATAGAACTGAACAGGTGTTAGGGAGGCTGATGCAAGCCTCTGTATGGTTTAGGCTGAGCAGGAGCTTTGCAGCTTTCTTCAAGAAAGGTGACAAGTCCAATTGTGGTAATTACAGAGGAGTTTCCCTGCTGTCTGCCACAGGGAAAGTCATCGCAAGAATCCTCCTCAATCGCCTTCTCCCAATGGCCGAAGAGCTCCTCCCAGAGTCGCAATGCGGATTCCGCCCACTAAGGGGCACAATGGACATAATCTTCACCGCACATCAATTACAAGAGAAATGCAGGGAACAGCACCAACCACTGTACACGGCCTTCTTTGATCTCACAAAGGCCTTCGACACTGTCAACCGTGAGGGATTATGGTATGTCCTCCTCAAATTCGGCTGCCCTCAAAAGTTTGTCACCATCCTCCGACTGCTTCACGATGACATGCAAGCCGTGATCCTGACCAATGGTTCCACCACAGACCCAATTAACGTATGAACCGGGGTCAAGCAAAGCTGTGTCATCGCACCAACGCTCTTCTCGATCTTCCTTGCTGCAATGCTCCATCTCACCTTCAGTAAGCTCCCCACTGGAGTGGAGCTAATTTACAGAACAAACGGGAAACTGTTCAACCTCCGTCGCCTCCAGTCCAGATCCAAGGTCGTCCCTGTGGTAAACCACTGTTATAGTTATCACTGTATATTGTTCTCACTGTTCTCACTGTCACATCACTACACGAGGTCGCCTCTTGTCGCACTGTTATACCTGGGCTGACCACCTCCGACTCCGCCCATTACCTGCCCAGGTATAAAGGTAGCTGACTGGCTAGTATTCCTCCCTGTTGGATCGGATCACCCACGAGGGTGGGCTCTGTTATTTAGCCAATAAAAACCTTCAGTTACGTTCTTAACTCGTCGCCTTTTATTGGACTAATTGATAGGCATATCAATTTTATTGGCTAAATTTTAAAGATGTCTGATAATGAACAGCAACAGCAAGGAGCTCACCCAGCAGCACAGCAACAGCAGCCTCCAGACAACGGGCCACACCAGCCGGCTTGGCTGCAAGCCTTGAAACCACCATACCTGGATCTAAACCCACAGGCACCAAACTCAGCCAACGACTTCAAACACTGGCTGGACTGCTTCGAATCGTACCTGGAGGAAGCCGTCGTCCCTCAGAGATCCAAACTAAGAGTCCTGAAAGCCCAAGCGAGCCCGAGAGTATATACACTCATCCAGGACATGACTACGTACGACGACGCCATCAACCTACTGAAACAGCAGTACCGGAGCCCGGTAAACTACATGTACACTAGGCATCTCTTAAGATCTCGCCAGCAACAGCCAGGAGAATCGATAGCTGAATTTTCACGAGCGCTGAGACAACTCGGCAGGAACTGTGACTTTAAAGCGGTGACGGCTACTGCGAACATGGAAGACAATGTCCGCGACGCCTTGGTGAGAGGCCTACGTTCCGACTACACACGGCAAAGACTGCTTGAAGCTAAGGACATAGACCTGGACAAGGCCGAAGCCCTCGCCCTCACCCTAGAGGCCACCCAGCAAGACCAGGAAGCGTTTGCCAGGTACTATTCGCGACCCTGGGACTCGGGCCCGACCCCCACCCCACCACCCTTCACAGCGCTGCCCCCGGGACCTACCTCAGCGTCTGCATCACGGATCCGACCGGGCCCGCTAGCCCCGGTACCGGCCCCGACATCAGGCAACCCCGATCGGGCCGCTGGCTGCTTCTTTTGCGGCCAGGAGAAGCATCCGAGGTCGCGCTGCCCAGCCAAAAACTCGACCTGCAAAACCTGCCTCAAGAAAGGCCACTTCTCCAAGGCCTGCAGAAGCAAATCCTCAGAAGCCAGCAGTGCCTCATGCGAACCCTGGGGGCGGCCATCTTTGTGCGGGGCAGCCGAAGCCTGCAGAGCCTCATGGGAAAACCAGGGGCGGCCATCTTTGTGCGGGGCAGCCGAAGCCTGCAGAGCCTCATGGGAAAACCAGGGGCGGCCATCTTTGTGCGGGGCAGCCGAAGCCTGCAGAGCCTCATGGGAACAGCAGGGGCGGCCATCTTTGTGCGGGGCAAACGATTTAAACAGAGCCTCATGTGAACTACGGGGGCCGCCATCTTCGCCGCCATCTTGTCATGACAACGACGCGCTCATCTACACCCTAGCTTCCGTGACCCTGGATCAAGCCCGCCCGCACCACCTGGCCAGCTCAATGATGGACATCAAAGTCAACGGCCACGCCACGACCTGCCTGTTCGACAGCGGAAGCACGGAGAGCTTCATCCACCCAGACACGGTGAGCCACTACTCCCTCCCCGTCCTGCCAACGCGCAGCCGCATCTCGATGGCATCGAGGTCGCACGCCACAGACATCAGCGGCTACTGTGTCGTGACATTGTCGGTTAAAGGGACAGAGTATAAAAATTTTAAACTCCTCGTACTCCCCCAGCTGTGCGCTGCCGTCATACTAGGGCTGGACTTCCAATCCCACCTCCAAAGTGTAACCCTAGCATACGGTGGACCCCTCCCCCCACTCACAGTCGACAACCAGCGAAAGTTAAACCGCCCACCGCGTAACACCTGCAGCCTATCCACCCTCAAGGTACCGCCACCTTCCCTGTTCGCTAACCTCACCCCCGACTGCAAACCTGTCGCTACTAAGAGCAGGCGGTACAGCGCTGGGGACAGAGCCTTCATTAGCTCTGAGGTGCAGCGACTCCTGAAAGAGGGCATTATTGAGGGGAGCAGCAGCCCCTGGCGTGCCCAGGTGGTGGTAGTCAAGACCGGCGACAAAAATCGCCTGGTTATCGACTACAGCCAGACCATAAACAGATACACCCAGCTGGACGCATACCCCCTCCCCCGCATATCGGACATGGTCAATGAGATTGCACAATACCGCGTATTCTCGACCATCGACCTCAAGTCGGCCTACCACCAACTCCCCATCAGCCCGGAGGACAGCCAGTACACCGCCTTCGAGGCGAATGGCCGCCTCTACCAATTCCTTAGGGTCCCCTTTGGTGTCACCAACGGGGTCTCGGTTTTCCAACGGGAGATGGACCGGATGGTTGACCAGAACGGACTACAGGCCACTTTCCCCTATCTCGATAACGTCACCATCTGCGGCCGCAACCGGCAGGACCATGACGTGAATCTGGAGAAATTCCTCCGTACGGCCCAACGGCTGAACCTCACCTACAATAAGGAGAAATGCGTGTTTAACACAGCGCGCCTTGCCATCCTTGGCTGTGTAGTAGAGAACGGAGTCATCGGCCCCGACCCCGAAAGAATGCGCCCCCTCATGGAGCTACCCCTCCCCCACTGTCCAAAAGCACTTAGGAGAACCCTGGGGCTTTTCGCCTACTATGCCCAATGGGTACCCAATTATGCGGACAAAGCCAGACCCCTCCTGAAAACCACATCCTTCCCCCTCACGGAAGAGGCGTGCGCGGCCTTCTCCCTCATTAAGGGAGACATAGCCAAGGCCACAATGCACGCAGTGGATGAGTCAATCCCCTTCCAAGTGGAGAGCGATGCATCCGACTTCGCCCTAGCCGCTACCCTTAACCAGGAGGGTAGGCCGGTAGCCTTCTTCTCAAGGACCCTACAGGGCCCCGAGACCCGACACTCGTCGGTCGAGAAGGAAGCCCAGGCAATTGTGGAGGCAGTACGGCGCTGGAGGCACTACTTGGCAGGCAAACGATTTACCCTCCTCACCGACCAACGCTCGGTTGCCTTCATGTTTAATAACAAGCTGAGGGGCAAGATCAAGAACGACAAAATCTTGAGGTGGAGAATCGAGCTTTCCACCTATGATTATGAGATCTTGTACCGGCCCGGTAAACTGAACGACCCCCCTGATGCTCTTTCACGCATTACATGCGCCAGCGCGCAAAGTGATAGACTTCAGACCCTCCACAATGACCTCTGCCACCCCGGAGTCACCAGACTCTACCATTTCATTAAGGCCCGCAACCTGCCATACTCCATCGAGGAGGTCAGGACCATGACCAGGAACTGCCAGATCTGTGCTGAGTGCAAACCGCACTTCTATAAGCCGGACAGAGCAAGCCTGATCAAGGCCACCCGCCCCTTCGAGCGTCTGAGCATCGACTTCAAGGGGCCCCTACCGTCATCCGACCGTAATGTGTACTTCCTCAACATCGTTGATGAGTACTCCCGTTTCCCCTTTGCCTTCCCCTGCCCAGACATGACCAGTAACACGGTCATTAAATGCCTGAACAAACTCTTCGCCTTGTTCGGGTTCCCGAACTATATACATAGTGACCGGGGCGCCTCCTTCATGAGCGAGGAACTCCGTCAGTTCCTATTGGAGAGGGGTATTGCAGCAAGCAGGACCACCAGCTACAACCCCCGAGGGAACGGCCAGGTGGAAAGAGAGAACGCGACGGTATGGAAGGCCACCCTCTTAGCCTTAAAGTCTAAGGGCCTCCCAACCTCCCGCTGGCAAGAGGTCCTCCCGATTGCGCTGCACTCCATCCGGTCACTACTTTGCACTGCCATTAACACCACCCCCCATGCCCGAATGTTTGTCTTCCCCAGGAAGTCGACTACGGGAACCACCCTACCAACCTGGCTGACCTCTCCGGGACCCGTCTTGCTGCGAAAGCACGTGAGGGCCCATAAAACGGACCCCCTGGTCGAGAAGGTGAACCTCCTGCACGCCAACCCCCAGTACGCCTATGTGGCTTACCCAGACGGACGGGAGGACACTGTCTCCTTACGAGACCTCGCACCCTCACCCCCCCCTCCCAACCCCCCGAGTCCAGCCGAGGTAGACGGCATGCCGGAACCCCACGAGCCTTTGCCGACTACGCAGACACCAGCTTTAACACCGGATAATGTAACACCGCCGCTGCGACGATCGGAGAGGCTAACGAAGCCTCCGGACAGACTGACATACCAGAGCTGGTAATACACTTCACCCCGCCGGACTCTAATCTAAACAAGGGGTGAATGTGGTAAACCACTGTTATAGTTATCACTGTATATTGTTCTCACTGTTCTCACTGTCACATCACTACACGAGGTCGCCTCTTGTCGCACTGTTATACCTGGGCTGACCACCTCCGACTCCGCCCATTACCTGCCCAGGTATAAAGGTAGCTGACTGGCTAGTATTCCTCCCTGTTGGATCGGATCACCCACGAGGGTGGGCTCTGTTATTTAGCCAATAAAAACCTTCAGTTACGTTCTTAACTCGTCGCCTTTTATTGGACTAATTGATAGGCATATCAGTCCCATCCTCTGTTGTGGAATTACAGTATGCAGACGACGCTTGCGTCTGCGCTCACTCGGAGGTCGAACTCCAAACCATCGTCAACACCTTCACCGAAGCGTACGAGAGCATGGGCCTTACACTAAACATCAGTAAGACAAAGGTCCTCTACTAACCTGCCCCCACCACACAGTACTGCCCCCCGATTATCAAAATCCACGACAAGGCCTTGGACAACGTGGACCACTTTCCATACCTCGGGAGCCTACTGTCAACAAGGGCAGACATCGATGACGAAGTCCAACACCGCCTTCCGTGTGCCAGTGCAGCCTTCGGTCACCTGAGGAAGAGAGTGTTTGAAGACCAGGACCTCAAACCCAGCACTAAGCTCATGGTCTACAGGGCAGCAGTGATACCCGCCCTGCTGTATGCCTCAGAGATATGGACCATGTACAGCAGGCACCTCAAAGCACTGGAGAGGTACCACCAACGCTGCCTCCACAAGATCCTGCAAATCCATTGGCAGGATAGGCGCACCAACGTCAGTGTTCTCGCTCAGGCCAACATCCCCAGCATCGAAGCTTTGACCACACTCGATCAGCTCCGATGGACGGGTCACACCGTCCGCATGCCCAATACGAGACTCCCAAAACAAGCGCTCTACTCGGAGCCCCAGGTGGGCAGAGGAAACGCTTCAAGGACACCCTCAAAGCCTCCTTGAAAAAGTGTAACATCCCCACCGACACCTGGGAATCCCTGGCCCAAGACCGCACAAAGTGGAGGAGAAGCATCCGGGAAGGCGCCGAACGCCTCGAGTCTCTTTGCCGGGAGCAAGCGGAAGCCAAGCGCAGGCAGCGCAAGGAGCGCAAGTCAACCCAAGCACCCCACCCACCTGCCCCTTCAACCACCGTCTGCCCCACCTGTGACAGAGACTGTAGGTCCCGCATTGGACTCATCAGTCACCTGCGAACTCATTTTTAATGTGGAAGCAAGTCATCCTCGGTTCCGAGGGACTGTCGAAGAAGAAGAATTTTATGGACCTGGAACAAATTCAACTATGACCTATTTGACGCCTGGGGCTTATAAAAATGTAAATTGGAGACAAAATTGCTTCCATGATTTTGGCTTGTTCAGCTTATAAACTGATTAGAATGATATAGTTGTTCCTGATAACCAACTTACCATCAACTTTACATGTGCATTTGTAAATAGTATGCTAGACAATAAAGATACATCAGGTCTAAGCATCAGTACTTTTATACACATACCAGGAAACTGGAGACTACATCTTAAACCATTTGAATATGTGTTTATACCTTATGTAAATTTATTCTAGTTAACAGTCATGTGACTACATTGTTTGTCTTGCTTACCTTTCCATATGTTGTGCCAAAGTCCATTCGCATTTTTGTTGTATTAAGATTGAAGTCTAAACCTGGTTGCCTGCCATATGTATGCAGCATAACTGAGGATCTGTTTCAAGGAGAGATTACACCTCCCTAATATCACCAATCTCCGCCCCGCTTCAGCCCATCTGCTGCTGAAGCCCTCATCCCTACTTTTGTTAGCTCTAGACTCGACTATTCTAATGCCCTCCTGGCTGGCCTCCCATCTTCCACCCTCAATAAACTAGAGCTCATCCATAACTCTGCTGATCGTATCCTAACTCCTGGCCAATATTTATCCCTCAATCAACATCACTAAAAAATCATGTGCTGATTATCACATTGATGTTCATGGAATCTTGCTGTCTGCAAATTGGCTGCCACGTTTCCTACATTACAACAGTGACTACACTTCAAAAGTACTTCATTGGCTGTAAAGCACTTTGAGGTGACCTGAGGTCGTGAAAGGCGCTATATAAATGCAAGTCTTTCTTTCCTTTTCTTTGACTCGCACCAAGTCACTTTCACCCATCGCCCCAGCGCTCGCTGAAGTACATTTAAAATTTTAAATTCTCATACGTGTTGAAATCCCTCATGGCCTTGCCCCCCCAATCTCTGTAAACTCCTCCAGCCCTACAACCCTCTGAGAATTCTGCATCCCTCCAATTCTCGCCCCTGGTGCATCCCTAACTTCCTTCATCCCACCATTGGTGGCCTTATCTTCAGCTCTCTAGACTGTAAGCTCTGGAATTCCCTCCTCACAACAGCTTGCACTTATATAGCTCCTTTATTAATGTAATAAAACGTCCCAAGAAACTTCACAGTGGCATAATCAAAAAAATAGATGCTGAGCCAAAGAAGGGGGTTTTGGGAGCGGTGACCAAAAGCTTGGCCTAAAAGGTGGGTTTTAAGGGGGGCCTTAAAGGAGGAGAGGCAGGCGGCATGACGAAGGGGTTTAGTGTGGAAATTCTAGATATGGCTACTGTTAGCAGAGCAAAATGAGCACAAGAGGCTAGAGTCAGAGGGGCAGAGAGTTGGTGCGGTGGGTGGTTATAGGTCTGGGAGGTTATTGAGATAGAGAGGGGAAAGGCAGTGAAGAGATTTGAACATGAGAATAAAAACTTTAAATTGGAGATATTGATGGACTGGGAACCAGTGTAAGTCAGCAAGGACAGGGCTGATGGACAAATAAGACCTGATGTGGGATCGGATACAAAAAGCAGAGTTTTGGATGAGCTGAAATTTACAGAGGGTGGAGGGGAGGACAGGAGGCATCGGAATAGTCAAGTCTGTATGTACAAAGGCATGCACGAGGGTTTCAGCGACAGATGACTTCAATTTCTGCGGTTTATATTTTCTAGGGTCTCTCTTGTGTAGCGGGGACTTCTGCCAGACAAGCGCCCTAGAGTATATCTTTAATTGGTGGTATTGAATTAATTTAAATTAATTAAAGGGTAAGTCATGTCAGGACAGCCCAGCCCCGTGTTATGCTCCACCTGCGCTATGTGGGAATTCAGGGACGCTGCCGGTGTCCCTGACGACCATGTGTGCCGGAAATGTATCCAGCTGCAGCTACTAGCAGACCGCATTGAGGCGCTGGAGCTGCAGATGGATGAGTTTTGGAGCATTCGCGATGCTGAGAAGGTCGTGGATAGCACGTTTAGTGAGTTGGTCACACCGCAGGTAAGGGCTGCACAGGCAGAAGGGAAATGGGTGACCATCAAGCGGAGCAGTAGAAGCAGGCAGGTAGTGCAGGGGACCCCTGTGGCCATCCCCCTCTCAAATAGGTATACCGATTTGGATACTGTTGAGGGGGATGACTTACCAGGGGTGTTATGTATTGTGTGTTCTATTGTGTGTTCTCCTCCCACCTGTGGTGGTGCTGCCACAGGAGATAAATGGTTGGGTGTTGTCTGTTAAGTTTAGCTCTCTTTGTTCGGAACTTTCCAGAACTTCCTTTCCTTCCAATAAAGCACTTCATGTTTGAATCTCTGAGTTCTGAGTCCTAAATTGTGTCTAGGTAGAAAGGTACCAACACAACAAGTGGCAACGAGGAGCAGATGAATCTGCGTATGTTACGGGTGCAGTGAGTAAACAGAAATTTTAATTTGAAACGTGAGATGGCTACTATATTAGGAAACATCGGTGATTTTGATGAAAATGTGGAGCAATGGAGCGCTTATACAGAACGTTTTGACTATTTTGTATTGGCGAATGCGGTGGCAAATGAAAAGGTCGTGCCTACCTTTTTGAGTGTAATCGGGCCAAAGACATTCAATTTACTTCACAGCCTCGTGCAACCGGATAAGCCAGGAACTAAAACATATAAGCAACTAGTGGAAATTCTTGGAGCACATTTTTCACCAAAACCTCTGGTTATTGCTGAGAGATTTAGATTTCATCAACGGAATCAAGAGGAGGGGGAATCAGTGACGATGTTTATTGCTGCTTTAAAAAGGTTGTCGGAACACTGCCAGTTCAAGGAGGTGCTGAATGACACCATTAGAGACAGACTTGTGTGTGGTCTGCAAAATGCAGCCACACAGAAGCGCCTTCTTACTAAGGACAACCTTACTCTTGAAAAGGTCATTGAAGTTAGTGTCTCCATGGAGATGGTGGAAAAGGAGGCTCACCAGTTGAGTTCAACAGGGAGAGTTCACAAGGTGTCGTCTGAGCCTAAAGGTGCGCGGAACGGCACATGTTACCGTTGTGGGAAAACGGGCCATCACGCTAATGACTGCTGGTGTACGGAGCTGGAATGCCGAAATTGTGGCAAAAAGGGTCACATTGAACGCGCCTGTAGAGGTAAAAAAAAGAACAGACAGAGCTGGGAAGCATGGAAGCAAAATGTCTGTATTTGGACAAGAGAGGAAAAAGAGTGTTCATTCAGTGTAGTATGATGGAACAAGCAAAACAGAGGGGAGCGACACCTCTGAGGAGGAAGAGGTGCACATACTGACGGTTGCAGGTGATTTAAATGGCTATTGGGTGTCACCACTGATGGAGGGACAATCAGTGCGGATGGAGGTGGACACAGGCGCGGCTGTGTCCCTTGTTTCAGACACTGTCTACAACAAAATGCTAAAGCATCTTACCCTTCAGCCAACAAACATTGTGCTAAAGACGTATACCGGTGAACCTGTGGCCATGAGAGGCGTCATTGAGGTGACAGTTAAATTGAACGGACAGACTGCAAAACTGCCACTATATGTGGTAAAGGGAAATTACCCATCGCTACTGGGACGTGCATGGCTAGAGAAAATCACGCTGGACTGGCCTGCAGTCCGCATGATGTCAAAAGGGGAGTCAGGTCTGACTGCAGTGTTAAACAAACATGCAGAACTCTTCAATGGGGAACTTGGGAGCATGAAAAAGATCAGCGTGAGACTGGACATTAAACCTGACAGCAAGCCGAAGTTTCACAAAGCCCGACCTGTACCCTATGCAATTAGGCCAAAAGTTGAGGCTAACTTGGAGGCCTTAGTCGAGAATGGAGTCCTGGAGCCTGTGAGCGTGAGCAAATGGGCCACACCCATTGTTCCTGTCCTGAAAAAGGATGGATCTGTTCGAATCTGCGGGGATTTTAAAGTGACTATTAACCCGGTGCTGTCTGCGGAACAGTACCCTCTTCCCCTCATTGATGATCTTTTTACGGGCCTGGCCAGAGGGCAAAAGTTCAGCAAAATAGACTTATGCCAGGCTTATCTACAAATGCATGTCGATGACAAATCAAAGGAGCTGCTGACAATTGTAACACACAAGGGGCTATACAGGTACTGCCGCCTTCCGTTTGGAATTATGTCGGCCCCTGCTCTATTCCAAAGAGCAATGGATCAGATTTTGAGTGGACTGCCAGGAGTCCAGTGCTACCTGGACGACATCCTTGTCACTGGGACAAATGAGGAGGATCATCTTCTGAACTTGGATGCGACACTACAACGACTGAAAGAGTACGGACTCAGAGTTCGTAAAGACAAATGTGAATTCTTTCAGTCTTCAGTTGAGTACCTGGGGCATGTGATTGACGCTACTGGCCTGCATAAGGCGCCGTCAAAGGTCAAGGCGATCGTGGAGGCCCCAGCACCCCAGAATGTGAGCCAGTTACGTTCATTTCTGGGGCTACTTAACTACTATGGGAAGTTTATTCCAGACTTAGCAACATTGCTGAAGCCGTTACATCAGTTGCTATGTCAAGGCAAAACATGGAAATGGACTGAACTGTGCAACGAAGCTTTCGCCCAAGCAAAGAAAGCATTGCTGAAATCGGAGGTCCTGACGCACTTCGACCCAAAGCTACCCGTGCAGCTAGCATGTGATGCCTCACCACATGGTGTGGGAGCAGTCATATCCCACATCATGCCTTCGGGTGAAGAGAAACCTATCGCCTTCGCATCACGCACCTTGAACAAGGCCGAGAGTAACTATGCGCAGATCGAGCGCGAGGCCTTGGGAATCGTTTTTGGAATTCGAAAATTTCATCAGTACCTGTTTGGGAGAAGGTTCACACTCCTGACGGACCACCGTCCATTGACTTCAATCTTCGGGCCCCACACCGGAATTCCGTCTCTCGCTGCAAGCAGGATGCAAAGGTGGGCTTTACTGTTGTCAGGACACACATACGACATCAAATATCGCAAATCAGACTTGCACGGCAACGCAGACGGCCTCTCGAGGCTACCCTTGCCTATTACTCCCCCAGAGCCTCGTCAGATAGACATCTTCTACTTTAGACAAGTGGAGGGAGCACCTGTCACTGCAGTTCAGGTGCGAAGGTACACCCGCAACGATCCAGTCCTGTCTGAGGTAATGGACAATGTCATTCGAGGGAGAGCTATAAGAGATTCTCCTAGTTCGAAACCTTACATTTCAAAAAGAAATGAGCTCTCCATCCAGGCAGGTTGTCTTCTTTGGGGACGCCGTGTCATCATTCCGCCACCTCTGAGGGAACCTATACTGCAACAACTTCATACAGGCCACAGTGGGATGGTTCGGATGAAGGAAATGGCAAGAAGCTACTTCTGGTGGCCAGGTCTCAATGGGAATATTGAGGAGAAAGCCAAAACATGTTCCCCATGTCAAAGGGTCCGGAACGTTCCACAGCTGGCAACCCTACACCCCTGGGATTGGCCTGCAGAAGTGTGGCAGCGAGTACATGTGGACTTCGCCGGTCCTTTCGAAGAGAAGATGTTTATGGTGGTTGTGGACGCTCGTAGCAAGTGGCCGGAGGTCGCTGTGATGTGGTCTACCACGGCAGAGAAAACAATTGAGAAACTTGGTGAGATGTTCAGCCGTTATGGCTCACTGGAACAACTCGTAAGTGACAACGGTCCACAATTTGTATCACAGGAGTTTGCAACCTTCCTGCATGTGAATGGTGTCCAACACATCAGGTCTGCGCCCTATCATCCCTCTACTAACGGCCAGGCAGAAAGGTTTGTGCAAACTTTGAAGCACGCCTTGAAGGCATCGCAAGGTCAGGGCTCAATCCACCAACATCTGAACAGCTTCCTGTTGTCCTACAGGAACGAGCTGCATGCCACAACCAAAACTTCCCCCGCTTCGCTCATGATGAAGAGGCAGTTGCGGACAAGTTTTGACTTACTCAAACCTCCAAGGGCAGAACAGGTTGTCCATTGTCAACAACAAGCTCAAGTTGAAAAGAGAGAGAAAAGAGCCAAGGAGAGACGGTTTCACCCTGGAGAGCACGTCCTAGCTCGAAACTACAACACTGGACCGAAATGGGTTCCTGCTACGGTGATCGCGCAGACGGGCCCTGTGTCTTACACGGTTGAGACTGCTGAGGACGTCGTCTGGAGAAGACACACAGATCAACTGTTGCTAGGAGCAGAGACAGCCACAGAGGCTCCAACGGCTGGTTGGCCTGAACTGTTTCCGGATGATACCGCAAACCAGCATCCTTTGCCACAGTGCTCTTCTCCAACACAGGAAGTCAAAGAGACTGTTCCACCTGTGCAAACTCCTGACTTTCGACTGACACAGGCACCTTCTCCATCCAGGCCTGTGTCAATGCCTACTGCTGTGGAAGCCAGCGATGACCGCCGGTATCCTGTCAGAGAGCGGCGGCCTCCAAGACGCTTGGATCTGTAGGCTTAGTGACTTACCCACAAGACTGGGGCAGAATAAACCCCAGGGTAAAGTCAGGGTTTGAGGCAGTCTACCTCTACCCTAGGTTCGTTGAGTGCATTGAAAGTAACTTACCTGTTGAGGAATAATGTGGACCTTCCATTTAAGAGGGGAGGAAATGTTATGTATTGTGTGTTCTATTGTGTGTTCTCCTCCCACCTGTGGTGGCGCTGTCACAGGAGATAAATGGTTGGGTGTTGTCTGTTAAGTTTAGCTCTCTTTGTTAGGAACTTTCCAGAACTTCCTTTCCTTCCAATAAAGCACTTCATGTTTGAATCTCTGAGTTCTGAGTCCTAAATTGTGTCTAGGTAGAAAGGTACCGACACAACAAGGGGAAGGCAGCAGCAGCCAACTTCCTGGTACCAGGGGTGCTTCTGCTGCTCAGGAAGGGACGAAAAAGGGTGGGCGAGCAATAGTGGTAGGGGATTCTATTGTAAGGGTAACAGATAGGCGTTTCTGTGGCCGTAGACGTGACTCCAGGATGGTTTGTTGCCTCCCTGGTGCCAGGGTCAAGGATGTCACTGAACGGCTGCAGGGCATTCTGAAGGGGGAGGGTGAACAGTCAGAGGTCGTGGTTCACATTGGGACCAACGACATGGGTAGGAAAAGGGATGAGGTCCTGCAGCAAGAATTTAGGGAGCTAGGTAGCAGATTAAAGAGCAGGACCTCAAAGGTTGTAATCTCTGGATTACTCCCGGTGCCATGTGCTAGTGAGTATAGGAATAGGAGGATAGAGCAGATGAATGCGTGGCTAAAGAGTTGGTGCAGGAGGGAGGGCTTTAGTTTCCTGGATCACTGGGTCTGCTTCTGGGGAAAGTGGGACTTGTACAAGTCGGACGGGTTGCACCTGAACCAGAACGGGACAAATATCCTTGCGGGGAGGTTTGCTAGCACTGTTGGGGGGGAGTTTAAACTAACTTGGCAGGGAGATGGGATACAGAGTGGAGCTAAAATAGGGGCTGATGTACAGCCAAATATAGAGGAAAAAACAAGTCAGCTTGGAAGGCAGAGCAAATATGTAACGGCACAAGGGAGTAGGACAAGACTGGATGGCATTTATTTTAATGCAAGGAGTCTTACGAATAAGGTGGATGAACTGAAGGTGTTGATGAACAAATGGGAGTATGATATTGTTGCTATCACGGAGACATGGCTGAGGGAGGGGCAAGACTGGCAGCTCAATATTCCGGGGTATAGAATATTCAGGCGAGACAGAGGGAGGGGGGGTAAAAGAGGAGGGGGTGTCTCTTTAATATTAATTAAAGAGTCAATTACTGCTGTAAGGAGGGATGATATATTAACAGGTTCCTCTAATGAGGCCATATGGGTAGAACTTAAAAACAAAAAGGGGGCAAGCACTTTGCTGGGAGTGTACTATAGGCCCCCAAACAGTCAGGGGGAGATAGAGGAACAGCTATGTAGGCAAATCTCAGAGAAATGTGCAAATAATAGGGTAATAATAGTGGGGGATTTCAACTTCCCCAATATTAACTGGGATAGTCAGAGTGTGAAAGGCTTAGAGGGTGCAGAATTCTTAAAGTGCATCCAGGAGAGCTTTTTGAGCAGGCATGTAGAAAGTCCTACAAGAGAGGGGGCGGTACTGGACCTAATTCTAGGGAATGTGGCTGGGCAAGTGGTAGAAGTGTTAGTAGGTGAGCACTTTGGTGACAGTGACCATAATTTGGTGAGATTTAAGGTAGTCATGGAAAAGGACAGAGATGGACCGGAAATAATGGTTCTAAATTGGGGGAAGGCCGATTTTAATATGATAAGGCAGGATCTAGCCAAAGTGGACTGGGATCAGCTACTTGTAGGAAAATCCACATCGGAGCAATGGGAGTCTTTCAGAAAGGAAATTGAGAGAGTACAATGGCAACATGTTCCCGTAAAGGTCAAGGGTGGGACCAACAAGCCCAGGGAACCTTGGATGTCAAGGGATACACGAGAATGGATTAGGAAAAAAAGGGGGGCTTTTGGAAGATACAAAGGACTAAAGACAGAGGAAGCCCTAGAGGAGTATAAAAAGTGCAGGGGGACACTTAAAAAAGAAATGAGGAGAGCGAGGAGGGGCCATGAAATAACACAGGCGAGCAAAATAAAGGAAAATCCTAAGGTGTTTTATAAGTATATTAAGGGCAAGAGGATAACTAGGGAAAGAGTAGGGCCCATTAGGGACCAAAGTGGCAATCTGTGTGTGGAGCCAAAAGATGTAGGTGGGGTTTTAAATGAATTTTTTGCATCTGTGTTCACTATGGAGAAGGACGATGTAGACATAAAAATCGGGCAGGGGGACTGTGATATACTTGAACATATTAGCATCGAGAGGGAGGAGGTACTAGCGGTTTTAGCAGGTTGAGGGTAATGACAGCAGTTTGAAAAGGGAGGTTGTCAGTACCTGAGGAGAAGGAACCATTTATAATGTTAGTTAGCATGTGATGCACTATCAACAACACCAAAGACTACGAGTTGAACTTATACGAAGTAGGCTTTTATTGACTAAGAACTGGAGCATGCCTCTGCTAGTGGATCCATCCTAAGAGCTCCCGGGGGAAGGGTGGTAAGTCACCTTTATACCCGGGCTTAGGCGTGGAGCCAGGGGCGGAGACATGCCCGGACCTGTACAGAGTTAACAGTGGTTTACCACACAGACATGTACAGAGTTAGCAGTGGTTTACCACATTCACCCCTCGTTTAAAAAAGAGTCCGGCGGGGTGAAGTGTTTCAAAAGTTTGTATACGAAAGTCTCTCCGGGGGTCTTGTCTGCCGTAATGATCTTCGTGGTGCCGGTTGCGGCGGTTCTTTGCCCGCGGCCGCTTCTCGCGTGGGACGGAGCACTGGCGTGTCGTCCTCTCGGGGTAGGGATGGCACCGGCATGTCATCAGTTCGTGGTAGACACCCCGGTGGTGCGTCGTGGGTAGTGGTGGTGGGTGGAGGTAGTGGATGGTGATCGATGGTGTTTCGGGTGGTACCTGAGGGTGCGAGGTCTCGAATTGAGACTGTGTCCTCCCGCCCGTCAGGATACGCCACGTAGGCGTACTGTGGGTTGGCGTGGAGGAGGTGAACCTTTTCGACCAGGGGGTCCGTCTTATGGCTCCTCACGTGTTTCCTGAGCAGGACGGGTCCCGGAGACGTCAGCCATGGCGGTAGTGATGTCCCCGAGGTGGGTTTCCTGGGGAAGACTAACATCTTCTCGTGAGGGGTGGCGTTTGTGGCAGTACAGAGCAGTGATCGTATGGAGTGGAGCGCATCGGGGAGGACATCTTGCCAGCGGGAGATTGGGAGGCCCTTGGATTTTAGGGCGAGCATGGCGGTCTTCCACACCGTTGCGTTCTCCCTCTCTACCTGTCCGTTACCCCGGGGGTTGTAGCTGGTAGTCCTGCTCATGGCTATGCCCTTCTCGAGCAGGTACTGGCGCAGCTCGTCGCTCATGAACGACGAGCCCCTGTCGCTGTGGATGTAATTGGGGAAGCCAAATATGGCGAACAGGTCGTTGAGGCACCTGATGACTGTGGCGCTGGTCATGTCCGGGCAGGGGATGGCGAAGGGGAAACGGGAGTACTCATCAATAATATTGAGGAAGTACGTGTTGCGGTCAGAGGAGGGAAGGGGCCCCTTGAAATCGACGCTGAGACGTTCGAAGGGGCGGGTGGCTTTAATCAGGTGTGCCCTGTCTGGCCTATAAAAATGCGGTTTGCATTCGGCGCAGACCTGGCAGTTCCTGGTCATGGTCCTGACCTCCTCGATGGAGTAAGGCAGGTTGCGAGCTTTAATAAAATGGAAGAACCTGGTGACCGCCGGGTGGCAGAGATCATTGTGGAGGGTCCGTAGCCTATCGACTTGTGCATTGGCACATGTCCCACGGGATAGGGCGTCTGGGGGCTCATTAAGTTTCCCGGGCCGGTATAAGATATCGTAGTTGTAGGTGGATAACTCGATCCTCCACCGCAATATCTTATCATTTTTGATTTTCCCCCTTTGTCTGTTGTTAAACATAAATGCTACTGACCGTTGGTCAGTGAGCAGGGTGAAACGTTTACCGGCCAGGTAATGCCTCCAGTGCCGTACAGCCTCCACTATCGCCTGGGCCTCCTTCTCGACTGAGGAGTGTTGAATTTCGGGACCCTGGAGGGTCCGTGAAAAGAAGGCCACGGGTCTCCCCGCCTGGTTAAGGGTTGCGGCTAGGGTGAAGTCGGATGCATCGCTCTCCACTTGAAAAGGGATGGACTCATCCACTGCGTGCATTGTGGCCTTCGCAATGTCCTCTTTTATGAGGGTGAAGGCCGCACGGGCCTCTGCCGTCAGGGGGAAGGAGGTTGACTTGATGAGGGGCCGGGCTTTGTCCGCATAGTTGGGCACCCACTGGGCGTAGTAAGAGAAACATAGAAACATAGAGATAGGAACAGGAGTAGGCCATTCGGCCCTTCGAGCCTGCTCCGCCATTCAATGAGATCATGGCTGATCTTCGTCTGAGATCATAGCTGATCTTACCAGTTCAGTACCCCGTCCCCGCCTTTTCTCCGTAACCCTTAATCCCCTTAGCCTTCAGAAATATATCCAATTCTCTCTTGAAAATATTTATTGAATTAGCCTTCACAGCCCTCTGTGGTAGGGAATTCCACAGGCTCACCACTCTTTGAGTGAAGAAATTCTTCCTCATCTCTGTTTTAAATGATTTGCCCGCCATTTTTAGACTGTGGCCCCTGGTTCTGTGCTCCCCTGCCATTGGAAACATTCTCTCTGAATTCAGCCTGTCCAGGCCTGCCATAATTTTATATGTTTCGATGAGATCCCCTCTCAATCTTCTAAACTCCAGTGAGTACAAGCCCAAACTATTCAATCTCTCCTCGTAGGTCATTCCCGCCATTCCAGGTATCAGCCTGGTGAATCGCCGCTGCACTCTTTCCATGGCAAGAACATCCTTCCGCAGATGGGGCGACCAAAACTGTACACAATACTCCAGATGCGGTCTCACCAGCACCTTGTACAGCTGTAGTAAGGTATCCCTATTCCTATACTCGAACCCCCTTGATATGAAGGCCAACATACCATTTGCCTTCTTAATCGCCTGTTGCACCTGCATGCTCTCCTTCAGTGACTGGTGCACAAGAACACCCAGGTCCCTCTGCACTTCCCCATCTCCCAATCTATTGCCATTTAGATAATAATCCACCCTCCTGTTTTTACCCCCAAAGTGGATAACCTCGCATTTATCCACATTATAGTGCATCTGCCACGTATCCGCCCATTCCCCCAACCTGTCCAAATCGCACTGTAGCCTCCTGACATCCTCATCAGAGCCCACCCCTCCTCCTAGTTTAGTGTCGTCAGCGAATTTGGAAATATTGCATCCAATTCCCTGATCCAGATCATTTATATATATTGTGAACAGCTGGGGTCCCAGGACAGATCCTTGCGGCACCCCGCTGGTCACTGCCTGCCACTCCGAAAACGAGCCGTTTATTCCAACTCTCTGTTTTCTATCCGCCAGCCAGTTCTCTATCCACGTTAATACTTTGCCCCCAATCCCATGAGCCTTAATTTTGCATGATAATCTTTTGTGTGGAACCTTATCGAAGGCTTTCTGGAAGTCAAGGTACACCACATCCACTGGCTCTCCCCCATCTATTTTACCAGTTACTTCCTCAAAAAATTCCAGCAGATTAGTCAAACACGATTTACCCTTTGTAAATCCATGTTGACTCTGTCCGATCCTTTCCCCATTTGTCAAGTGCTCCGCTATTTTATCCTTAATAATGGACTCTAGCATTTTGCCCACAACCGATGTAAGGCTTACTGGTCTATAATTCCCTGCTTTCTCTCTACCCCCCTTTTTAAATATTGGGGTAACATTAGCTACCCTCCAATCCACGGGTACTGTTCCCGAGTCAATGGAGTTCCGGAAGATGATCCTTAGAGCATCTGCTATCTCCAGGGCCACCTCCTTAAGTACCCTAGGATGTAGTTTATCAGGCCCCGGGGATTTGTCGGCCTTCAGTCCCCTCAACTTACCCAACACCATATCCCTAGAGATACTAATTTCTGTCAGCTCCTCCCTCTCATTAGTCCCTATGTTTGTCGATATTCCTGGGAGGTTATTTGTGTCCTCCTTTGTGAATACAGAACCAAAGTATGAGTTTAATTGGTCTGCCATTTCCTTATTCTCCATTATATATTCTCCCGAATCGGACTGCAAGGGACCGACTTGGGATTTTACCAGTCTTTTCCTCCTGATATACCGATAAAAGCTTTTGCAGTCTGTCTTTATGTTTGCTGCAAGTTTACTTTCGTATTCTATTTTCCCCTTCCTGATTAATCCCTTTGTCCTCTTTTGCTGTATCCTGTACTGCCCCCAATCTTCCGGTCTGGTGCTTTTTTTTGCCAGTTGATATGCCCTTTTTTTTGATTTTATGCTGTCCCTAATTTCCCTCGTTATCCACGGTTGAGTCACCTTTTTAGGTTTATTTTTATGCCAAACCGGTATAAACATGTTCTGGAATTCTTCCATTCTATCTTTGAATGCTTGCCATTGTCTATCCACTGTCAATCCCCCCAGAAACACCACCCAATCAATCTTACCCAATTCCCGTCTCATACCCTCGTAATTCCCTTTATTTAAGTTCTGGACCTTAGTCTCTGATTCAATTTCCTCACTCTCCATCTCGACTGAGAGCTCGATCATATTATGATCGCTCTGACCCAAGGGGCCTCGTACAAGAAGATTGCTGATAAGTCCCTTCTCATTGCACAATACCCAGTCTAAAATGGCCTGATCTCGAGTCGGCTCCTCGACATATTGGTCCAGATAACCGTCCCGAAAACATTCCAGGAATTCCTCCTCCTCAGAATTTTTACTAATTTGGGTAGTCCAATCAATATGTAAATTAAAGTCACCCATGATGACAGCTGTGCTCTTATCGCACGCTTCTCTAATTTCCCTTTTTATGCCTTCCCTCACCTCCATATTACTATTTGGAGGCCTATATATCACACCCACTAACGTTTTCCTCCCCTTGCTATTTCTCATTTCTACCCATACAGATTCCGTTTCATCCGAGTTAATATCCTTCCTTTCCATTGCATTAATCCCCTCCTTTACCAGCAATGCTACCCCACCTCCCCTACCTTTTTGCCGATCCTTCCTAAATATTGTATATCCCTGGATGTTAAGTTCCCAGCCTTGCCCACCCTGCAGCCACGTTTCTGTAATCCCAATCAAATCATACTTGTTTACCTCTATTTCCACAACTAATTCATCCACCTTGTTCCTAATGCTTCTAGCATTAAGATACAAAGCCTTCAGGCTTGCTTTTTTCACACTCTCATTATGAATTAGTTTGGCCCTTTGTGTTTCTCTCCTTTGCTTATTGCTTCTCACCTTTCTACCATCTATTTCTAACTTCATATGACTTCCCTCTTTTCCACTACCTAGGTTCCCATCCCCCTGCCAAATTAGTTTAAATCCTCCCGAACCGCCCTAGAAAATATTACCCCGAGGACATCGGCTCCCTCACAGTTCAGGTGTAGACCGTCCCCTTGGTACAGGTCACTCCTCCCCAAGAACTGGTTCCAATGCCTCAAGAATTTAAATCCCTCTCCCTTGCACCACTGCTCAAGCCACGTATTTAGCTTATCTATCTTACTCCCTCTAAACTTATTAGCTCGTGGCACTGGTAGCAATCCAGAGATTACTACCTTTGAGGTCCTACTTTTCAATTTAGCTCCTAACTCCCTAAATTCAGCTTGTAGGACCTCCTCCCTCTTTTTACCTACATCGTTGGTACCTACATGTACCACGACAACTGGCTGATCCCCCTCCCCCTTCAGAATGCTCTGCACCCGCTCCGAGACATCATTGACCCTTGCACCAGGGAGGCAACATACCATCTTGGAGTCTCGGTCTCGGCCACAGAAACTCCTATCTATCCCCCTTACAATTGAATCCCCTATCACTATAGCCCTATCCCTCTTTTTCCCGCCCTTCTGTGCAGCAGAGCCAGTCATGGTGCCCTGAACCTGGCTGCTGGTGCCTTCCCCTGATAAGTCATCTCCCCCAACAGTACCCAAAACGGTAAACCTGTTTTGGAGGGAGATGACCGCAGGTGACTCCTGCACTACCTTCCTGCCTTTACCCTGCCTTTTGGTCACCCATTTACTGTCTGAGCTAGCCTTTACCTGCGGTGTGACCAACTCACTGAATGTGCTATCCACAACATCCTCAGCATCGCGTATGCTCCAGAGTGAGTCCATTCGCAGCTCCAGCACCGCCATGCGGTCCGCTAGGAGCTGCAGCTGGACACACTTCCTGCACACATAGTTGTCAGGGACAGTGTCCCTGATTTCCCACATGGCACAGGAGAAGCATGACACGGGTCCGAGCTGCCCTTCCATGACTTAACCCTTACAATACCCTTTTATTTACTACAATTTAGCTTAATTATTGAATTCTACTTAGAATAAGTTTGTGAAAGTACTCACCAACCAGTCACCTACCTGTTTTCTGGTGTTGTATTTTCACTGCCGCCTCCTGTCCTGGAACCTTCTCCACCTAGGTTAGGCTCCTGAAATAAAATAAATTGAACCTACCTTTTCAACTTCCCCTAGCCCCTAAAAGGTTAGAGGAGGTGGAAGGGTGGGAGACACTACACTGTAGTGTTTCGGGTTTAGCAACAGCTCCACCTATATAAGAGTTACTGGCCTCCTGCTCTCCCGACTGCACCAGCTGTGAAAGAAAAAGCCCGCGAAAGGTGAGCTTTTAAACTCACCAGTTACTGGCCTCCTGCTCTCCCGACTGCCCCAGCAGTTACTGGCCTCCTGCTCTCCCGACTGCCCCAGCTGTGGTCTCGGGCCTCGCCTCTCTCCGGTTTTTATACCGGGCTCCGACTCACTGCTCCCGACTGGTCTCGGGCCTCGCTGGTCGCCGGGTTTTCTCCCGAGCTCCTCCTCGCTGCTCCCGTTGGTCCCGACTCCGCCTCCACCCGCTGCCGATGTCGCACTGGGGCCTACTTGAGCCTCTGGGGCCTCTTGTAGTCGCTCTGCCGCTCAGCTCCGCCTCCACCCGCTGCCGATGCCGCACTGGGGCCTACCTGAGCCTCTGGGGCCTCTTGTAGTCGCTCTGCCGCTCAGCTCCGCCTCCACCCGCTGCCGATGCCGCACTGGGGCCTATCTGAGCCTCTGGGGCCTCTTGTAGTCGCTCTGCCGCTCAGCTCCGCCTCCACCCGCTGCCGATGCCGCACTGGGGCCTACCTGAGCCTCTGGGGCCTCTTGTAGTCGCTCTGCCGCTCAGCTCCGCCTCCACCCGCTGCCGATGCTGCACTGGGGCCTACCTGAGCCTCTGGGGCCTCTTGTAGTCGCTCTGCCGCTCAGCTCCGCCTCCACCCGCTGCCGATGCCGCACTGGGGCCTACCTGAGCCTCTGGGGCCTCTTGTAGTCGCTCTGCCGCTCAGCTCCGCCTCCACCCACTGCCGATGCCGCACTGGGGCCTACCTGAGCCTCTGGGGCCTCTTGTAGTCGCTCTGCCGCTCAGCTCCGCCTCCACCCGCTGCCGATGCCGCACTCTTCAGGGCTTTTAGGCAATGGGGGAGGGGTAGCTCCAGGAGGGGGCGCATTCGGTCGGTGTCGGGGCCGATGACTCCGTTTTCCACCACGCAGCCAAGAATAGCAAGGCGCGTGGTGCGGAACATACATTTTTCTCTGTTGTATGTCAGATTCAGCCGTTGGGCCGTACGGAGGAATTTTTCTAGGTTGGCGTCGTGGTCATGCCGGTCATGGCCGCAGATGGTGACGTTGTCTAGATAGGGGAAGGTGGCCTGCAGCGCGTTCTGGTCAACCACCCGGTCCATCTCCCTTTGGAAGACCGAGACCCTGTTGGTGACGCCGAAGGGGACTCGGAGGAAGTGGTAGAGGCGACCGTCGGCCTCGAAGGCCGTGTACTGGCGGTCCTCAGGCCTGATGGGGAGCTGGTGGTATGCCGACTTCAGATCAATCGTCGAGAATACCCGGTATTGTGCTATCTGGTTGACCATGTCAGATATGTGGGGAAGTGGGTATGCGTCTAATTGCGTGTATCGATTGATCGTCTGGCTGTAATCAATAACCAGGCGCTGTTTTTCGCCGGTCTTCACTACCACCACTTGGGCTCGCCATGGGCTGGTGCTGCCCTCGATAATCCCTTCCCTCAGGAGTCTTTCTACTTCTGATTTAATAAAGCTCCTATCCCCGGCACTGTACCGCCTGCTTTTAGTAGCAATTGGCTTGCAGTCTTTGGCGAGGTTAGCGAACAACGGGGGGGGGTTTGACCTTCAGGGTGGACAGGCTGCATACTTTGCGCGGCGCCGTGTTTAAATTCTGCCGGCTGCAGGCTGTAAGTGGGGGCAGGGGCCCGCCATATGCCATCGTGACGCTCTCCAGATGGCACTGGAAGTCTAATCCTAGCAGTACGGGAGCGCAGGGCTGTGGCAGGACGAGGAATTTAAAATCTCAGTACTCCACGCCGTTCACTGTCAGAGTCGCTACACAGTAGCCGCCGACGTCCGCCGTATGGGACTTTGAGGCCATAAAGACCTGGTGGCGTGTGGGCATAACCGATAGGGAGTAGCGTCGCACCGTGTCAGGGTGGATGGATCTCTCCGTGCTTCCGCAGTCGAAAAGGCAATTTGTGGCATGGCCATTTACCTTTACGTTCATCATGCACCTGGCTAGTTGATGGGGCCTAGATTGGTCCAGGGTGATGGAGGCCATCGTCGAGGTCGGTGGGTCGCTGTAGTATTCGCCCGCGCCGGGGGCCTGGTCTCGAAATGGTGTCCAAGATGGCGGCTCCCCCGCGGCTGGTGGTGCCCAAAATGGCGGCCCGCACGGCTCACACGTGGTTGGTGGGGTCCAAAATGGCGGCCTGCACGGTTCACACGCGGCGCTGCTGGAATTGGGGGTCGATTTCGCCCTGCACACTCTCGCGTAGTGGCCTTTCTTGCCGCATTTGGAGCAGGTCGCGTCCTTTGCTGGGCATTGCTGTCTGGGGTGCTTGGCCTGGCCGCAGAAGTAGCATTTCTGGCCTCTGGTCATTGCAGCTGTAGTTGGGCTGCTGGCGGCTTGTGGCCTTACCGGGTCCCAAGATGGCTGCTCCCGTGACATCCACGTGGCCATCCGTTCAGGGGGATGGGCGTCCATGTTCTGGAGGGCCACGTCTAACGAGTTAGCGAGGGCCACCATCTTCTGCAGGTTGAGCCCCCTCTGTTCCAGCAGCCTCTGCCGAGTATAGTTGGACCTGATGCCGGCTACGTAGGCGTCTCGGATCAGGTCTTCTGTGCATTCCTTGGCCGTCACCGCTTTGCAATTACAGGCCCGACCGAGGACTCTCAGTGCCAGTAAATATTCGGCGCCCGATTCCCCGGGGCGCTGTTTTCGGGTAGCCAGGAGGTGTCTGGCGTAGACCTCGTTAACAGGCCTCACGTATTGTTCCTTTAGCGTCGCGATGGCGGCCGCGTAAGTTGTGGCGTCTCGGATGATCGAGTAGACTCGGTGGCTCGCCTGTGAGTTCAAGACAAGCCGTTTCGCGTCATCTGTAGTGACGGTAGTGCTGGAGGCCTCCAGGAAGGCTTCGAAACAGCTCAGCCAGTGTTCAAAGTTATTGGCTGCATCTGCTGCTTGAGGATCCAGGTCTAAACGTTCCGGCTTCAAGATTTGCTCCATGTCGAAAATTTAGTCAATAAAATTGATGCACTATCAACAACACCAAAGACTACGAGTTGAACTTATACAAAGTAGGCTTTTATTGACAAAGAACTGGAGCATGCCTCTGCTAGTGGATCCATCCTAAGAGCTCCCGGGGGAAGGGTGGTGAGTCACCTTTATACCCGGGCTTAGGGGCGGAGCCAGGGGCGGAGACATGCCCGGACCTGTACAGAGTTAACAGTGGTTTACCACACAGACATGTACAGAGTTAGCAGTGGTTTACCACAGCATGGGGGCCAGGAAGGGAGGTTGGATGGTCAGCAGTTTAATGGGAATAAGGTCAAGAGAGCAGAAGATGTGTCTTATGGATAAAATGAGCTCAGAGAGGCCATGAGGCGAGATAAGAGAGAAAATAAAGGAGAGCCTGGTTTGGATTAATGGGCAAGGGGAAACTCATCAGAGTGAGATGAATGGATGGTCTATAACAGTGACAAAGAAGTCCCTGAGCTCCTCATACTTGTTGGTGAGGGTGGAGGGCCAAGGGAGAAAGATTTAAGGAGGCATTTTAAAAAATGTTTTTCTAATTCATTCTTGGGATATGGGCATTGATAGTAAGGCCAGCATTTATTGCCCATTCCTAGTGAGAAGGTGGTGGCAGACCTTCTTCTTAAACTGCTGTAGTCATATGTGTTGAATCCGTGATTCTTAAAGTATGATGTTTTCCAATAACTAGACGGAGGCTGTAACTTAACAATCAACAGGTGTTTACTGGAGGAGGGTAGTCTAAAGACTGAAAGTACAGAGGCATGCTCAAGACTTATATACAGGTGTGGTCACTGCCGGTACTACAGTATACAGGAGCTGTAAAAGTAGTTCTCTCTTAAAGGTACATACACTACAATTCCTCCCCTTTTAGATTAACAGTACCCATAACATTCAAATAACAGTTAACACTTTAACATGCACATTAAACTGAAATAGTCCATTTATAGATTCAGTCTTTGGGGCAGCTTCCTGATCCTTTCTGGATAGCGCCTTTCCTGAGGTTCTTGTTCTTGGTGCGGAGGCGATTCTGGCCCCCTTTCGTCGGTTAGTTCATCCGCTGTTACTGTTTCTGAGGTAGATGCTTCTGAGGTATGTCGGGTTCATCCCCAAGGACGCGAGACATGGGGTTGACTCGTTCCTGTGACGCTAGGATCTGGTCGACGTGGCGTCTCACAATGTTCTCCCCGACATCCACTGTGTACATTAATGGCCCCTGCCTTGTGCATATCGTTCCGGGTTGCCATTTCTCTGTTTGGTAGTCGCGGGCCAAGACTGGTTGTCCTACATTGAAGCTCCTTGTCGGCTTCTCATTGATGTGCTGGAATTGCTTATCCTCAACATTTCTTCGCACATTTGGTCTGAGCAAATCCAGACGAGATCTCAACCTTCGGTTAAAGAACATCATGGCCGGGGTCTGGTTGGTAACTGCATGTGTCGCATTTCTGTAGGCTAACAGGAAATTGTCCACCTTATGCTGTAGTGGAATTTCATCATCGCACATGGCCCTTATCGCCTTTTTAAAAGTTTGTACGAACCTCTCAGCCAATCCATTTGTGGCTGGATGATATGGGGCGGATGTGTAATGCCTTACCCCATTCCTTCTCATAAATTTCCGAAACTCTTCGGACACAAACTGTGGTCCATTATCAGAGCAAATCTGCTCTGGCAAGCCGTTCCTGGCAAATATGGTCCATAGGACTGCAATCGTTTTCTCTGTAGTTGTTGAGGACATTTTGATCACCTCAGGCCATTTTGAGTGCGCATCCACTGCTATTAAGAACATTGAGTCCATGAATGGACCAGCAAAATCAATATGCACCCGTTGCCATGGAGAGGAGGGCCACTCCCATGGGTGTAGAGGGGCATGTGGTGGTGCATTTTGGAACTTCTGGCATCCTGAGCAGCTCTTTGTTAGGTCCTCGATTTGTTGATCGATCCCTGGCCACCACACATAAGCCCTAGCAAGGCTTTTCATTTTCACCCCTCCCAGATGACCTTCGTGAAGCTCATTGAGCACTCTCTCCCTTAACTTGGGTGGAATTACCACTCGGGATCCACACATCACTGTCCCCTGGCATACTGACAGCTGTTCTCTTCTGGATGAGAATGCTGGCAACAGTGAGTCGCCATGTGTTGGCCATCCCTTCACCGTCAAATCATATACCCGAGACAGTGTCGGATCATTGCGGGTCTCCTTCTCTATATCCGCGTTAGTTACTGGCAATCGTTCAATTATCGACGAATAAAATATTTCGATAGGGTCCACTGCTGGTGCTTCCTCCACCGTAGGCAGTGGCAGGCGTGATAGCCCATCAGCGTTTCCATGCTGTTTCGTGCCCTTGTACTCTATTTCATATTGGTTCGCCCCTAGAAAAAGTGACCATCTTTGTAGCCGTTGTGCAGTCATCACCGGAACACCCTTGTTTGGATTAAAGATGGAGACAACTGGTTGGTGGTCAGTCAGCAAGGTGAACTTCTGCCCATGCAGATAGTGGTTGAATGTTTTTACTCCCCATACTAGGCTGAGGGCCTCCCTGTCGATCTGGGTGCAGTTGCGCTCGGCTGAGGTTAGTGACCGAGACGCAAAGGCTACTGGCCTCTCCAACCCGTCTGGGAATTTGTGCGACAGCACCGCTCCAATACCATAGGGTGATGCATCACATGCCAACCGAATCGGTAGTGCTGGGTTGAAATGGGCCAACACCTCTTTTGATGTGATCAATTCTTTGCACTTCTGGAAAGCTCGTTTACATTCGTCATTCCACTTCCATGGTACCCCCGTTTGCAGTAGGGTGTTCAGTGGGTGTAATACTGTAGACAAATTTGGTAAGAACTTATGGTAGTAGTTCACCAGCCGAGGAACAACCTCAGTTGTGACACATTTTCCGGTGCTGGAGCCTTGACTACTGCCTCAATCTTTTCAGGGGACTTATGTAACCCCTCTTCATCAATAACGTGGCCACAATACGAGATCTGCTTCTGGAAAAACTCGCACTTGTGGTGATTAGCTCGTAGCCCATATTCCTTTAATCTAGTGAGCACCTTCTCCAGGTTGGCGAGGTGATCACTGTCATTTTCGCCCGTGACCAGGATGTCGTCCAAATAACACTGGGTCCCTGGAATCCCTTGCAGGACTTGATCCATTGCCCTTTGCCAAATAGCCGGAGCCGATGCTACCCCGAACACCAGCCGGTTGTATTGGTAGAGACCTTTATGAGTGTTGATCGTGAGGTATTGTTTCGAGGCTTCTTCTACCTCCATTTGCAAGTATGCCTGGGCCAGATCAATTTTGGTGAAGCCTTTACCTCCAGATAGTGAGGCGAAAATATCCTCAATCTGTGGAAGCGGATATTGTACCGTGTGAAGGACTGGGTTCACTGTCACCTTAAAATCCCCACAGATGCGGACCTTCTTTGGTTCCCCAGGCGTATTACTCAACGACCTCTTCATTACAGGAATGATGGGTGTAGCCCACTCGCTCCAGTCTACTTTGGACAGTACTCCTGAACATTCCAGCCCTTCCAGCTCTGCTTCGACGGCTGGTCGGATCGCATAAGGCACCGGTCTGGCCTTAAAAAACTTTGGGCTTGCATTTTCCTCTATTTTAATCGTCGCTGTTATGCCTTTTAGTGTTCCGAGTCCCTCCTGGAACACTTCTTGTGCGTCAGTTAGCATTTTTGACAGTCGTCCAGGTGTGACGTCGTCATCCTTTTTGGCCTCAACCTTCAGTGCCTGTATGGAATGCCAATCTAATTGTATCTTCCGGATCCATTCACATCCTAGTAGTGGTGGTCCTCCATCTGGCAATACATATATGTCCATTTTAGGTATTTCCTGGCCTTTGTATATCACTTTCACCCTTATTTTTCCTTTGGGGTAGACTTTTTGCCTCGTGTACGTCTTCAAGACCATCTCTGTAGCTTTCAAGGGTATATGTGAAAATAGCCGCTTGTAGTCCCTTTGGTTTATGACTGTTCGGGCTGATCCTGTGTCCAATTCCATTTTCAGTTGGACTCCGTCTATCTTGAGAGTGACCCAGATAGTCTGGTGATCCTCCATTTTGATTACCTTATGTAGTTTCAGGCAACCCAGCTCCTTGCTTCTGGAGTCTGTATCACTTTTCTGTTCGTCTGAACTACTGTCCATCACCTTGTGTACCTTTTTGTACTTCTCCTGTGGAGATTTCTTGCTGCTGGTTTTCTTCCCAGACCTGCAGACTCTTGCTATGTGTCCTGCTTTTCCACACTGTCTGCACACTTGGTCCTTGAACCAACAATCCTTCTGGTTGTGTGTTGTTCTGCCGCAGTGATAACACTTCCCTGCTCCATATGACATTTCATTGGTGCCATATTTTTGCAGTCTCCGTTGTATTCTTTGCAGCGTCCCGTGCGGCTGCTTCGTGTGATACTGCCATGCTGAAAGCCTTGTCCAGCATAAGATCCTTTTCTGATAGAAGCCGTTTCTGGGTTCCTTCACTTTGAAGCCCACACACAAACTTGTCCCTTAACGTATCTGCTAGTCCCAATCCAAACTGGCAGTGTTTCGATAGCTTGCGCAGTTCCGTTAGGTACTCAGCATTACTTTCGTCTTTATGCTGGTTCCTTTTGTGGAACTTAAATCTTTCTGCTATCAGCAGCAGTGTGGGGTTTAAGTGGTCCTGTAGGATTTCCACTATGCTTTCGAAATTCTTATCCACTGGCTTCTCTGGGGTTATTAGGTTTCGCAGTAAGCCATAAGTTTTTGCACCCATGGAATTCAACAAAACCAGTGCTTTCCTAGCATCTGGCACTTCATTCGCCCTGCAATACACCTCAATGCGTTCCACATATGTCGCCCAATCTTCGACTTCATTGTCGAACACAGTGATACCGCCACTCTTCGGCATCCCTGGGTGTGATTAAACTGTCTAAAATGGCATCTCCCGCGCTCTCCCTTCTTCTCCGCTGGCACAAAATGGCGTCTCCCGCGCTTTCCTTTCTTCCCGCGCTCGCCCTTCTTCTCCGCTGCGGCTTCTAAAATGACGTCTCCCGCGCTCTCCCTTCGTCTCCGCGGCTCAATGGCGTCTCCCGCGCTCCCTTTCTTTCCCCCGCGGATGCTGTTCAGCCCTTGAGCCCTGGCTGTGCTCTGCGCGTTCTCCTGTGCGCCTCTCCCGTTGCCGCCGCTCGGTCCTGAACCCGGCTGCTGCTTTACCCTCTCTCTCTTTTTTTTTTGTTTTTCCTCGATGCCGCTCGGTTTTCAACCCCCAGCTGCGCCCTGTGCGCTTCACCCTCTCTCTTACCCTGTCGACGCTGCTCGGCCTTTTCTGTGCCGTCGGTCGGCTCCAGCCGCCGCTGTCCGGGAAGGGTCTGCGCTGTACCTGTTGCCAGTCTGTTGCTGGATCGTCGTGGCTGGGGAACCAAGCCCGGCTCTCAACAGCCTCCCCTGCGATGTTCACTCTCCGCCGGATGACTGGGCGGTTGCTCGTGGTCGACGCCCGTGCTTCTGGCCTCGACTTTCTTCCACCGCCCTCCAGGAGCAAATCGTTGAAAGGAAATGCAGAGTTGCAGGTAGATTCGAATCGACCTCGTCGCCACTGTTGAATCCGTGATTCTTAAAGTATGATGTTTTCCAATAACTAGATGGAGGCTGTAACTTAACAATCAACAGGTGTTTACTGGAGGAGGGTAGTCTAAAGACTGACAGTACAGAGGCATGCTCAAGGCTTATATACAGGTGTGGTCACTGCCGGTACTACTGTATACAGGAGCTGTAAAAGTAGTTCTCTCTTAAAGGTACATACACTACAATATGGTGAAGGTACTCCCACAATGCTGTTAGGTAGGGACTTCCAGGAATTTGGCCCAGCAACAATGAAGGAGCAGTAATGTATGTCCAATTTGGGATGGTGTGTGACTTGGAGGGTAACTTGGAGCTGATGGTGTTCCCATGCATCTGCTGCCCTTGTCTTTCTAGGTTGGTATTGGAGAAAAGAAGAGTATCTTTACTCCAGGATCATCCTGGAAAGCATTGAGCAATTTTGACAGAGAAGAGCAAGACCAATATTGCTTGATGTAGTCCGGCCAAATCTGGTGATGGATGGCTAAACCAGTTGTGCATAGATGCACTCATATCTGCATCCCCTGGACTTGAGGGAGTGAAGATGAGGACCATCTAGGGGCAAAATGACTCCCCCAAAATGGTGTACAATTCTTTGGGATCCTCATGGAAAAATGGAGAGCACTGATAATATATTGCTGTGGAACCATATGGTCACTGCCCCTGGGACCATACCAGGGGAAATGACCAGGGTGGAAAAGAGTTAGGGTTTTACTGCAGATAAGGGCATTAAAGTTGGGGGTAGAGGGAGTTGTTGAGCAGATTGAGACCTGCAGAAGTATCATTTTTCTACGTTAAAAGTGCGATATAAATGTAAGTTGTTGTTGAGTTAAAAAATGATGGCCTAGAAATTGGGTATAGCCCCGCTTGAGGCGTTAGAACTGGCGCTGCGCAAAGTTCATAGCCAGACGAAACTTATCGCCGCCTGGCGCGATGTTGGGTTGCATCGCCCCTAAAGGGGATTGAGGCGCGAATTCAGGCATTACACGGGACTCCTAAGGCGCTAATCTTCCGACGCAACCCAATATCGGAGCGGACGGGCGCAGCGCAGGTGCTCTCTATTACTGATGACCACGAGACTTCCAGGCGCCGGCCAGCTCTTAAAGGGGTGGGTCAGTCAGCTTCAGCATCCACACTCTGCGCCTTGCAGGCCTCAGAATCGGCGCAGGCCCTTCTCTGGCGCTAAAAACTTGGACCAGATGGAGAAGGTGAGACAGAGAGCAGAGCGCTTCACCAATGAGGCTCTGGAGCAATTGGTGGCCGCAGTGGAGCGCCGGCGAGATGTTCTCAACCCAGACAATGGCACGAGGCCGAATCATAAGGGCTACCGACGAGCTTGGAGAGATGTATGCCAGAGGGTCAACTCCAGCAGCATGGTGACATGGAGCCCTGTCCAATGCAGAAAGAAATTCAACGACCTCACTCGGGTCGTGAGGGTGAGTGTTGTTTCTGCAAACCTCCGCATCCCTTCATTTGCACCTGACTTTATGGCTACAGGGTGGGCTGTGCCCCATTGGCCATCTGCCAGCAAGCACCCATGGCCCTTTCTGGGCACACACATGCACATTTGACTCAAGGCGTCATGTAAGGGCTCTTGCACCATGGGGGGCATGAGATGATCACTCAGGGCATCATGTAAGGGCTCTTCCACCATGGGGGGCATGAGATGATCACTCAGGGCATCATGTAAGGGCTCTTCCACCATGGGGGGCATGAGATGATCACTCAGGGCATCATGTAACATAACTTCCCCTCCTTTCCCCTGCAGTCCAAGCTGGCGAGGATTGGCAAAGACCAGCTTCGCACAGGTGGAGGACCTCCACAAGTGGTCACTCTCACGGATCTCAAGGAGAGAGTCCACCAGATTCTTGGAGGACGTAACCTCAGAATCGGCGCAGGCCCGTTCTCTGGCGCTAAAAACTTGGACCAGATGGAGAAGGTGAGACAGAGAGCAGAGCGCTTCACCAATGAGACTCTGGAGCAATTGGTGGCCGCAGTGGAGCGCTGGCGAGATGTTCTCTACCCAGACAATGGCACGAGGCCGAATCATAAGGAACCACTGCAGCTGCCGACCCCATTGTCGACAGCGATGGTAAGGTTCTCACCTTTTACAACTGTCTTCTTCCACTTGTTCCCCCCGCCAGCATGCTTTCTCACTGTGGACCCATGTCATAGCCTTGCCGCAATCTGGCATCCCTTGCTGCCAAGCTGTCCTTTTGCTAAAGCCACTCTTCCACCTCCCTGCTTTCAGATGCTGCATCACCAGCTCGGGAGCCGGGCCCTCAAGCTGCCAGTGCCTCTGAAGGCTCAATGAGAAAATTACTGTCCAACAGAAGGTCAGCAACTCTCTCCAGCAACGATCAGAATGGCCAGCCCAAATGGCTGCAGCTTTTATACTAGTGCTGTCCCCTTTAAATAGCGCCCCCCGAGTCCGAGAAGGGCCTGGGAACGCTCCATCCAACTGTCACTAATAGCGCCAGGCGAAAAGGTTGCGGGCGCCACCGAATATCCGGTCCGGGGCGTCAAAAAGGCGTTGCACACTGAAATGACGTCATGATCTGCCTGCGCCCGTGGGCGAGCAAAAAGAGTTAGCGCCGGCACTAAAAGGATACTCAATATGGGAGGTGGCGCTATATTCACTGCGCCCGCCCGAAAATTGGGTAATGCCCCAATTCTCGGGCTCTTTAGGCGTTAATCGCTGGTGCTACCAACCGAATTTCTAGGCCGATATATCTTATATGGTAAAACAAAGCTAAATTAGCTACTGAGGCACATGCAGAAACAAATTAGACTCAAGAAAAAATATTTTTACAGGCTTAAAGAGAATAATTCTCAGGAGAACAGGGATAGGTTTCTAGCTCAGCTAAAGGCAACAAAAGATGCTATTAGAGCAGCCAAAGAAATATTGAAGAAGATGATACTGGATAATGGGTAGAATTAGCAAGATCTGTTTCAGTTATGTTGGGAGTCAGAGGGCTTGTAATGACTGAATAGGGCCGAGGAATGATTCCTCAGCACAGATTTAGGTGGCCTCCCAGGATATGTCAGATTTGACATGGCTATTTTGCATCAATCTTCATGACAGAAGCCAATGCTGAGTTACCAATAATACATTGTATGGTTGATGCTAAAGTTGAAAGTGTCAAAGTGGATGTGGATATAGTCATGGCTAGAATAGAAGGTCTTCAATGGATTGGGGTACTGATCCTGATGGCACTCACCTGACGGTGCTCAACAAATTGAGAGCTGTGCTCTGCGAGCCCTTTGCTCACATACTTACCAGCTTTCTATGGACTGATATTGTTCGTTTGGAGGCCCGTGGGGTGCCAGAATTTAAAAAGGGCAACAAATCAGAACCAGGGAATTATAGGGCAATTTGCTTAACTTTGGTTATAGGCAAGTTGCTAGAAGGGATCATTAGAGATACATTGTATGATCGCCTTAACAGAGAAGGGGTTATTAGAGACTCTCAGCATGGCTTCCAGAAAAGGTCATGACTCACCAACCTGGTTGAATTTCTTGAGGAAGTTATTAGGTTGGTGGTTGTAGGTAGCCCGGTTGAGTTTGAATACTTTGATTTTCAAAAAGCTTTTGACAAGGTGCCACACAATAAGATATGTGGTACTGATAAGGAGATCTTGGGTTGGATAAGGAATTGGTTGCATTCTCATAGGCAGAAAATTGCTGCTAATGGCAGTGGTTATGCATGGGGACTGGTTACTAGTGGAATCCTGCAGGGATTGGTGTTAGGGCCATTACTCTTCACCATCTTTATCAATGATCTGGATGAAGACATCGGGAGAACTGTCCACAAGTTTGTGGATGATACAATATTTGTGCGGGTGTTAGAACCTTAAATGTGAAAAGTAGATTACAAGCAGTTCTGATGCAATGTGGGAATGGGCCCATGTCTGGTAGATGTGATATATCTTCTATATATATAAAACGGTCCGTCTCTCTTTCCGTCTTTCTGTCTTTCCGTCTGTCTTTCTGTCTGTCCGGCTATACAATCAAAAGTTATAGAGCGTACCTACGCATATGTTATATCAAAAGAAAGCTTATCATTAGGGGACTCTAATAGGTGTATTTACTTTTTGGTCAGACAAAAATACTATACAAAAATTCTTCAAAAATCCTCAAAAATCCACTCATTAGCGGTTGACCAATCCTACCTCTCATTAGCGTTGAGTGACGTGCTGCTTGACCAATCCTACAGTTCAGTGACCTGATGGTTGACCAATCGGTGCGTCACGGGCGGGACCTAATCCTCCAGTCTCCCTAAACTTCCCCGCCATTTTTTTCATCCCCACAGGGACAGCACCAGCCAAACAAACCCCCACATTGCGACGCCGGGAGCGGCAGGTGAGTTTACACACAGCGGGCGGGTCATCGGCAGCGGCTGGCCGTCAACCGCGCCACCCGCGGGGGAGCTCAGCTGGGGTCCGTCTCGGCCCCACAGCCCGGCCGGGCCTCAAGCGCTAGGCCCCGCACGGCCGGTATCACAACCGCACCGGCCCTGAGGCGCTACGCAGCAACAGGGGAGGGAGGGACATAGACTAAAGCAGTGACAGACAGGGGGAGGGAGACCGCGCGGCCCAAAATTGCCCTGGCAATGCCGGGCACCCCCAGCTAGTTATAGATAAATGTAGGGTTATGCACACGGTAGAGTCAACACCAAGCATATGTACACCATGTAGGGTTGTGAACCTAAGGTTGTTGAGCGGGATAAAGTCCTAGGTGTCATAGTACATGAAGGTTCACAACCAGTCCGTGAGGCTATTGCCGGAATATATTTCCAGGACGATCAAGAACGAAGCAAAAAATAGGGAGGATAAGCGGAGTAGAAGTTACTTAAGCATAAATCTAGGTTAGATTTCATGAGGTATCTCCGTCATCAAGCTGTGGAAGAAGTTGCTGGCTCATTAGTGCAGATTGACTGCAAATGTTGAAAAGGAAGCTGGATGAGTTCCTCACTGTAACTTAGGGGATTTCTGTCTCTCCCACAAGAATGCATAGTTGGCTGGTGGGGGTTGGGGTTGGTAGATGACAGTCATAGTGTGCATAAATTGCACCATGACAGTATGCAACAGGCTTGATAGACTAACTGGTCTTGTTTCAGTCCATCCTATTCAAAAGGATACCAGGATAACTCCCCTGCTCTTCTTCAAAAAATGCTATGATATCTTTTACTTTTACCTGGTTTGGCATCTCATCTGAAAGCCAGCACTGAAATCTCACCTTAAATTATGTGCTCAAATCACCTTAAATTATGTGCTCAAATCTCTGAAATGGGGGTGGAACCGATGACCTTGTGACTTGGGGATGAGAGTGCAACCACTGAGCAAGGGAGACACTTGCTATAATACAGGACCGGATTTTGCAGAAGAAATAACTGTGAGGCTAACAGTGCTCACCATTATATACGCGGAAATCGGATAGCAACTTCCGGCAACCGCACATGTGCAGTTAAACGCGGAAATCAACTGAACGAGATGCCCGGCTCCTCCAGAAGCTGCGCGATAACAGCATCTCGCCGTCTGACACACGATTCAAATACATTGAACAGAATGAAGTTGCTGAACTTATCTCATAGATATGAAACTGGCCAGAAAAAGTTAGGTCTTATCCATTGCAGTGTAAGTACCCTTTTAACGGCAAGATAAGTCTTAATTACTGCCATACAAACCTCTCTGGCACAAGTGTGGAGTCTCATTCCTTCAGATTTTAATTATTGTTGGGAGATTTTTAAAAAAATTAAAAAGTCTTTTTTTTTACTTTTTCTTTCTGTCTCTTTTGTCTCTCTTAATTAATCTAATATTTATTTCTTTATTTTGCTTTCTGTACCTGCTTTGACATTGAATTCACTATTCTAATTTACACTTCTTGGTTCGGGCTCTGTGCTGCTCGTTAACGATTCTTCAATCTGATTGTTTAAGGAGACAGCTTGTCCTGTTAATACAGGTCCCAGATACACTGTAGAGGCTACTGCGCTTTTTGATTCTCTAATTTACAGTAAGTTCCAGTGCAAAACTCCGTAAAAAGTCTAACCAACTGCAAGTGTAACCAGCTGACTGCAAAATCCAGCACATAGATTTGCATACTACACATAAATTAAAGCAAAGGCAAGCAACAGGGTTTGAATTACAAATAGACTTGTGACAGGGCATTTTAACCTAACTTGCCGGGTGGGAAACCCACATGATCAGGCGGAACGCTGGTTTTACACCCGGCCCAATATTAAATATTTGAGTCAATGGAGAGTAAAATCAGACGATCCCGTCAGTTTTTCAATGGACGGATTAGGTAAAAATTGCCCCCTGACCAATTACACAACCTTCAATACAGACAGGCACTAGTTTGCAGCTTGCTCTTTTCAGTGGATAGTGTTATGGCATTTAATTTGTTCCGTCTTCCCCACGCTATATTTATCTCATTCTCATTCATCTAAAACTAGATCTCTGCGCAAAACACCCCCTTGCTTGCAGCTGGTCTCGCCTACCTTCCTACACTATCCTATCCCAGCCCACACAATGCAATGTCAATGGCAATGCAATGCAGACCAACCCGAGCAGCGGCGCCAATCAGCCTGTCAATCACGCAACTCTCTCCTATAGGGAGGGGAAGGTGGGTGGGGAATAGCCAATCAGAGCGGGCAGAACAGCAGCCGCTGAAGAATACAGCTTCGGCCAATAGGGGAGGAGGCGGAGTCAAGCGAGGAAGAGGCGGGTGCGCTGATTGACACCCCTCCCCAGTCAGATCTCGGCATCGGGCCAATCGGCATCCGGAGCGGGGAGGCGGTTAACCAATGAGAGGGGTGGGGAGGCGGGATTTCCGGCGGGCTCGCTGCCCCGCCCCCCCTTGCTTCATACGGCGGGGTACGGGCGCGCGCTGCTGCAGTGCAGCTGTGGCGGTTAACGGTGGCGCAGCGACTGAGGGGGGTGGGGCGGAGCTCCGAGTGAGAGCACGGGGGCGGAGGAGCCGGCAAATGAACTAGAGTGTGTGTATACACACAGAACAGCAACCGTGTTAAGAGCGAGAGTCAGTGGCGAGCAGGCGGTTTGGGGAGAGGGGGGGGCTGGCCGGCCGCTGTGATTGCTGTAATGTGGGTGCGGGAGAGGCGGCTGGAGGCAGTGACCGGAGGATGAGAGGTCGGGGCCAGGGAGAGAGTGTCATGGATACAGGCATTGCACAGGCCCGTATCATCATCATCATCCTCCTCATCTGCTGCAAATAACACCCTCAGCCCGGCCTGACCGACAAAGACAAGTCCCTAATACCCACTACCGAGACAGTTAACATTTAATATTTTGTAGTGTAGAGGGGGTGGTTAACTGTATTTGGGTCTTTTTCCACCATTTCTTCCCCCCCCCCCCTTTTTTTTTAGATACAACATTTTAGGATCGGGTCAGTATGTTTGCAGTGAGGATTGTCACTGCTGATTACTACATGTCCAGCCCGGTCAAGGGTCTGGATGTTTGCTTTTCCGAATTCAGAGGGAATGAGGTGACCAGGGTGCCCGTGGTTCGCATCTTTGGGCCAACACCTGCAGGTAGGTCTTAACTGTTGTGAAATGTTACACTGCAGCAGTTCCCTGCTGAGGTTGCAAAGGGGTGTCTGTGGTCTCGGCTTGAGCGCTTGCCATTTTGTAAAGCCCTCACTGTAAAACACAGGCAGCCATGAAGCAAAGGGTTGTGTGTAATATATTTATATATTGCGTGTGTGTGTATAAAATTATATTTATAGATAGATCTATTTAAAATGTGCTTGGCCACCCGCAGTGGCGTACACTAGTGGTGTACTCCCCTGTGCTCATGTCGTGGGAGATTTCATGTTGTCAGACGTGCTCTGATGTTTTCACTGACGGTTTGATTTCTGTCTTTTAAACTATTTTAACGGTTCAGGAGGGAGAAATCGTCTGGATGAACTGTATCCGGCGGGGGCGGAGGGAATTGTGCAGATCTTTTATTAATTGTGAAGAAAAATCCTCTCTTCCCCCCCCCCCCCCCCCCCCCCCCCAGGTCACCTTGTTCTAATTATCATGCAGTTCCCTGTATAGTTGATACGTTACAAAACAGTGCAGGGAACAGAACAAGCTGTATTTTTCACACAGCAGTAACTGAAACTCAAGTGGTAATAACAACTAGGGGGTAGCCATGCTCTCTGTTGCACCAAAAAGAGACCAATTGAGGTGTGGTTTTGTTAACAAATATTTATTTTCATCTTTCATGCATTGAAATAGTTTTCATTTGCATGCAGTAAGTAGTGTTGACTTTAGTCGCCATGTTTACTGTAGAGTATCTTGCATATCATTTTGCTAGTCGAAACCCTAGTACAGTTGTCAAATATGGATTTGCTCTGCTGTTGTAGATGTCAGTTGTATATTTACTATTATTAAATTGAAGTGAGATTTCTCCCCGGATGGAAGCATGCAATTTTTTCCTGAGGATCCTAATGCTGGGCAGTGTTTCCTCCTCCTGGGCAGGTCTCCTTTTGAGTAGAGAAGCATTGAAGATGGAATAACTTTCTGAATACTGCAGATTAGCACCTTGCTCTGATCTGGGCTTTCTTGTTTTCAGTGTGCATTGGAACTGAAGAAAATATGCTTACAGCAACATATCTTAATCTTATCAAGCTAGTCTCATTGAAAAGAATTGAGAGAGACTAGTTATGCAAGGTTAACATTTTAGATTGTTGCTAAGTGGAAGTTCCAAACATAAAATTAGAAACCACTATTTAATGCTAAATAATGTTCAGTTGATGAAATTAAATCTTTTGCATCCTTCCCCTCCAAAGAAAATTTAATTATACTGCATTTCATCATTTTTGAGTGACAATATTTAGGGCACAAATTGGTTTGTAGTTTGTGTGTAAAGTGCAGTACAAGATTATATTACGTTCAGTGTATTTGTGCAAGTTTCCTAATGCATATAGTATGAAATTGTTGAATCCCAACATTTATTTCCTGAGTTTAAAATGTCCAAATGGGAGTAGGCTTTTGAGAACTTGTGCTTTACATCCATTTTAAAGTCTTGCTCTTACAGACTATAGTTGCTGTTACTGTAACATCACATCATTAACCTGCAAGCATATCTTGGGCACGGTCATTCTAGATTGCAGCTTTTCCTGAATTCCATACTGTTAATTGAAGCTATTGTGATATTTTTGAAGCTATTGAATGAGTTTCAGTGGTTGGGTGTCCACTCATGTGTCTGTGTATGTTTTAAATTGGCAGCTAGTATAAAGGGTACATTGTGCTATCTACAGGAGACAGTGTGGCTGAAGAGTTCAGAATGAGTTATAGAAATAGATTGAAGTTTTACTCCAAAAAATTAGATTTTGCTCATCAACTTCCCTTATCCAATTTAAGCGCACAGCCTGTGTATCCTTCTGCAACGAGAGCAACGCTCTTTCTTGTGGACTTTTGCTTGGTGCTCATTCAGTTGTGGTCAGCCAGCAGAACTCGAATTGATTTGTGAATGTGTTTACTCCATTCCTGTGTTTCATGACGGGTAATCTTGCCTCTGCGTGTAACATTCAGTAACTACTGACTGACTAAACTCGGGTATGACATAATTTGGGTGCCCGGAATGAAAAGAAAAGACAAAGATTTACATTTATATAGCGCCTTTCACGACCATCGGACGTCCCAAAACGCTTTACAGCTAATGAAGTACTTTTGAAGTGTAGTCACGATTGTAGTGTAGGAAACACATCAGCCAATTTTACGGTCGGCAAGCTCCCACATGACCAGATAATCTGTTTGTGATGTTGATTGAGGGATAAATATTGGCCAGGACATTAAAAAATTTTTTTTTTAATTCATTGATGGGATGTGGGTGTCGCTGGCTAACTAGGCCTGCATTTAGTGCCCATCCCTAATTGCCCTTGAGAAGATGGTGGTGAGCCGCCTTCTTGAAACGCTGCAGTCCATATGGTGTAGGTACACCCACAATGCTGTTAGGAAGGGAGTTCCAGGATTTTGGCCCAGTGACAGTGAAGGAACGGCGATACAGGTCCAAGTCAGGATGGTGTGTGGCTTGGAGGGGAACTTGTAGGTGGTGATGGTCCCATGCGTCTGCTGCCCTTGTCCTTCTAAGTGGTAGAGGTCGTGGGTTTGGAAGGTGCTGTTGAAGGAGCTTTGGCGAGTTGCTGCAGTGCATCTTGTAGATGGTACACACTGCAGCCACAGTGCGCCGGTGGTGGAGGGAGTGAATGTTGAAGGTGGTGGATGGAGTGCCAATCAAGCGGGCTGCTTTATCCTGTATGGTGTCGAGCTTCTTAAGTGTTGTTGGAGCTGCACTCATCCAGGCAAGTGGAGAGTATTCCATCACACTCCTGACTTGTGCCTTGTAGATGGTGGAAAGGCTTTGGGGAGTCAGGAGGTGAGACACTCGCCGCAGAATTCCCAGCCTCTGGCCTGCTCTTGTAGCCACAGTATTTATATGGCTGGTTCAGTTTCTGATCAATGGTAACCCCCAGGATGTTGATGGTGGGGGATTCAGCGATGGTAATGCCATTGAATGTCAAGGGGAGATGGTTAGAGTCTTGCTTGTTGGAGATGGTCATTGCCTGGCACTTGTGTGGTGCGAATGTTACTTGCCACTTGTCAGCCCAAGTCTGAATGTTGTCCAGGTCTTGCTGCATATGGACACGGACTGCGTGAGTATCTGACGAGTCTCAAATGGTGCTGAACAGTGCGCAATCATCAGCGAACATCCCCACTTCTGACCTTATGATGGAGGGAAGGTCATTGATGAAACAGCCGAAGATGGTTGGGCCTAGGACACTGCCCTGAGAAACTCCTGCAGTGATGTCATGTGATTGAGATGAATGACCTCCAACAACCACAGCCAACTTCCTTTGTGCTAGGTATGATTCCAACCAATGGAGAGTTTTCCCCTTGATTCCCATTGACTTCAGTTTTGCTAGGGCTCCTTGATGTCAAGGGCAGTCACTCCTCTCTTTTGTCCATGTTTGGACCAAGGCTGTAATGAGGTCAGGAGCTGAGTGGCCCTGGCGGAACCCAAACTGGGCGTCAGTTAGTAGGTTATTGCTGAGTAAGTGCCGCTTGATAGCACTGTCGACGACACCTTCCATCACTTTGCTGATGATTGAGAGTAGACTGATGGGACGGTAATTGGCTGGGTCGGATTTGTCCTGCTTTTTGTAGACAGGACATACTTGGGCAATTTTCCACATTTCCGGGTAGATGCCAGTGTTGTAGCTGTATTGGAACAGCTTGGCTAGGGGCGCAGCTAGTTCTGGAGCACAAGTCTTCAGTACTATTGCCGGAATGTTGTCAGGGCCCATAGCCTTTGCAGTATCCAGTGTCTTCAGCCATTTCTTGACATCACGTGGAGTGAATTGAATGGCCTGAAGACTGGCATCTGTGATGCTGGGGACCTCAAGAGGAGGCCGAGATGGATCATCCACTCGGCACTTCTGGCTGAAGATAGTTGCAAATTGGGGATTACTCCCCTGCTCCTCTTTGAAATAGTGCCATGGGATCTTTTGCATCCAGCTGGGAGAGCAGACAGGGCCTCGGTTTAACGTCTCATCCAAAAGACGACACTTCCAACAGTGCAGCACTCCCTCAGCACTGCAGCGTCAGCCTAGATTTTTGTGCTCAAGTCTCGAGTGGGAACTTGAACCCACGACCTTCTGACACGGAGGCATGGGTGCTACCAACTGAGCCACTGGCTGACACTGACGATGGGTTGTTTGAATCTGCTAATCTGCTGCTTGAAGTTTGCTTGTATAGCATTATTATTAGTGGTATAGCAAGATTTTAGATCTCAATGTATTTTGCTCTCTTTATTTAGTTGAAAAACCACCAGACAGGATTAAGGTGTATTTTCTCCATATTGGCTTTCCTTTGCCTAATTGTTGAACTCCATTGTCACCCTTATTTACATAAAATTTAGTTTCTGTGTATGTATCCAAAGATGTGCGGGTTAGGTTGATTGGCCATGATAAAAATTGGCCCTTAGTGTTAGGGGGGATTAAATACGTGGGGTTACGGGGATAGGGCTTGGGTGGGATGGCTGTCGGTGTAGGGACCGGGTGCTAGGGTTTGGATGATCAGCCATGATCTCGTTGAATGGCGGAGCAGGCTCGAAGGGCCGAATGGCCTACTCCTATTTTCTGTTTCCCTGTGCGCCCTCTTTTTTTCTCCCCCCCCCCCCCCCCCCCCCCTTAATTTTCTCTTTTTTACTTCTCTCCTAAATGCTGTGACTGACGGACGTTTCCTGGGCAGTGACTCTCTCGTACCTTACCCAGAGAGCATGAGAAACTTTTTTACACAGTGGTTGTGAGGCTGTGTAATGTTAATGATGAAGCAACACTTGTCATGATGCAAGAATAAGTTGGATAGGCGGTTGAAGGAAAGCGGAATAAAGAGATGTGAGCATGCACGTGGAATTGGGACTATTACTTGTTCAGCTGCCAAGACCCTAAGCTCTGGAGTTCTCTCCCTAAACCTCTCTGCCGCTGTACCTCTCGGAAAGACGCTCCTTGAAACCTGTCTCTTTGACCAAGCTTTTGGTCATCTGCCCTAAAATCTCCTTATGTGACTCGGTGTCAAATTTTGTTTGTTAATACTCTTGTGAAGCGCCTTGGGACATTTTACTATGTTAAAGGCACTATATAAATACAAGTTGTGTGAAGGATAAACACCATTCTGGACTGGTTAGACTAAATTACCTGTTTCCATATTGTAATTTCTATATAAATGCCAATTCTTGGTGAGTCTTGGTATTAATCAACTAACCATACCCTCACCTGCCACTCATGCATGCTTCCAGTAAACGTCACCGGGGGCTGGGAGCAGAATTTTTGTCTGACTTTGTTTTTCTTTCCTAGCATAGGGGCAGTGAGGCCAGTTGTGGCGCCCTACTGTTGCCATACCTGAGCACATCTCGAGAATCAGTTGGCCACGAGACATTTCTGGGCCTTGCTAGTCTGTGGCTCAAAGATACAATTGACCTGCTGTTCCCTGATTAAGTGGTGTATGTCATGGCATGTTTCAGCATATTTTTTTTTCATTAATGGGATGTGGGTGTTGCTGGCAAGGCCAGCATTTATTGCCCATTCATAATTGCCCATGAGAAGGTGGTGACAGGCCGCCGCCGCCTTGAACCGCTGCAGTCCGTGCTTATTGTCTTTCGTAGCGGTTTGATGCAACCGAGTGGCTTGCTAGGCAGCACGGTGGCATAGTGGTTAGCACTGTTGCCTCACAGCGCCAGGGACCCGGGTTCAAATCCGGCCTCGGGTGACTGTCTGTGTGGAGTTTGCACATTCTCCCCGTGTTTGCGTGGGTTTCCTCCGGGTGCTCCGGCTTCCTCCCACAGTCCAAAGATGTGCGGGTTAGGATGATTGGCCATGATAAAAATTGGCCCTTAGTGTTAGGGGGGATTAAATACGTGGGGTTACGGGGATAGGGCTTGGGTGGGATGGTTGTCGGTGTAGGGACCGGGTGCTAAGGTTTGGATGATCAGCCATGATCTCGTTGAATGGCGGAGCAGGCTCGAAGGGCCGAATGGCCTACTCCTGCTCCTATCTTCTATGTTTCTATATTTCAGAGGGCAGTTAAGCTGCAACCACATTGCTGTGGGTCTGGAGTCACATAAAGGCCATACCGGGTAAGGACGGCAGATTTCCTTCCCTAAAAGGACATTAGCGAACCAGATGGGTTTTTACAACAATCCGGTAGTTTCATGGTCACCATTATTGATACTAGCTTTCTATTCCAGATGAGCTCATGTCTCCAGATCATTAGTCCAGGCCACTGGATTACTAGACCAGTAACATAACTACTATGCTGCCGTACCTGGAAAGTATGAACACTTATCAGGACTACTTTTTAGAGAAATGGTTACATAATGGTACAGTAAGTTGCAAACCGCTATTTCCCAGTATCCATACGCTGTAGAAAATTACTTCCTCAGACAACACTCTGATTAGGCAACGATTGAAACTGTCTCTATCACAGCTATAGCTGCCACAAAACCTTTTCTTGCTGCTTTAAATTTAGTTCAGCACCCCCCCCCCCAATGAGCCAAATGTCTCTTTCCACGTGCCCCCCCCCCCCCAATGTATCCTAGCCCTAAGACCCTGTCTCTCTTTAATCCTGCCCCCCCCCCCCCCCCCACACCATGCCCTCTCCATGAGATCCATCTCTTCCTCATTCAGTTCCATTCTCACTAAACTCTTCACCATCCATCTTCTCTTTCTGGCCCCCATGCTAGCTGATATTGTAAATGTTCCTCCCTCCTAGGACACTGTCTCTTCTACTTTCCCCCCCCCCCCCCCCTTTTTCAAAACTGCTGTCATTCATAGAATCATACAGCACAGAAGGAGGCCATTCGCCTGTGCCGGTTCTTTGAAAGAACTATCCAATTAGTCCCACACGCCTGCTGCTCTTTTCCTATAGCCCTGTAAATTTTACCCCTTCATGTATTGTCTCCCCCAAAAAAACACACTTCATGAAAACTGCCGTCTCATCTCCGACCTACTGTCCCCTTCAAAATCCCTGAACATTGTTATCAAATCTGTGCTACCGAAGATACCGTCTCGTGTTCCGTGACATCAGTCGCCTCCGTAAGCTCCCCTTATGTGCTGGAGTTGACGCGCACTACCAATGTCTACTTAAATGATGGCATAACCCAGGGTTATAACAAAAGTGGCCCCTTGTGATCTGAACTGGATATTTGTGTCTTTCTCATACCCCCATTTTTTAATTCATTCATGGGATGTGGGTGTCGCTGGCAAGACCAGGATTTATTGCCCAGCCCTAGTTGCCCTTGAGAAGGTGGTGCTGAGTCGCCGCCTTGAACCGCTGCAGTCCGTGTGGTGAAGGTACTCCCACAGTGCTGTTAGAGAGGGAGTTCCAGGATTTTGACTCTTTCCTCCCGCCCCCCGCCACCCACAAATGTTCCTTTCCAATCTTTTCAAAGATGGACGAGAAAACACTTTGTAAGATGAGATCAGGAATTGTTAGGCTGCTGTATTTCACAACAAGTGAACATACAGAAGTTATGATCAGACTCACTTAATTCATGTAGTAACAATTTACGCAATACTACAAAAATAATGAACAGGCTACATTTATGCACATCGGTGGGTCACCTTGCTTGACATAAGCAAAATAACTTGCCTACTCCTGCATTTTCCTTCTGAGCTTGGCGAAAGCTGTCAGTGAGATTTTGTCTATTTTTATCTTCGTGTTCACAGGCAGAAAGGAAGGTCTGCCAGGCAACTTTTGCTGAGCACCAAGGCAATGTTCTCTTTTTTTTGGCCCGCATGGCCCCTTTAACGGGCTGCGCAGGCATTCAAAATTCTGCGCATGTGCGTTTTTTCTATTTAGATATCGGCTGCATGGGACCTACAGAACGCTGCATGGCCATGCAGCTTAAAGGGAATGTTGCACCCAGGCCCAGAGACATCCCAATGTGATGGGCGTGATGTGTTTACTGATTATTGAGACAAGTTAACAAAATTACTTCTTGTTTGAAGTCTGTCTCCTCAAAGACTGTAATGTCTAGCTCTGTTTCATTGCTTCCCCCCCTCACATACATTTGCTTTAAAACATACAATTTAAAAGTAACTCTTTCCAAATCCTTCCTGTAGGAAAATGGTGTTGTCATCTGCCAGATCTGTGCTGTCTTTACCATAGCATCAAAATGACTAGCCAAAGTCACAAACAACATTATTTGTGACTGCGACCATGATTGGGTATCTTTCCTTGACCTCCGCAGACTTTGACATGCTCGACGGCATCGTCCTCGTCCAACTCAGTGGGAATGCCCTTGCTGCGTTCAACTCTTGCCTATCTGACCATAGTCAGAGCACCTCGAGTCATGGCTTCACATCCCAGCCCTGCGCCACCAGCTTGACATTCTGGATGTTGATGACAGCCAGCTTTAATTTTCCACCACTTCACTTGACCCCCTGCGTTGCTTCTGTGGTGTCCGACTGCTTGTCTTGTATGAGCTGCAGTTTCCAGCTAAATGTTGGTAAGGCCATTGTCTTGTCCCCCTCCACAAACTCTACTGTCACCACTAACTCCACCCTCTTCCTGGGCCACTGATCCAGACTGTTTGAAACTTCTGCGTGCTATTTGACCTGGAGCTGAGCATCTACTCCATACCAAAAACTACCTACTTCCACCTCTCCTGCCTCCACCGTCGCCATAGCCCATTTGCTGCTGAAACCTTAATCCATGCCTATGTAACCTCCGATGTGATTATTTCAATGTTCATCTGGCTGGCCTTTCATTCTCTACCTTCCAGAAACTTCAGCTGATTCAAACTGCTGCCCATACCTTGCTTTCCCGTCATCCTTGCCTGCCACCCCCCAGGCTGTAATCCAGGCCTCTGGATTACTAGTCCAGTAACATAACTAGTCCAGCTCCTGACCTCATTACAGCCTTGGTCCAAACATGGACAAAAGAGCTGAACTCAAGAGGTGAGGTGAGAGTGACTGCCCTTGACATCAAGGCAGCATTTGATTGAGTGTGGCATCAAGGAGCCCTAGCAAAACTGAAGTCAATGGGAATCAAGGGGAAAACTCTCCATTGGTTGGAATCATACCTAGCACAAAGGAAGTTGGCTGTGGTTGTTGGAGGTCATTCATCTCAATCACATGACATCACTGCAGGAGTTTCTCAGGGCAGTGTCCTAGGCCCAACCATCTTCGGCTGTTTCATCAATGACCTTCCCTCCATCATAAGGTCAGAAGTGGGGATGTTCGCTGATGATTGCGCACTGTTCAGCACCATTTGAGACTCGTCAGATACTCACGCAGTCCGTGTCCATATGCAGCAAGACCTGGACAACATTCAGACTTGGGCTGACAAGTGGCAAGTAACATTCGCACCACACAAGTGCCAGGCAATGACCATCTCCAACAAGCAAGACTCTAACCATCTCCCCTTGACATTCAATGGCATTACCATCGCTGAATCCCCCACCATCAACATCCTGGGGGTTACCATTGATCAGAAACTGAACCAGCCATATAAATACTGTGGCTACAAGAGCAGGCCAGAGGCTGGGAATTCTGCGGCGAGTGTCTCACCTCCTGACTCCCCAAAGCCTTTCCACCATCTACAAGGCACAAGTCCGGAGTGTGATGGAATACTCTCCACTTGCCTGGGTGAGTGCAGCTCCAACAACACTTAAGAAGCTCGACACCATTCAGGATAAAGCAGCCCGCTTGATTGGCACTCCATCCAGCACCTTCAACATTCACTCCCTCCACCACCGGCGCACTGTGGCTGCAGTGTGTACCATCTACAAGATGCACTGCAGCAACTCGCCAAAGCTCCTTCAACAGCACCTTCCAAACCTGCGACCTGTACCACTTAGAAGGACAAGGGCAGCAGACGCATGGGAACATCACCACCTACAAGTTCCCCTCCAAGCCACACACCATCCTGACTTGGACCTGTATCGCTGTTCCTTCACTGTCGCTGGGCCAAAATCCTGGAACTCCCTTCCTAACCGCATTGTGGGTGTACCTACACCATATGGACTGCAGCGTTTCAAGAAGGCGGCTCACCACCATCTTCTCAAGGGCAATTAGGGATGGGCACTAAATGCAGGCCTAGCCAGCGACGCCCACATCCCATAAATGAATTTTAAAAAAAATAACCACTATACTACTGTCCCCACAAGGATTAGTGCTTGGGCCTCAGCTATTTACAATCTATTAATGACTTAGTTGAAGAGACTGAGTGCCATTTTGTTTGCTGTACCTCCATTCTGTTTCCTGTACTTTTTTAAAAAATTCGTTCACAGGTTGTGGCCATCGCCTGCAAGGCTCGCATTTATTGCCCATCCCTAATTGCCCTTGAGTGGTTTTGTGGTGATTATTCTTTGTTTAGTAAGAAGTATTGTGATTGGTTGGTTGTTTCCTGCCTTGGGATATATGCTGTAATCTCATTGGTAGTTGATGTCATGTGATTTGTGGTGGCCATCTTAAATTCAGTTCTTTCCAGCCTTTAGTTGGGACTGGGTGTTGAAGATGTGCTACAGGATTTTTAAGTTAATAAAGCCTAGATTAGCAAGGCAAATCTATTCTTTATTTCAGGTTTGCTGGGCCATTTCATAGGACAGTTACGAGTCAACCACATTGCTATCAGTCGCATATAGGCCAGACCCATGCCTGGCACTTGTGTGGCGTGAATGTTACTTGCCACTTATCAGCCCAAGCCCAAATGTCATCCAGGCCTTGCTGCATGCAGGTGTAGACTGCTTCATTATCTGGGTTTTTACAACATGGGTTTTTCCGACAATCCGGGTAGTTTCATGGTCACCATTACTGATTCTAGCTTTTTATTCCAGATTTATTTAATTAACTGAATTTAAATTTCCCAGCTGCCGTGGTGGGATTTGAACTCATGTCTCCTGAACATTAGCCTCTGGATTACTAGTCCAGTAACATTGCCACTATGCTACCGTTCCAGTGGGACACCTAAATCTCTCTGAACACCAACATTTAATAGTTTCTCACCATTTAAAAAATATTCTGTTTTTCTATTCTTCCTACCAAAGTGAATAATCTCTCATTTCCCCACATTATACTCCATTTGCCACCTTATTGCCCACTCACTTAACCTGTCTATATCCCTTTGCAGGCTCTTTGCATCCTCGTGGCTTACTTTTCCACCTAGCTTTGTATCGTCAGAAAACTTGGCTACACAGCACTCGGTCTCTTCATCTAAGTCATTAATATAGATTGTAAATAGCTGAGGCCTAAGCACTAATCCTTGTGGGGACGGTAGTATAGTGGTTATGTTACTGGACTAATAATCCAGAGGCCTGGATTACAGCCTTGGTCCAAACATGGACAAAAGAGTGCAATTTCAGATGTGAGGTGAGTGACTGTCCTTGATATCAAGGCAGCATTTGGCATCAAGGAGCCCTAGTAAAATTGACATCAATGGTAATCGTGGAAAACCTCTCCACTGGCTGGAGTCATACCTCGCACAAAGGAAGGTGGTTGTTGGAGGCCAATCATTTCTGCCCCAGGACATAGCTGCAGGAGTTCCTCAGGGCAATATCCTAGGCCCAACCATCTTCATCTGCTTCATCAATGACCTCCCCTCCATCATAAGGTCAGAAGTGGGAATGTTTGCTGAAGATTGCACCGTGTTCAGTTCCATTTGCAACTCCTCAGATAATGAAGCAGTCTACACCTGCATGCAGCAAGACCTGGATGACATTCGCGCTTGGACTGATAAGTGGCAAGTAACATTCACGCCGCACAAGTGCCAGGCAATGACTATCTCTAACGAGAGAGTCTAACCACCGCCTCTTTACATTCAACGGCATTGCCATCGCCAAATACCCCACCATAAACATCCTGGGGGGTCACCATTGATCAGAAGCTTAACTGGACCAGCCAGACACACACTGGCTACAAGAGCAGGTCAGAGGCTGGGTGTTCTGGGGTGAGTGTCTCACCTCTTGACTCCCCAAAGCCTTTCCACCATCTGCAAGGCACAAGTAAGGAGTGTGATGGAATACTCTCCACTTGCCTGGATGAGTGCAGCTCCAACAGCACTCGAAGCTCGACACCATCCAGGACAAAGCAGCCGCTTGATTGGCACCCCATCCACCACCTTAAACTTTCACTCCCTCCACCACCGGTGCAATGTGTACCATCTACAAGATGCACCGCAGCAACTCACTAAGGCTTCTTCGACAGCACATCCCAAACCCGTGACCTCTACCACCTAGAAGGACAAGGGCAGCAGCGCATGGGAGCGCCATCACCTCCAAGTTCCCCTCCGCTCCAAGTCACAAATCATTCTGACTTCAAGATATATCACCGTTCCTTCATCGTCGCTGGGTCAAAATCCTGGAACTCCCTCCCTAACAGCACTGTGGAGTACCTTCACCACACGGACTGCAGCAGTTCAAGAAGGCAGCTCACCACCACCTTCTCGAGGGCAATTAGGGATGGGCAATCAATACTGACCATGCCAGCGACACCCACATCCCAGGAATGAAAAAAAAACCCACTAGTTACAGCCTGCAAATCTGAAAATGACCTGTTTATCTGTACTATTTTCTGTCAATTAACCATAAAGGAAAAGCCAATGCACTATTGAAAGGAAGATTTTAGGAGGCCTTTGAAGATGGGGTGAGCTAGCAAGATGGTGGTTTCTGGAGACTGTTTAGGAGGGATATTGATTTAAAGATTGGCCTCGTGTTGGGAGTTCAGGACAAGCAATAATCCAGAGTCCTAGTAATAAAGTGCAGGTTGGCGAAGATTGCTCAGATTTAGGGAAACTAGTGGAATTTGGCAACTAGTGGAATTTGGCAAAGGTGGATGATGGTGTAGAATTGAGAGAAGACTTAGGCCACAGTCTTCTGGATTGAATGAAGCTTGTGGTGGAAGGGAGAATGGTGCAGAGCTTTTTGGGAAATCGAACCTTGGGATGAATGCATGGATTAGAGTATTGGTATTGAAGTTGGGGTGCATGCAGTCAATATTTTGAGGTAGTAAATGCAGTTTGGTATCTGGATGGTGGGTAAGGTGTGCTCAGGTTGGCGTTGTGTACCACTTGATTAGCAGCTGGGAAAGTTGGTGGAGCTGGAGTCGGGTGTGCACGTTGCCTAACATAGACATTCAGATTGGATATAGGATGATAGTCTGTGACAGTAGAAGGGCTGAAGGTAGGCTTTTGTTAGAATGAGGTGATGACAGTAGTTTTGAAAGGAAAGGGATGATGAATGGAGCGATTGACTGATTGAAGTCAAAAAGACAAGAGTTGGATCGTCAGGAGCTGGATCAAAGACAGAGAGCTTGCATTTATATAGCACCTTTCACATCCTTGGGATGTCCCAAAGTACTTTACAGCCAATTAAGTACTTTTGAAGTGTAGCCACTAATGTAGAAAACGCGCCAGCCAAAATTACGCACGGCAAGGTTCCAGAAACCGCAATGAGGTAATGACCGAATAATCTATTTTAGTGATAGTTGAGGGATTAAATACTGGCCAGGACACTGAGGAGAGCACCCCCGCTCGTCTTTGAATACGGCCATGGATCTTTTACGTTCACCTGCCTCGATTAACACCTTAACCAAAAGGCAGCACCTCCAAGAGTGCAGTACTCCCTCAGTATGGCACTCAGATGTCAGCCTAGATTATATGGTCAAATCCCTGGAGTAGCTCCCATGAGCCAAGGCTGACGCCGAAAGAAGGAAGGAATAGTGAACAAGTGACTTAATGAATAAGATTGATTTGAACAAGTTGGCAGAGGAGAAAATGAGTGAAGAAACTTCAGAGTGAACTGGTGACCTTTATTTGGAGACAGTCATCCATGGGCTCCTCACATTTAGCATCAAAGGTGAGAATGGAGCTTCAGAGGATTCAGAAGTTTTGGATTGTTCTTGTCTTCCATGATGGCAAACCGTGATCGTTTTTAAACTGCAAATGGAATGATCTGATGCGGTGAGTCATGAAGCTAGGTATCCACAAGGCTCAGTGTGATCGCCTTTGTTTTTGTTAAATCTTGTTCACTATGTTGGTTTGTTTTGTACTGACATTGGGACTAAATCAGTACAAGCAATAATGAAGCTGCCGGTAATTCTGTTTTGTGCTGGCAACAAACAAGAACTGTGCAGGAGATCTAGAGCACAGTAGAATTAGGACTGCATGTTATCATTTTTCTCCTTTGCTTTATATAATTTATATTTTTTTAATGAAATTTAATTTGGTGATCATTGACCGCAAGAATGTGATACTTGGTCATAATTAACTTAGTGATAGTTGAGAGCAATTAAAAGAAAATACTTGTATTTATACAGCACCTTATCCATATTCTGGACATCATAAAGTGCTTCACAACCAATTAATTACTTTTGAATTGCAACCACTGTACGTAGGAAAATGTAGAAGTGGTACCGCAATGGGGCTAGAAGTTTGGAAACTAGTCAACTCTCTGGCAGACTGCAATCTGAAATCTGACCCAGGCAGGTCTGCAGTACTTCAGGACACTGTTGATTGAGCAACCAACCAGCCAGTCTGGATCTCGAATGGAACATGGAGGGGTGGACCTGTCACCTAAGCACTGGGATTCTTTCCCAGTGACTCAATGGGTAACATGGCCCTTAGAAAGCTACCAGTGCTCTGTGCTAGTATATTGTGTGGGAAGGTTGCTGGTGATCTGTTCTATTCTGCTGTGATTTTAGCTGGTTTAATGCCAGCTGTACCCTGTGTACATGTGTGGGTTCCTGAACCTCAACTATTCTCGATATGCACATGATCGCTCTGGGCTCGCTCGCTCTGGACCAGCATAAGTGGATGGTGTGGCGGGGAGGTGATTCCAAACACTCAAGCAAATTCCAAACTAGTATTGAAATCTGTAGCAAGTGGTTGTGAAGCTCTGAACCTGACACCGACCTGATGGTGCATCAGTACTTTACATTTACTCAGTCTTGGGGACCTCTCCAGTGGCCTAAATCCATAACATCCATGGCCACAGTGTGTTGGTTTACCATGTTGAATTTGATCTAAAAACCTTTCCCAACTTTCAAATCTGCTACTAGATATTTCGATTTGTGAAGTTAAAAGCATTTTAAAACTGGGTCTGTTTGCCAAGCAGTGCTATCTGGGTAATTAAGTAAATCTGTTACCAGCCCACTGTTCTGTTGTGTTTCTGTTTGCCTTTGTTTTCCCCTTCCCAGAATTCATTCCTGACCTCCAAATGGCTGACATTGGGAGGCTGTTGTATAGGAAAGTGAATCTTTGCAGAGTGTTGGAAGTTAACGATTGGCACCACCATTGTGATCAGAATAGTTATTGAAAATCTCACAGGAATGGCAAACTGACATGATCATTGGTACAACAATTGCACCAGAATTGAGTTCCTGATATCTGCTGTGGATGGAGCTAGTCGAGGCATAGTAGCCTTGTGGTTGTGGCATGTGACTACCAACCCAGAGGTCATGAATTCAAATACCCCCCTAAGTTGTGACATTGAATTCAGTCAATCTGGTAACTTGTGGGCTGGCATCATGAAGGCTGCAGGATTGTCATTAAAAACCCAGCTGTTTTATTAAGGTGCTTAATGGACCTGCCACCTCTACTCGTCGGTCTACATGTCTCCAGCCCCACAATTTGTACTTGACTCTTCATTCCCTCTGGGAAATGAGCAATAAATACTGACTTGCCAATGTCATCCACATCCCAAGAACTAATGGGGGAAAAAAAGGATGCCCGTGTATCATTCAGTGCAGGATTGATAACATTTTTGGCCGTGTCCAGTAAGCAAAAATGCAGATGCTTCCAACAGTCTATTCACCCTAGATGTTGATTATAGAAACCACTCCAACTGTGAGGTAGATAAGGGAAAAATGAAAAAGAAAGGAACAAGCAACACTTAAGTATGTTATTTTAGAAACTCCCAAGGCCATGATGAATGAACCCAAACTGATTGAGGAAATTTGAGAGCAAATTGAAGGGCTATGGGGCAAGAGCAGGGGGGTGGGATTAATTGGATAGGTCTTTCAAAGAACTGGCATAGGCTGAATGGCCTCCTTATGATTATAAAGGTAGGACAAATGTATACCTAAGATTAGAAAGCGATCCTAAATGGATTGATAATATAAAATGAGGAAAATAAGTTTCACACAAGCTGTAGAGAAGGGCAAGGGGGCAAGAATGCAGGAAATTTCAGAAGGGTCAATACTGTGATCAGAAGGGCAAAGACAGAACTATATATAAATGCAGATGTTCAACAACAGGAAATTCTAATGCAATAACAAAACTTCCAGGGTTCACGAGTTCTGAACCCTAAATTATATCAATGGGAATGAAACTGGATGAGCATAAAATAGTTGACATCTTCAGTGATTACTTCCTTAGAATTCTTTAAAAAGTTATTTAACGTAACTTGACCTCTGATGTAATAAAACTCACTACGCACTTGGTTTGAGCATAAAGCAAGGCTTTAATCAACTTGTTTCAGAACATGGAGGTCTAGTTGTACTTCACTAGTTCCTTGTCTTACAAAATGTCCCTGCCAAGCTGGGGCCCACGCCCGAGTATTTATACTCCTTGGACGGCGCTACCAGCTGGCTGTCCAGCGTTATTTCACGAGTAGTTTCTTGATGAATGATGCGATTTATAACATTCTTCCTGCCTAAAAGATTTGGAAGTCCGACGACTTCCTCTTAGCGGATTAGGCGGACCACGAATAGCCGCAGTCTTTTAGATTTTTGTTTATGGCTAGAAGGCACGTCTCCCCGGACTGTGTCTTGGTCCCTGGGCTGCTTGATCCGTACCAGCGGATCGACCCGAGGGAGGCTGGGGAGATCGTGACTCCGGGTGCAGGTCCCCACAGGCGCAGAACTGGCTTCATCCTGTTGGATAGCCGGGGATTGACTGGCGTCCTGGCCTCGGATGGCCATCCCACAGAGAGCGCTCGGCTCCCCGAGTGGGTCCGGTGGGGCAGCTGGCACATCTCTCGATGCCCCAGGTAGGGCGTCATCTCCGGGGGAGCGCAGAGTGTCGGCATCATCCCTGTGGGTCCCTCTATCGGTTGGATCCGTGGAACCAGCCGGACAGGGAGCCAGGTCCCGGAGCGAAACAGTGGACTCCCGGCCATCAGGGTACCGCATGTGCGCGTACGTGGGGTTGACGTCCGTGAGTTCTACCTCGTCGACGAGAGGATCAGTTTTAGATGATCGGACGAATCTTCGGAGCAGCACGGGGCCGGGAGCTGCCAACCATGATGGTAGAGACGCCCCATGGGTGGAGCGACGCTGGAAGCTAAAGAATCGCTCGTGAGGTGTGACATTGGTAGACGTAGAAAGGAGAGACCTGATGGAATGCAACACATCAGGGAGCATAGTTTCCCACTGCTGGTCTGGTAGGTTGCGTGACCTCGGCGCAAGATGAACCGCGTTCCAAATGATAGTGTTGTATCTCTCAACCTGTCAGTTACCGATGGTATGGTGTGTTACTTGTGGCGATTCCCCGTTGGGAGAGAGAACTTTTGAGTTCGCTTGACATGAGGGAGGGACCCCGATCAGAGTGGATGAAATTGGCCGTACCGCAAAGGGTAAAGACTTGATCAAGGCATTTGATCACTGTGGAAGTAAGCATATTGGGACAGGGGAAAGCAAAGGGAAAGCGTGAATATTCGTCCACCATAGTAAGTAGGTGTTTCGCGTTGAGGAAGGCAATGGCCCTTTAAAGTCAATGCTGAGTCGCTACATAGCGTGTATGAGCGAGCCATCCGATGGACGGAAGAATTGCGGTTTTAATTCCGCACAAATTCTACAGGAGGAGCACGTTCTTTTCACATCTTTCATAGAAAATGGGAGATTTTTAGATCGCACAAAGTGCAACATACGGGTAACGCCAGGATGGCATAAGTCAGTATGAAGATCCGCAAGAGTTGAAGTTGACATAAGAGCAGAATGCCTGCGTGAGGGTATCCGGGGCCACATTCTCTTTGCCGGGTCGATAATGTATAGTGTATCCAAAGGCGGCCAATTCCATCCTCCCAGAGTTGTATTTTGTTATTCTTGATCTTAGTGTGTTTCCGGTTATCCAGCATAAAGGCCACGGAGCGCTGATCGGTTCTAAGTGTGAAATGGCGACGAGCGAGAAAAAGACTCCATTTACGTACCGCTTCGATGATGGCCGTAGCCTCCTTCTCGACAGGAGGATAATGGAGCTCGCTACCCTGCAAAGTTCTGGACAGAAACGCAACCGGTCGACCACCTTGATTCAAGGTAGCAGAGATCGCCACATCTGATGCATCGCACTCGACCACGAAAGGAAGATTTTCATCAATGGAACGAAGCGTGGCTTTTTCCAGTTGTCGCTTGAGGTTGAAAGCTGAAATAGCCGTTGCCTCTAATGGAAATGACTGCGTGAAGCAGGGGCTGGATCTTGTCGGAGAAGTGGGGTATCCATTTCGCATAATAGGCGAACGTGCCGAGATTCGTAGGGGGAGGGAGCTCCTGAAGCGGACGAAGTTGCTCCGGATCCGCTTTGATGACACCGTTGCCCACCCAATAGCCAAAGATGTTGACTGGTACTGATTTCACAGATTTGGACTCATTTAAGGTTAAGTTGCGATGACGGAGAATGTCAAATTTCTGGAGGTTGGCATCATGCTCCTTCTGGTCATGACCAGCAATGGTGATATTATGCAGATATGGAAAAGTGTCTGTTAAGTTCTCCTGTTTGACTAGGCTATCCATTGCCCGTTGAAAGACGGCCACCCCATCGGTGACCCCAAATGGAAGGCGACAAAACTGGTAAAGCCGACCATTGGCCTCAAAGGCCGTATACTTCTTGTCGGAGTCCTTTAACGGCACTTGATAATATGCGCTCTTTAAATCAAAAGTTGAAAATACCTTGTAGTTGGCAAGGTTATTGACCATGTCATCAATGCGTGGTAGTGGGTAGGCATCCAGGTCGGTATACTGGTTAATAGTTTGCGAGTAATCGATGCAAAGACGTTTCTTGTGTTGCTTCAGAGGATTTTTAACCGACGACTTGAGCCCGCCAGGAAGATGAACATGGCTCAATGATACCATCAGCTGGAAGGCGAGAGATTTCAGTCTCGATAAAGGATCGATCATCTTGGCTGAAACGTCGTGATTTAGTGACTATGGCCTTACATTGGGGGGGAAAAGATTGGCAAATGAGGGCTCGTCGAGCGAAGCCATCAAAAGCGCACAAAATGGTACTTTGGAAATAGTAAGCTCCGGCTTTGACCCTCCAAACTCGAAAGTGAGTCTCTTGTGTTTCTGGAAATCCTGTCCCAGGAGCATGTCACTGCATAGGTTCTTGAGCACCCCGAGCTGGGTGGAGAAATAAGTGCGTCCATTGAGAATAAGGTCAACAAGACAAAAGCCAGAAGAATTGGTGGTCAGTGTCATCAGAGCCATTGCAATTTCCCTGTCGGAGGGGTAATTACGCAGTTTTAATTTACTGACAGCCTGCTCACTAATGAAGCTGTCAGAGCTGCATGAGTCGATTAGTGCACTCAATGTTTCCATTTACCTAAACCTTCGTGGCTGCATGGGACAGACTTTGGGGGAAAAACAGCTGTGATGGGAGGAGGGGCAGTTTCACCCTTGACAGCTGTAACCTTAGTAGTGGTTCTTGGGGGAGGAGCAGTTTTATAGATAGTAGCTGCAAAACTAACAGGAGCTCTTGACTGGCATACCTTAGAAAAGTGGCCTTTCTTGCTGCAATGATTGCAGGTTGCGTTACGAGCAGGACAAAATTTCCTATAATGGAATGCACCTTTACAGAAGAAACACTTCCTTCCAGATTGCCAAGATGCCGCTAGGGCGGGGTCGTCATCAGTGTAGGTTTCTAGGGTAGGGTTGTCATCAGCCGGGTTGGAGTCGTCATCCGTGAGGGCTTCCGCCCGAGGCCTATTGAAAGAGTCACTAAAAGTGATAGCAGCAGCCCATGCACGTGGTGAAAGATAGGTGTCTGCATTCCTCTTTGCTAAGTCCAGAGAACATGCCTGGTCATAGGCAGCCTGTAACTTGAGGGTTTTATTCTCCAACAGACGCTGTGTATGAAGGGAGATGCAATCCCATTAATAAAGGAATCACGAATTAACTCCTCCTGGTACTGCTCAGCTGTAACAGCATTAAGATTACAATCCTTGCTGAGCCTGCGAAGTTTCTGAAGGAATTCGTCAAGTGATTCCCCGGGTTGTTGTCGAGCTGTGGCCAGTAGATGCCGAGCAAAAATTTCATTTGGGGACTTGACATATAGCTGCTTTAGTATTTGGATAGTGGCGTCATAGTCTACACAGTCTTCGATATAATCAAACACATGAGGGGATACATAATTAGCAAGCATTCGTAACTTGTTAGGAACCTTCTCGCCACACTCCAAGGAAGTTGCTAAAGGTACGATACCAGTGTTTCCATACCTTAGCGGCTGTAAGTGAATTCGGGTCCAGGTTGAGACGGGCGGGTCTGAGTAGTTTCTCCTTGATGGATCGATTACTTGTCTGAGTTCCCTTCTACGGTTCGAGTCGTAGCTGGCTGTTCCCGAATCACCCAAAGCGTGGAGTCGATATCAAGTTGATTAAATTGACGTAATAAAACTCACTACACACTTGGTTTGAGCATAAAGCAAGGCTTTAATCAACTTGTTTCAGAACATGGAGGTCTAGTTGTACTTCACTAGTTCCTTGTCTTGCAAAATGCCCCTGGATAGCTGGGGCCGACGCCAGCGTATTTATACTCCTTGGACGGCGCCACCAGCTGGCCGTCCAGTGTTATTTTACGAGTAGTTTCTTGATGAATGATGAGATTTATAACAACCTCCATCTGTAGAAATAATCCATGCAGGCTTACAGATTCTGACATTTTTAGTCAGGTTTGAAGGGTACGAAACAAATCCAGCTCCGAGCTTCAATTCTATCTATTCCAGGGTACTAGGAGAGACTGGAAGAAATTTATGAAGTGCTGTCAATTGTCATGAAAGAGTCATTAGATATTAGATGCTGTGGGTTTGCCATTAGGTTGCAGACAAGCTAACAAATTCATATTCAAGAAAGGAGGCGAATTTAATTTGAAAAATACATTAGTACGATTAAAACAATGGAATCTACAATCAGTAGCAAACTTGAGTACCTGTGAGGGTAATCTGATGTGTAACAGCCAAAGTGGCTTTAGAAGATGAAGATCCTGCCTGTGGCATCCCAAGCAGACAGTGGGAAATCCATATGACCGTGTATGCTTGGATTTCTTCAAGTTCCAAAAGAGAGGTTTGTAGTAAAACTGAAAGCTGTGGAAATTCAAAACCTGGGTGAAGATGAAGAAATGGCTGAAGGAAAGAAAGCAATGGGGGGGAGGAAGTACTGAGTTTTGGGGGAGGGCGGTGGAAATTCTTGGGATGCGAGTGTCTCCATCAAGGCCGGCATTTAGTGTCCAACCCTAGTTTCCTTTGAGAAGGTTGTGATTGGGCCGCCTTCTTGAACCACTGCAGTCTGTGCAGTGAAAGTACTCCCACAGTGCTTTTGGGTAGGGAGTACCAGGATTTTGACCCAGCGACGATGAAGGAACGACAACGCATGTCTAATTCTGGATGGCGTGTGACTTGGAGGCGGTGGTGTTCCCATGCACCTGCTGCCCTTGTCCTTCTAGGTGGTCGAGGTCGCAGGTTTGGGAGGTGCTGCTGAAGAAACATTGCAAGTTGCTGCAGTACATACTGCAGCCATGCTATGCCGGTGGTGGATATTTAGGCTAGTGGATGAAGTGCCAATCAAGCGGACTGCTTTATCCTGTATAATTGAGATTCTTGTGTTGCTGCAGCTGCACCAATCCTGACAAGTGGCGAGTATGCCATCATAGAAGGATAGAAGATAGGAACAGGAAGGAGTAGGCCATTTGGCCCCTTGAGCCTGCTCCACCATTCAATGCGATCATGGCTGATCATCCAAATTCAGTACCCGGTCCCTGTTTTCTCCCCATACCCCTTGATCCCTTTAGCTTTAAGAAATATATCCAACTCCTTCTTGAATATATTTAATGTATTGGCCTCTACTGCCTTCTGTGGTAGAGAATTCCACAAGTTCACCACTCTCTGGGTGAAGAAATTCCTCCTCGTTTCTGTCCTAAATGGCCTACCCCTTATCCTTAGACTGTGACCCCTGGTTCTGGACTCCCCGACCATCGGGAACATCCTTCCTGCATCTAGTCTGTCCAGTCCTGTCAGAATTTTATAAGTTTCAATGAGATCGCCTCTCATTCTTCTAAACTCCAGCGAGTACAAGCCCAATCGACCCAATTTCTCCTCATACGTCATTCCTGCCAACCCAGGTATCAGCCTGGTGAATCTTCGCTGAACACCACATCCACTGGTTCTCCCTTATCCATTCTACCAGTTACATCCTCAAAAAATTCCAGTAGATTAGTCGAGCATGATTTACCTTTTGTAAATCTATGTTGAATTTGTCCGATCCTGTCACTGTTCTCCAAGTGCTCTGCTATTACATCTTTTATAATGGACTCTAGCATTTTCCCCACTACTGATGGCAGGCTTACCGGTCTATAATTCCCTGTTTTTTCTCTACCACCTTTTTTAAATAGTGGGGCTACATTAGCTACCCTCCAATCCATGGGAATTGTCCCAGAGTCTCTAGAATTTTGGAAGATGACCAGCGATGCATCTACTATTTCTGGTGCCACTTCCTTAAGTACCCTAGGATGTAGATTATCAGGCCCTGGGGATTTATTGGCCTTCAATCCCATCAATTTCCCTTACCCCATTTCCCTACAAATACTGATTTCACTCAGTTCCTCCCTCTCATTAGACCCCATGTTCCCAGACATCTTTGGGAGTTTATTTGTGTCCTCCTTTGTGAAGACAGAACCAAAGTATGTATTTAATTGGTCTGCCATTTCTTTGTTCCCCATTATAAATTCCCCTGATTCTGACTGCAAAGGACCTATGCTTGACTTCATCAATCTTTTTCTCTTCACATATCTATAGAAGCTTTTACAGTCAGTTTTTATGTTCCCTGCAAGCTTACACTCAATCTATTTTCCCCCTCTTAATTAATCCCTTTGTCCTCCTTTGCTGAATCCTAAACTGCTCCCAATCCTCAGGTTTGCTGCTTTTTCTGGCCAATTCTTCTTGGATCTGATGCTACCCCCAATTTCCCTTTGTTAGCCAATGTTGAGTCACCTTTTTTTGTTTTATTTTTATGCCAAACAGGGATGAACAAATTCTGTAGTTCATCCATGTGATCTTTAAATGTTTGCCATTGCCTATTCACCGTCAACCCTTTAAGTAACATTTCCCAATCCATCCTAGCCAACTCGTGCCTCACACCATCATAGTTTCCTTTATTTAAATTCAGTACCCAAGTCTCTGAATCAACTACTTCACTCTCCATCTTAATGAAGAATTCAATCATGTTATGATCGCTTCTCCCCAAGGGGCCTTGCACAACAAGATTGCTAATTAATCCATTCTCATTACATAATACCCAGTCTAAGATGGCCTGATCTCTAGTTGGTTCCTTGACATATTGGTCTGGGAATTCCTCCTCCACAGTATTGTTACTAATTTGGTTAGACCAATCTCTATGTAGATTAAAGTCACCCATGATAACTGCTGTGCCCTTATTGTACGCATCTCTAATTTCACGTTTAATACCATCCCCAACCTCAGCATTACTGCTTGGGGGTCTGTATACAACTCCCACTAACGTTTTCTGCCCCTTGGTATTTCTCAGCTCCAACCATACAGATTCCACATCATCAGAGCTAATATCTTTCCTTACAGTTGTGTTAATCTCCTCTTTAACCAGTAATGCTACCCCACTGCCTTTTCCTTTTTGCCTGTCCTTCCTGAATATTGAATACCCCTGGATGTTGAATTCCCAGTCTTGGTCACCCTGGAGCCATGTCTCCGTAATCCCAGTTATATCATATCCGTTTACATCTATTTGCGCAGCTAATTCATCCACCTTATTACAAATGCTCCTCGCATTAAGACACAAAGCCTTCAGGCTTGTTTTTTTAACACTCTTAGATCTTTAGAATTATTATTTACTGTGGCCATGTTTGATTTACACCCTTGATTTCTCTGACTGCCACTTTTGCTTTTCTCCTTCCTATCTTTTGCTTCTATCCTTGCTTCCCTTTCCTCTGTCTCCCATGCTCCTGACTTGTGCTTGTAGGTGGTGCAAAGGCTTTGGGGAGTCAGAAGGTGAGCCACTTGCTGCAGAATACCCAGCCTTTAACCTGCTCCAGTAGCCACGGCATTGATGTGGCTGGGCTAGTTGAGTTTCTGGCCAATAGTGACCCTAGGATGTTGATGGGGGGACTTGGTGATGACACCATTGAATATCAAGGTGGGGTTGATGGTTAGGCTCTCTTGTTGCCGTGGAATGTCCTAGGGATTGGTCTTGGTTTCCCTGATATTTTTAATCTACATATACTGACCTGGGCTCAGAAATCGTATCTAAACTAGTAAAATTAGCAGTTGATACTATAGAAGTATGAGGGGAAGAAGAGAGTCAAAAAAAAGCCACTGATCTACAAAAGAAGTTGGATCAAAATCTCCATATGGGCAAATCACAGTTTTAGTATAGATGTGTGCAAGATACTGCACATTGGAAGGAAAAGTGGGTGTCATTAGCTATATCTACATCATCCATAGTATATTAAATGTGAAGGAGAAATGATTCGGTGGTGAATAGTAGATTTTGTTTGGGCAGGATTGGAAATTTTTAGGAGCGGTTAGAGAAAGGAGTTGCAATGCCGTGTTAATAAATGACCATGCAGGGATGTTCTAGGGGATTGTCAAGGTAGAATCCATATATGGATAGATATAAGGATAAAAAGAGAAATAGTACAGTTGTGTGTGTATTGCATGCCACCTAACATGTAGATGTGATGGAGAGATATGCAAGAACAGGGCAATAATGTTGTGATTTGTTAACTAGCCCCAGATAGACGAGAATAATTTGAAGAGGTATTTAAAATTATGAAGTGTTTTGAATAGGGAAAGATGCGTTCCTTGAGTCTGCAATGAGGGGGGGTCAGTTTTCAATTAAAAATTGCAATTAAGCTGTCTAAGCACAGTTTCTTTATGTAGAGAGTACTGTTGGAGCATGAAATGCTTTACCAGTTGAGGCAGAGACCATTGTACCTATTAAGGGAAGTGGATCAATATTTGCAACAAAGATGGATCTATAGCTATGGGGAAAGAACAGGCTAGCAAAATTACTTTGATTGTTCTGACAAAGCTGGCAGAGACTTTGGATCCAAATGATGCTGTAAACATCTATAATTCTAAGGCAATTTATGTTAACTCACTATATAAAATAGCTATAAAAGAAGGCAGAATTATGTTGCTAGATCAGTTGAGTATAAGATGCTAAAGTTGTAGTGCTCTGGCCAGACTGCACCTTGAGAACTCTGATTTTGGTCACCAAGGCAAGGGAATCATTGAAGCCCTGGACCAGAAGAGCCACAAGGCAGTGTCAGAGTTATGAGGAAAGACTGGAGAAACAAGCACTCTTGCATTGAGAGCAGGTGGCTGAGGTTGAGTTTATGTAAGTGTCCACAATGCTAAACGGTATGGATAAGATAAATATGGAGAACCAAGTCACGGTAGCCTAGTGGTTACAGTACTGGACTAGCAACCCTGAAGTCAAGTTCAAATCCTAGGAACAGGATTAGGCCACTTAGCCCCTCGAGCCTCTTCCGCCATTCAATGAGATCTGCTCTATGACCTAACTCCATATACCCACCTTTGTCCCATACCCTTTAATACCTTTGGTTAACAAAAATCTATCAATCTCGGATTTAAAATTAACAGTTGATCCAGCATCAACTGCTGTTTATGGAAGAGAGTTCCAAACTTCTACCACTCTGTGTAGAAGTGATTCTTAACTTCACTCCTGAAAGCTTAAAAGTTAGAGCCAGGTCCATGTCCCCTAGTCCTAGACTCCCTAATCAGTGGAAATAGTTTCTCTCTATCTACACCATCAGTTCCCCTTAATATCTTAAACTTTGATCAAATCACTACATAACCTTCTAAATTCTAGGGAATACAACTCTAGTTTATGTAATAACAAAATACTGTGGATGCTGGAAATCTAAAGTAACAGCAGAAAATGCTGGAAACACTCAGCAGGCCAGGCAGCATCAGTGGAGAGAGAAACGGCGTTCTGAGGAAGGGTCCCAGACCTGATACGTTGACTCTGTTTCTCTCAACGGATGCTGCCTGGTAGGGTTGCAACATTCTGGAAATTTTTAAAAGGAAACTTTCCATGGGAATTTTTGGGAATTTAGAGTTTTTTTGCACTCTGGTTTTTGTCTCTGACCCTTATATTATCTTTGTCATCAAAATAGACATACTGTTCCATACAAATTAAAACAGGCGTTCAAAACTTTAGTTAGGTTATAATTTTGAACTTTATTGAACCCCCACAAAAAATAAAATAAAAAGAGCGTCAACTTATTTAGCCTGTAATTTGTCCTTATTTTGTCCCTTTGAGTCTTCTACTCATGAGTCTTCTACTCATCATTGCTCCTCCTGATTCTCTGACTCTGACGTGTCCATTTCCTCCTCTGTGTCACTGTCTAGCTGTGTGGTGGACACTTCTGTATCTGGCTCAATAAGTTGTAGGTTCGCCCGGATAGCCACCAGTTTCTCCACTCTCTTGTTAGTCAGCCTGTTGCGCACCTTTGTATGCATATTCCCAAAAAGTGAACAGTTTCGTTCAGAGGCCGCTGATGAAGATAGGATTTGGAGTATCGCCAATGCAATGGGTGACAGGGCCTCAGATGCACAAAGTCCCTTCCACCAGGTATGTGCACTGATATGCTTGCATGATTCCCATATCCCGTCCCCATTCCAAAGACCTTGCTTGGTAGAGAACTTTGCCCATGTCCAGAGTGAGGTGGTGTGAGAGGGTAGAAATCACACTAAGTGCTGTTGATCTGTTCTCCAGGAAGTATTGGTCTCCCAACATGCTTTGGGTCCAGCATGTATGCTGCAGCATGAATCGGCTTGACACAAAAATCTTGACGCGTCTATGAATTTAACAATTGCCTTCTCCTCTGCTTTGAGCAGCAGGGATGTGGGTAGGGCAATGCTGATTTGTTCTTTTAAATCAGTAAAAAGCCTGAGAACATCTGACAAGACAGCATCATCTTCAATCTGAGCAATTACAGATGCTACTGGTGAGAGTAGTTTAAGGCTGCTAACCACTCTCTCCCAAAACACCACATCCAGCAGTATTTTCTTGATGGTGGTTTCCATATCCCTAGACTGGGATATTGCCACTTCTTGCAGTGACTACTTACCCTCCAGAAGGCTGTTGTACATTATGGCAACTCCACCGCATCTAGTGTTGCTGGGCAGCTTCAGTGTGGTGTTCTTGTTCTTTGTCGTTTGCTTGAAGTTGTAGGTTGCTGCAACTACCTGTTTTCCCCTGACATACTTAACTTGCTTGGCTCTCTTGTACAGTGTTTCCATGGTTCTCAAACCCATGATGTCCTTGAAGAGCCGGTTGAGCCCATGAGCTGCGCACCCAAAAGACGTAATATGAGGGTAGGCCTCCTCCACTTGAACCCAAGCAGCCTTCATATTCGCAGCATTGTCAGTAACTACTGCCAAGACCTTTTGTGATCCAAGATCGTTGATGACCGCTTTCAGCTCATCAGCAATGCATGTGCCTGTGTGTCTGTTGTCCTTTGTGTCTGTACACTTGAAGAACACTGGGAGAGGAGTGGAGATGATGTAGTTTATGATGCCCTCCCCTCATATATTTGACCACCCATCTGAGATAACTGCAACACTGTCTCTATCGTTTCTTTGAGCTTTCCTTGGACTCTGTTATACTCAGCCTCCAGCAAATAAGTAGGCAAAGCATGTCTGGTGGGAGGACAGTATGCAGGGTGAATAACATTGAAAAATCTCTTCCAGTACACATTGGCTGTGAGCATGAGGGGTGAGCCTGTCGCATATACAGCTCGAGCAAGGCACTCATCTGCATTCTTCTGGCTATGGTTATCCATTGTATCAAAGAACCTTCCAAGCGGGCCAGGAGTTGCTGATGGTAAGGAGCCCGACGCTGAATGTGAACCATCATCTCCTTGAATAGAAACATAGAAGATAGGAGCAGGAGTAGGCCATTCAGCCCCTCGAGCCTGTTCTGCCATTTAATGAGATCATGGCTGATCATCCAAATTGTTGCACTTCCCCTTCTCCCAATCTATTGCCGTTCTGTTAATAATCTGCCTTCCTGTTTTTGCCACCAAATCATACTGGAGTTTCTCTGCATCCTCCTCACAGCGCACACACCCACCCAGCTTTGTGCCGTCTGCAAACTTGGCGATATTACATCTAGTTCCCTCGTCTAGATCGTTAATATATATTGTGAATAGCTGGGGTCCTAGCACGAATCCCTGCGGTACCCACTAGTCAATGCCTGCCACTCAGGAAAAAGACCCGTTTATTCCAACTCTTTGCTTCCTGTCTGCCAACCAGTTCTTTATCCAAGTCAGTACCTTGCCCCCAATCCCATGAGCTTTAACTTTACACGCTAATCTCTTAGGCGGGACCTTATCGAAAGCCTTCTGAATGTCCAAATGCACCACATCCACTGGTTCTCCCTTATCTATTCTACCAGTTACATTCTCAAAAAATTCCAGTAGATTAGTCAAGCACGATTTACCTTTTGTAAATCCATGTTGACTTTGTCTGATCCTGTCACTGTTTTCCAAGTGCTTTGCTACTACATAATGGACTCTAGAATTTTCCCCACTACCAATGTCAGGCTTACCGATCTATAATTCCTCGTTTTCTCTCTCCCACCTTTTTTGAACAGTGGGGTAACATTAGCTACCCTCCAATCCATGGGAACTGTTCCAGAGTCTATCGAATTTTGGAAGATGACCAGCAATGCATCTACTATTTCTAGGGCCACTTCCTTAAGTACCCTAGGATGTAGATTATCAGGCCCTGGGGATTTATCGGCCTTCAATCCCATCAATTTCCCTTACCCCATTTCCCCACAAATACTGATTTCATTCAGTTCCTCCCTCTCATTAGACCCTATGTTCCCTGACATCTCTTGGAGGTTATTTGTGTCCTCCTTTGTGAAGACAGAACCAAGGTATGTATTTAATTGGTCTGCCATTTCTTTGTTTCCCATTATAAATTCCCCTGATTCTGACTGCAAGGGACCTATGCGTGACTTCACCAATCTTTTTCTCTTCACATATCTATAGAATGGAAGCAGAGGAACTCTGGGCTGACTGCTGTGAGCTTTGAGTGAAGTTGTTGCATTTGGATAAATGCTGCTGCATCTTTGTGGCATTCTTTACATATGGCTTTGTAAGTGTTTGCACATGTACACAGTCTTTCCATCTTTAATGCCTTGGGTAAAATGCTTCCACACATCTGACGGTAAACGTGGCATTGTTCTATGCAGAGAAATAAAGGGCATTCGTCTCTGTGTCGAACTGTGGTTGATCAGCACAATTGCAACAGGGTGGGTAAATTTTTCCTGATGCTCCATGTGATGGAAGCATGACCTGTGCAACCAATCAGGACATATTTGTTCACAGTCACACACAAAACTTGTAATTATTAAAACAAGCCAAGTAAGAAGATAAACATATGTTGATTAAGAAATTCCTTAATAATTAAGATTCCATCTCTGTTAGTGATTTTAAGAGAGGACCTGTGGGGGAAAAAAAATGAAAGAAATACAACAACAAAAAAAATATTATGCTAGCATGTGCTTTTTTGGGCAAAATTCCCAAGCTAAACTTCCCGTGGAAAATTTCTGGAAATTTACTGGAAACTTTCCACCCCTTCGCAACCCTACTGCCTGGTCTGCTGAGTGTTTCCAGCATGTTCTGTTGTCACCTAGTTTGTGTAATCTCTCCTTGCAATTGAACCCTTGGAGTCCAGGTATCATTCTGGTAAATCTACGCTGTACTCCTTCCAAGGCCAATATATCCTTCCTAAGGTGTGGTGCCCAGTACTGAACACCGTACTCTAGCTGTGGTCTAACTAGGGCTTTGTATAGATGTTGCATAACTTCTACTCCCTTTGTATTCTAGTTCTCTAGATATAAAGGCCAGCATTCCATTAGCCTTTTTGATTATTTTCTGTACTTGTCCATGACATTTTAACCATCTATGTACCTGGACCGCTAAGTGTCTTTGTACCTCCACTGTGTCGAGCTTTTCACCATTTAGAAAGTCCTCTGATCTATCCTTTTTTAGCTCTAAAGTAATGACCTCTCACTTGTATGGAAAGTTGTGAAATTGAATTTAGTAAACTTGATAATTTGTGGGCTAGCACCAGCAAGATTAACCTGAAACAATTGCTATAAAGTTCACTGCCATTGTAGGAGCACCATCACCAAGGATTGCAGCAGTTACAGGCCCACCATTTTTCTTTTTCAGGCCAGCAAGAGACTGGTGAAAAATGTGACCTGCCATCATCCCCCACATGCTGAGAAATAATACACAAAGATTCTAGAACAAGAGGGCATGTGAAAGTGCAGCTTAGAATAGCTGTCGGGAAGAGCTTCATCGAAAAAATGATCAACACTTGAAATAGACTTTTTGATATGTTCCAACTGTCAGCCCTTTATGCTGGCTTTTTTGTTTAGTCCATGTGTCCACATTTACTGAGTCAGAAGAGAGTAGGCTCCACTTAATGCTGCTCTTGAGAGTCCTGCTGTAAAGGGAAGTGATTCTGACTGAGTATTGTAGGTGGGAATTCTTGCAAGAACAGAAACTGAATCACTTCTAGCTTGTGTAAAAATGGTGCTTGGAGTCCAAATAGATGGCAGAGAAGGGGGGAATGAATGGCAGTGGTGGAGAGGAACAGGGGGAAATGGAGGGATAGGGAGAGGAGCAGATTGAAATGGAGGGATAGGGAGGGAGATGAGTAGCAATGAAGGATATGGAAAGGGAGGGAATAGAACGTCATTAAGGAGAAGGGAGGGGAAAGGAGGTAGAAGCTGAGTGGTGCTTTGGGGTGAGCTGGCAGTGCCACTTTGGGGTGGGCAGGTGCCTTGGAGTGGTGGGGTGGGGTGGGAGTGTGCCTGTATGAACTAGGAGGTTGAGTCCGCCTTAAATAGGGAAGAGTGGAAAAGTATCACCTTGAATTGGGAGACAAATGCCAGATTGAAGTGAGGGAGCATGGTGCCAGAATAAATTGTGGGAGTGGGTGGAGGAGGAAGCACCTCTGAAAGGGTAGGGATTGCAAGGGGTACAGGGTCTCTTGTGAGCTAGGTCTGGAGGGGGTAAAATATTCCTCCATCGATAGCAACTTGACCCATTACTTTTTGAAGAGCTAGGCATTCAGGTACTGATGATTGACAGAAACCGAGCTTGGTCATGCTGCAAACTGAAAAAAGTCTGTATTTTACATTAAATTTCAGCAAGATCAGCATATTGTGAATGTGAAATGGAACTCTGTTGACTTCTGAAAATATTTTTTGTCTGTGTATGGGGGAAGTGAAACAACTACTGCCTGCAGACAATGGGGTTCTTTGTAATTAGGATCTAGTCAAATGAGGTTGTTGGTAATAATACCCTCTGCTCTTTTAAAATATTAAATGAGAAGTTCTCTGAGCCAGTCAATTTCATGTGCAAGTCAGGTTTCAAAAGCAAAAAGAGCTACCAATGCTCTTTGCACACAATTGAGTAATCTGCCTAGTGGTAAATCTTGTTGGCCCAGAATTTGTGGTCTGCATCGAAGTGAAGGTGTTCGCTGCTGGCCCCGAGTTACACTTCGCACAAGGATCTCATGATCCCAGTGTCGAACTTTGGGTTTTCCGACCTTCAATTCAAATCAACGGAAGTTAATGGGGATTCCCTAGTGCGAACTGCTGTGACATCAACAGGCTGTCTAAGCAGCCAATCAAAATTTAGAATTTTCTCAACGGCGAGCAAGGAAGTGAGTAAGCTCTTAAAATTCAAACTTTCAAAAAATGTTAGAGCAAAACAAAGATTGGGGTTCTCGCATGGGGAAAAGGCAAACCTGAAATAAAGATAGACAAACTTAAATTTTTTTTTTTTTTTTTTGAAAATGTTCTTAAATTTTAATTTTTATTAAAATGGACAAATTTCACACTGCACAATTAAAATCAGTTTTCCAGGCCCTTAACATTTGTTTAGCAGTAATAACTGTCATAACCCCAGTGACGCCTAATCCTTTTGGGCCTAATTTTTAGTGGGGAGTTTAACAGCGTACCTGCTGTGGAAGAGCCGAAGTTTGTCAGTTTCAGTGATTACTCAAATTTGCCGGCTCTGTGGGGGTGGGTTGGGTCGTAGCGCAGCCTGTTTCGGAGCTGCCAACGACTGACCGCAACTTGCCAAATCCCGAAGTTGTGGTCAGTTTCGCAGGCGGAATGATGACTAATTAGCACTGCCAGTTCGCTGTCATCACGACCACAATTTCCGGGCAGTGATATTTTGCTTTGGAGACCCAGAGAAATTGTATTAAAGGTGGTGTATTTGTGTTTTGTTAGTTCCCTTGTATTAACTGTGTGTTTGATTCCTTGTCACCCTGGAAAGATGGAACTCTGAAGATTGTAATATGAGCATGCTGCTGCCCAACAAAGACATGGTTAAAAGATCCAAAAAAGGACTGGGTTGTAAGACTTACTCATTTTCCAGGCAGCTTAAAGTAGTCCTTAAGTTAAGCATTTATAATTATGGCTGATCTGCAATCTGTGGGAAGCTTGAACTTTCTAAGGAGACCTCTGCAGGGGTAGAGTGAGCAGGTATGTACAGTGCATTTCAACTATGGAAAAAAGATCAGTACAAAAGTTTATAGCTGCTGCTCTGTATATATTTTACTTCCAAGTCTACAAATTGAAAGTCCCTCTTTCACAAAAAATTAAACCTTGATCTTTCATTTAAGAAGTTAGTGTCTGTTATCTAGGCTGACACTCCAGCGCAGTACTGTTGGAGGTGCCGTCTTTCGGATGAGACGTTAAACCAAGGCCCCGTCTGCGCTCTCAGGTGGACGTAAAGATCCCATGGCACTATCGGAAGAGGAGCAGGGGTGTTATCCCCGGTGTCCTGGTCAATATCGCTCAACCAAAAAAAAACATTGTCTGGTCATTATCACGTTGCTGTTTGTGGGAGCTTGCTGTGTGCAAATTGGCTGCCACGTTTCCTACATTACAACAATGACTACATAGAAGGAGCAGGAGTAGGCCATTCGGCCCCTTGAGCCTGCTCTGCCATTCAATGCAATCATGGCTGATCATCCAAATTCAGTACCCTGTCCCTGCTTTCTCCCCATACCCCTTGATCCCTTTAGCCTTAAGAAATATATCCAACTCCTTGAATATATTTAATGAATTGGCCTCTACTGCCTTCTGTGGTAGAGAATTCCACAGGTTCACCACTCTCTGGGTGAAGAAATTTCTCCTCATTTCTATCCTAAATGGCTTACCCCTTATCCTTAGACTGTGACCCCTGGTTCTGGACTCCCCGACCATCGGGAACATCCTTCCTGCATCTAGTCTGTCCAGTCCTGTCAGAATTTTATAAGTTTCAATGAGATTCCCTCTCATTCTTCTAAACTCCAGCGAGTACAAGCCCAATCGACCCAATCTCTCCTCATGTCATTCCTGCCATCCCAGGTATCAGCCTGGTGAATCTTCGCTGTACTCCTTCCATGGCAAGAACATCCTTCCTCAGATAAGGCGACCAAAACTGCACATAATACTCAGGATGTGGTCTCACCAAGGCCTGTACAACTGCAGCAAGACATCCTTGTTCCTGTACTCAAACCCACTCGCTACGAAGGCCAACATACCATTTGCCTTCTTAACCGCCTGTTGCACCTGCATGCTTACCTTCAGCAACTGGTGCACAAGGACACCCAGGTCTCGTTGCACTTCCCCTTCTCCCAATCTATTGCCATTCAGATAATCTGCCTTCCTGTTTTTGCCACCAAAGTGGATAACCTCACATTTATCCACGTTCTATTGCATCTGCCATGCTTCTGCCCAATCACCCAACCTGTCCAAATCATCCTGGAGTTTCTCTGCATCCTCCTCACAGCACACACGCCCACCCAGCTTTGTGTCGTCTGCAAAATTGGAGATATTACATCTAGTTCCCTTATCTAGATCATTAATATGTGTTGTGAATAGCTGGGGTCCAAGGATCGATCCCTGCGGTACCCCACTAGTCACCTGCCTGCCACTCGGCGGGGGGGGGGGGAGAAAGACCCGTTTATTCCAACTCTGCTTTCTGTCTGCCAACCAGTTCTCTATCCAAGTCAATACCTTGCCCCCAATCCCATGTGCCTTAACTTTACACGCTAATCTCTTATGCGGGACCTTATCGAAAGCCTTCTGAAAGTCCAAATACACCACATCCACTGGTTCTCCCTTGTCTATTTTACCAGTTACATCCTCAAAAAATTCCAGTAGATTAGTCAAGCACGATTTACCTTTTGTAAATCCATGTTGACTTTGTCCGATCCTGTCACTGTTTTCCAAGTGCTCTGCCATTACATCTTTTATAATGGACTCTAGCATTTTCCCCACTACCGATGTCAGGCTTACCAGTCTGTAATTCCCTGTTTTCCCTCTACCACCTTTTTTGAATAATGGGGTAACAGTAGCTACCCTCCAATCCATGGGTACTGTTCCAGATTCCATTGAATGTTGGAAGATGATCAGCAATGCATCTACTATTTCTAGGGCCACTTCCTTAAGTACCCTAGGATGTAGATTATCAGGCCCTGGGGATTTATCGGCCTTCGAACCTGTCAATTTCCATAACACCATTTCCCCACAAATACTGATTTCATTCAGTTCCTCCCTTTCATCAGGCCCTATGTTCCCTGACATCTCTGGGAGGTTATTTGTGTCCTCCTTTGTGAAGACAGAACCAAAATATGTATTTAATTGGTCTGCCATTTCTTTGTTCCCCATTATAAATTCCCCTGATTCTGACTGCAAGGGACCTACGCTTGACTTCACCAATCTTTTTCTCTTCACATATCTATAGAAGCTTTTACAGTCAGTTTTTATGTTCCCTGCAGCTTACTCATATTCTATTTTCCCCATCTTAATTAATCCCTTTGTCCTCCTTTTGAATCCTAAACTGCTCCCAATCCTCAGGTTTACTGCTTTTTCTTGCCAATTTATATGTCCTCTCCTTGGATCTTACGCTATCCCTAATTTCCCTTGTTAGCCACGGTTCAGTCACCTTTTCTGTTTTATTTTTATGCCAAACTGGGATTGAACAAATTCTGTAGTTCATCCATGCGGTCTTTGAATGTTTGCCATTGCCTTTCCACTGTCAACCCTTTGTGACATTCCCCAATCAATCCTACCCAAATCGCACCTCAGTCCATCGTAGTTTCCTTTATTTTAATTTAGGACCCTAGTCTCTGAGTCAACTACTTCATTCTCCATCTTAATGAAGAATTCGATCATCATATGATCGCTCCGACCCAAGGGGCTTCGTACAACAAGATTGCTAATTAATCCTTTCTCATTACATAATACCCAGTCTAAGATGGCCTGATCTCTGGTTGGTTCCTCAACATATTGGTCCAGGAAAGCATCCCGTAAACACTCCAGGAATTCCTCCTCCACAGTATTGTTACTAATTTGGTTAGCCCAATCTATATGTAGATTAAAGTCACCCATGATGACTGCTGTGCCCTTATTGCACGCTTCTCTAATTTCCTATTTAATGCCATCCCCGACCTCCGCATTACTGTTTGGAGGTCTATATACCACTCCCACTAATGTTTTCTGCCCCTTGGTATTTCTCAGTTCTACCCATACAGATTCCACATCATCAGAGCTAATGTCCTTCCTTAACCAGCAATGTTACCCCACCTCCTTTTCCTTTTTGCCTATCTTTCCTGAATATTGAATACCCCTGGATGTTGAGTTCTTAGCCTTGGCCACCCTGGAGCCATGTTTCCGTAATCCCAATCAAATCATATTCGTTTACCTCTATTTGCGCAGCTAATTCATCCACCTTATTACGAATGCTCCTCGCATTAAGACACAAAGCCTTCAGGCTTGTTTTTTTAATGCTCTTAGACCTATTAGAACTATTATTTACTGTGGCCATGTTTGAGTTGAACCGTTGATTTCTCTGACTGCCACTTTTGTTTTTCTCCTTCCTATCTTTTGCTTTTATCTTTGTTTCCCTTTCCTCTGTCTCCCTGCTCAAGTTCCCAACCCCCTGCCATTTTAGTTTAAACCCTCCCCCAGAGCACTAGCAAACACTCCCCCTAGGACATAGGTCCTGGCCCTGCCCAGGTGCAAACTGTCCGATTTGTACTGGTCCCACCTCCCCCAGAACCAGTTCCAATGTCCCAGGAATTTGAATCCCTCCCCCTTTCACCATTCCTCTAGCCATGTATTCATCTGAAATATCCTTCTATTTCTACTCTGACTAGCATGTGGCACTGGTAGCAATCCTGAGATTACTACCTTTTTGAGGTCCTATTTTTTAATTTACCTCCTAACTCCCTATATTCAGCTTTTAGGACCTCATCCTGTTTTTCACCTATATCGTTAGTACCTATATGCACCACGACAACTAGCTATTCACCCTCCCCTTCCAAAATGTTCTGCAGCTGCTCCGAGACATCCTTGACCCTTGCACCAGGGAGGCAACACACCATCCTGGAGTCTCGTTTGCGGCTGCAGAAACGCCTATCTATTCCCCTTACAATAGAATCCCCTATTACTATTGCTCTACCCTCATTTTCTTCCCGTCCTGTGCAGCAGAGCCACCCCTGGTGCCAGGAAGTTGGCTGCTGCTGCTTTCCTCTGATAAGCCATCCCCCTCAACAGTATTCAAAGTGGTATATCTGTTTGAGAGGGGGATGTCCACAAGGGACCCCTGCACTACCTGCCTGCGTCTACTACTGTCTGTTGTTCACCCCTTCCCTTTCTGCCTGTCCAACCGTTGCCTGCAGTGTGACCAACTGCTTAACAGTGATATCCACGACGTCCTTAGCATCGCGAATGGTCCAGTATGTATCCAATCGCAGCTCCAGCGCCGCATTGCGGTCTACCAGTAGCTGCAGCTGGACACACTTCCTGCACACATGGTTGTCAGGGACACGGGAAGTGTCCGAGTTCCCACATAGTGCAGGAGGAGCATACCACGGGGCCGGGCTGTCCTGCCATGACTTACCCTTTAATTAATTGAAATTAAATTAAATCAAATCAATCCCACCAATTACACTACAGTTAAATGATATATTTAAGGGCCCTGGTTTACCAACAGTCCCCGCTACACCACAGAGACCTTATAAACTATAAACCACAGTTAAAATTTAAAGAGAGAAATACTCGCCAACCAATCACTTACCTGCTTTCTGGTGACGTCACACTTCGATTACTTTTTACTTCTCTCCCTCCCTCTGAGCTCGGAGATTGGAGATTAGTAAGCCTACCTGGTCCTCGCCGCTGCTTTAAATAACGGCCGCCTCGTCTCCCGCAGGTCCGCCGCTCTGAGGCCTACCTGGTCCTCACCGCCGCTTTAAATAACCGCCGCTCGGCTGCCTCGTTTCCCGCAGGTCCGCCGCTCTACACTTCAAAAGTACTTCATTGGCTGTAAAGTGCCTTTGGACATCTAGTGGTCATGGAGGGTGTTGTATAAATGCAAGTCTTTTTTTCTTTCTAATGACTTTGTTAATGCGAATTAAAATTCGAGCACATATTTCAGGAGAATTGGGTTTCAAGTAAGTGAAGACCAAACTACTTGCAACCTCTGCAAATAATGAAATGACAAATCTAGGAACCTCAAGTCATTCCTCCTGTACTTTTTTTTAAACTTGAAAAAGTGTGTTTTTTGGATGTGTTCTGGCAGGTACATGACTTTCCTTTTGTAAATTCAGTTAGTAACGGACTCATGTCCCCTAACCACGACTATACTGGCTAAATTATAGCTGTTTGTTAAATGGGAGGAGGGGGTTGGTGGTGATAAACATGAGATTTACAGCAGTCAGTGAATTATGTGGTCAGCAACGATGGAAATTCTAGAGTTTTCTGGCTTTGACATGTAACCGTTTTCTACCGAAGATCTAAAATCTTTATCATAAATCTGCAGAACTTTTTTGCTTAACTCCACTCATTGCCGACTGGCAGTCAGGCATACTTCGGCTTTAATTTCAGTATGGATTTATTGAGATTGGCCTTTTGAAATTGGTGATATGGATATGACTGGTGCATATATTGACCTATGTCAGTGGAGCAGTCATGTATTTTTGTTCTGGGAAAGAATCTTTTATGAATGTTGCTATATAGGCAGAATGTTCTTCACTGAATATTCCCTCCTTTACCTGGATATGTGCTTTTGTGTGAATTTTCTGTTGCTGCTTGTCATAAGCTATTGAATTTACAGGTTTAGATGGAGTGGAGAGGGAAATTAAGTAGTGACATTACTGATGGCAAATGCTCATACAATCCATGTGTATTGAGGGTACTTTTTTTTAAGGTTAAACCGTCCTTTTTAATTCACCATATTTCTCTTCCCTGCCATTTCCCTTCAAGGTGTGGAGATGCCCGTGTTGGACTGGGGTGGACAAATGTAAGAAGTCACACAACACCAGGTTATAGTCCAACAGTTTTATTTGAAATCACAAGCTTTCGGAGAGCAGTTAGAAAGATTACCTGTAATCATCTGGCATTATTCTCTGACTATATAATCTGTGTCTTTATGCATCTCTCCACTTCACCTGACGAAGGAGCAGCGCTCCGAAAGCTTGTGATTTCAAATAAAACTGTTGGACTATATAACCTGATGTTGTGTGACTTCTTACATTTCCCTTCAAGTGTTGACTCCTTACTTTTGGGTTATAATTGAACAGGCTCTGGCAACCATCAAGTACCTCCTCTACCCATTCATCATTTGAGTCTTGCTGGTGGGTGTCAATGGGCTATTTGACTACAGGAGGCACCACCGATGACCCTGCTTGCACATACACACTTCCAGCAGGTGTTAATGGAAGGTAGCATTTTCCCCAAGTTTTCTTTTATTGCTCTGATGTTTGAAGATTTGTGACACTCATGATCTGAGTTGCATGCCAGTTTCCCTTCCCCCCCCCCCCCCCCCCCCCCCATGGTAAAATTCCCACTTTACACAGGAGCCTGGTACAACTGGCAATAATGGGTGGCAGTGAACTGTAAGGTACTGATTCAATCGTGTGGAAATGGTTCTGATGTACTACAAAAGCAGCATTTAAGTTTTTTTTCTTCCGTTCTTGTGCAAACATGTGCTCCTTCACCCTGGCTGAGGAGCAAATGGGCACTACACTGCCACATTTCTCCCTTGGCACACCTAATGAGTGTGCAGCCTAAGGTGACTGGCTACCTTTGTGTCTCACCTGTGCTCCCAAGAATGGCACTGTCGATACCAGGAACTTCCTGCGTGGGGAACTGTGCACAAAACTGCATCTTTCAAAACTGCGGAGCTCTAATGCATTTGCTTTGAGGAGCATATTAGTAACATTACTGTGAATTGAGTGTTAATGACTACTAATGAGCAAGCACCGTAACATCAAGGTACCACTTGGCTCAGTGGTAGCACACACCCCTCCGAGTCAGGGTTCAAACCCCACTCCAGAAACTTGGCTTCCAGGCTTCCAATGTCAGTTTGAAGGTGGGGGTGTCATTGACTAGGCCTTCCTGATCATAGTGGTCGTCTGCTCAGCTGGGGTAGGGGATTTATGATGGGGGGGGGGGGGGTCTCCAATCCCGGAGGGCCTGAATTTCTGCCACAGATGAGCTGAACTCTCAATATTGAATGCCCTGACCACCTGATCTGTGGTGGGGAGGGGAAGAAAGCCAAGGATCTGGCTTCAAGTGTGGTAAAATGTGCAAAGGAGGACTATTTCAAAATTGTTTAACTCCAGAAGAAATTGATTTGATTCATAGTCTACCTTCACTTCTCACAATGCCGCATGTTACTGGAGCTCTACCTAGATGAGTGCTTGTTTAAACTTGCGGGAGAGTCTTTTAGTAAGACGTACTGTGAAGGCTCCACAGTATAAGAAGGGTATTGAGGCAATAGAGACGATACTGCACATGTTTACTTGGATGTTGCCTAGCATACAGAAATACAAATATGAAGAAAGACACGAAGAAGGGATATGGGGTCACACTGGGATTAGGACTATTGCTCGTGTGGAGGATATGTGTTGTAATTTTCTCACCACTTCAGTAGCTTTATATAAACTATAATTATGTATTTTGAGTTTTTAATCTAAAATATATTATCAATTCTCTGCAGTATTGTTCCACAATATTCATAGGTTGTATTTAAGCAAGAAAACAACGTTGGGAGGATTTACATAGACTGGGTGGCAGCTTTTAATTGCAGTAGATTTGGTACTGAGATTTCAATGGTAAGTGCTGTGAAGGTGGTGCTGCTATCCTACCAGCATTTGTTCTTTCTCCAGTGACTATACAGATTAAAAACAGTTGATTGATTTCTCTATACACAAGACCCATACTTGTCCTTCAGCTACAGCCCAAGCCTGTAGAACTTCAAGGCCAATTTCTGCATCAGCCCAACCAAATTTTGCAGCATGAGAATGTAGAGTCTGTAAGTTTGATTTGAGGACACCTGTTTCACAAAATAATATGCAAAATATTGTATGAAAACAGCAGTGAACTGGGTGTGGATTATGGAGCCCTGACTGACTATGTTATAGAATCATAGAATGGTTACAGCACGGAAGGTGGCCATTCGGCCCATCGAGCCCGTGCCGGCTCTCTGCAAGAGCACTTCAGCTAGTCCCACCCCCCCACTCTTTCCCTGTAGCCCTGCATCACTTTTAGCCTGTTCATCAAGCTATGGTGCAATTGAAGGAATAGGAAAATAAAGGACTAGCATCAACTAGTTTAACTTCAGTTCCAATGCAATGGTATAATTACTGTAATCACAATTAACTTGACTAATCAGTCAACCATTGTGGATATCTGTGTACTTTCTGAATCATTAAAAAAAGTTTTATACAGTGATTTTCAGACTTTTCCACATGGGAATTCCCATTCAACTGGATTGTCACCAGGATAAAGCTGTGGACTTTGCATAACAGCAGTAATAAAGATGCTGAAAATGCAGTATTTCTGCTTGTAGCATTCAAAACTTCAGACAGCAAATTCATGACCCATTTTGTGAGAGTCTGGGATTTGAAGTTCAAAGTGCTAGATTCTGTTTGACAGGAATTGTAACAGGAAGCTTTTGCATTATATCTGGTGGGTCCTGTGTCGAGCCCAAGGACTGTAACTCGAGCCTTCAAAGTGCATTTTGAGGGACAATGGCTTACCAAAAATTTAGAAAATCCTTCAAAGACCCCCCTCCTCAAAATTCACCATCTGCTCGGTCTGTATCTCCCTTGTCCGCTGGTAACTTGAGGGCTCCTTGGATAACAAAAGCGATTGAGAGCAAGATCAAGCAGAAAAGGGGGTGTGGGGGGGGGGGGGGAACGTATGACAGATGTCAAGTTGAGAATGCAAGCGAGAACCAGGCTGAATATAAAGTTCAGATGGGAAATGAGGGGCAAAGAGAGTATGAGAATCGACTGGTAGCTAACTTAAAGGGGAATCCAAAAGTTTTCTATAGGCATATAAATAAACTGGTAGTAAGAGGAGCGCTGGGGCCGATTAGGGACCAGAAAGGAGACCTACGCATGGAGGCAGACGGCATGGCTGAGGTACTAAATGAGTACTTTGCATCTGTCTTTACCAAGGAAGAAGATGCTGCCAAAGTCATCGTAAAAGAAGCATATGGGATCCTGGGCTTCATAAATAGAGGCATAGAGTACAAAAGCAAGGAAGTTATGGTGAACCTTTATAAAACACTGGTTTGGCCACAACTGGAGTATTGTGTCCAATTCTGGACTTTAGGAAGGATGTGAAGGCCTTAGAGAGGGTGCAGAAAAGATTTACAAGAATGGTTCCAGGGATGAGGGACTTCAGTTAAGTGGATAGATTGGAGAAATTGGGGTTGTTCTCCCTAGAGCAGAGAAGGTTGAGAAGAGTTTTGATAGAGGTGTTCAAAATCAATAGATAGAGAGAAACTGTTCCCATTGGTGGAAGGATCGAGAACCATAGGCCACAGATTTAAGGTGATTGACAGAAGAAGCAAAGGTGACATGAGGGAAAAACTTTTTTATGCAGCGAGTGGTTAGGATCTGGAATGAACTGCCTGAAAGGGTGGTGGAGGCAGATTCAATCGTGGCTTTCAAAGGGGAATTGGATAAGTGCCTGAAGGAAAACAATTTGCAGGGCTACAGGGAATGGGCCTAGCTGAAGTGCTCTTGCAGAGAGCTGGCACGGGCTTGACTGGCTGAATGGTGTCCTTCTGTGCTGTTATGATTCTGAGAGAACCTTGGATGCTACTTTTGAGACTCTGCATTCACTTGCTCCTACCCACATTGTCTCACCTCTTGAACGTCCAAACCTTGTTGATCAACAGAGTTAAAGATCTTTAATCATCTGCTGTGGCTAAAGGGTTTTTACTTTTAAAGAGTCATCCACATAATTGTTTAATACCATATTGACTTAGGTAAAGGCTGTGCTTTTTAAAACAAAAATTCAGTAAGTTGAGGGTGTTGTCTATATGCACATCCGTTTGATACCTTCTATATAGTGAAACCTTTTACAAACTTAGGTACACTGGCCCTTTAGCGCTCTTCTGTTTTTCAAAGTTTCTCTTAGTCTTTCATGGAATTTCAGTTGTTTTGGAAGTTCAGGTTGTTTATTTTAGTAAGAAGTTTCTAGTAATTTTATTGCTTTTAATTGGCGTGTAAACTGTTGAGGTGAAAGTTGAGCATAAATTCTTAGGAGACTGGAGTCGCACATCTATTGGTAAAGCACAGGTTCTAACCTCTTAACCTTCACATCCATCATTTGCTGCAACATATTTTATTCTTTAATTTGTTAATCATTGTCAACGTTTTTCTTAAAATTTGAAAGATCTTAATACTTCATTAGTATTTTTGCACCAAAATTAAAAATAACTAATTTATTCAGGGTAGCAATCCTACTCTCCCATTTAGCAATAGTTTGTAGTAATTCTCCACACAGTACATATTCGATATAGAAATAACTTCTTTGCTCTGAGGGCCAAAAGTATCAATCCTCTATAAACAGCCTCAAAGCCATAGACATTAGTACAGTTCAACGGGTAAACTGGGAAATTAGCATATTCTTATCATTGGAATAAGCAGATGGCTTTCAAATAAATACTGCAGAATAAACTGAGTATTGGAGAGTGTCTTGTATATCAGTGTGACTTTTCTTACTTTTAAAGGCAAGATATAAAAGCAGAGACTTGTACATTTGGTGTGTTTGTGTTTTTAAATTTTCTTTACAAGCCTTATATTGAGAAATCTATAAAGGAAACCAACTCCCACTTGTGCTGTAATCCTCTTGCAGGATAGAAGTCAACTAGTTAATAGGTGGTTTCAAAACTGTAGAATGTTGTAGCTGTCATCTTACATTTTTTTTTAATTAAGCAGTAGTGAGTAATTGTATCTCTGAACTGAGCCTGGAGGTGGCTGAGAGCACAGAAAGGCACAGTCCTATGGCCTAATGCTCCAACAACCCTGGTTCATTGGTTGATTAACCTGGTTATGTGTAATGCATCAGCTTGAGGGTTCATTGGTTCGCAGTTCAGACCCTAGGCATTGCACCACAGGGGAGCCAAACAAAAGGGCTGTTTTGTCTGTTATGCCAGAAGTGCACATCTCCAGAGAATTGTAGAAATTGAAGCGGTCGAGTATGCCGTTTATTTGATCATTCTCCAAGGGGAATTGGCTGTTTAAAGGGAAGCATCTAAATAAGACTAAGTACTAATCTAGGACTGGTAAAATGGCACATTGCCGCATTAGGTTGACTTTCATTCTATGATCAGTTTAATCGATTCTTTAATTGACTTTTCCCTAGTTTCTTTATTCCTTGGAACATACCCCCAACACAAGGCAGGCAACTGGCTAATTAGCAGGTATACAAGGGGGTTCAGGTTGATTCAGCTTGTATACAACCATTCATCAGGACAACTCGGTTCCTGCAACGTAATTGACATATTGTTAACCGGTGTCCCTATTCCTGGGACATTGGAACCGGTTCTGGGGGAGGTGGGACCAGTACAAACTGGATGGATTGCACCTGGGCAGGATCGGCACCGATGTCCTAGGGGGAGTGTTTGCTAGTGCTGTTGGGGAGGGTTTAAACTAAAATAGCAGGGGATTGGGAACCTGTGCAGGGAGACACAGGAATGGGAAACAAGGATAGAAGCAAAAGACAGGAAGGAGAAAAGCAAAAGTGGCAGGCAGAGAAGTCAAGGGTTTAAATCAAACATGGCCACAGTAAATAATAGTTCTAAAAGGTCTAAGTTTTATATAAAAAAAAAAAAAAAAAACAAGCCTGAAGGCTTTGTGTCTTAATGCGAGGAGCATTTGTAATAAGGTGGATGAATTAGCTGCGCAAATAGATGTAAATGGATATGATATGATTGGGATTATGGAAACATGGCTCTAGGGTGACCAAGGCTGGGAACTCAACATCCAGGGGTATTCAATATTCAGGAAAGACAGGCACAAAGGAAAAGGAGGTGGGGTAGCATTGCTGGTTAAAGAGGAGATTAACACAATAGTAAGGAAGGATATTAGCTCTGATGATGTGGAATCTGTATGGTTGGAGCTGAGAAATACCAAGGGGCAGAAAATGTTAAGTGGGAGTTGTATACAGGCCCCCAAACAGTAATGCCAAGGTTGGGGATGGCATTAAACGGAAAATTAGAGACGCGTGCAATAAGGGCACAGCAGTTATCATGGGTGACTTTAATCTACATACAGATTGGGCTAACCAAATTAGCAACAATACTGTGAGGAGGAATTCCTGGAGTGTATACGGGATGGTTTCCTGGACCAATATGTCGAGGAACCAACTAGAGATCAGGCCATCTTAGACTGGGTATTATGTAATGAGAGGGGATTAATTAGCAATCTTTTTGTGCGAGGCCCCTTGGGGCGGAGCGATCATAATATGATAGAATTCTTCATTAAGATCGAGAGTGAAGCATTTGACTCAGACTAGGGTCCTGAATTTAAATAAAGGAAACTACGATGGTATGAGGCGTGAGTTGGGTAGGATGGATTGGGGAATGTTACTTAAAGGGTTGACGGTGGATAGGCAATGGCAAACATTTAAAGATCGCATGGATGAACTACAGAATTTGTTCATCCCTGTTTGGCATAAAAATAAAACAGCCAGGGAAATTAGGGATAGCATAAGATCCAAGGAGAGGACATATAAATTAGCCAGAAAAAGCAGCAATCCTGAGGATTGGGAGCAGTTTAGGATTCAGCAAAGGAGAACAAAGGGATTAATTAAGAGGGGGAAAATAGAGTATAAGAGTAAGCTTGCAGGGAACATAAAAACTGACTTTAAAAGCTTCTGTAGATATGTGAAGAGAATAAGATTGGTGAAGTCAAGCATAGGTCCCTTGCCGTCAGAATCAGGGGAATCTATAATGGGGAACAAAGAAATGGTAAATCAATTAAATACATACTTTGGTTCTGTCTTCACAAAGGAGGACACAAATAACCTCCCAGAGATGTCGGGGAACATAGGGGCTAATGAGAGGGAGGAACTGAATGAAATCAGTATTTGTAGGGAAATGGTGTTAAGGAAATTGACGGGATTGAAGGCCGATAAATCCCCAGGGCCTGATAATCTACATCCTAGGGTACTTAAGGAAGTGGCCTTAGAAATAGTAGATGCATTGCTGGTCATCTTCCAAAATTCTATAGATTCTTGAACAGTTCCCATGGATTGGAGTGTAGCTAATGTTACCCCACTATTCAAAGAAGGTGGTAGAGAGAAAACAGGGAATTATAGACCGGTAAGCCTGACCTCGGTAGTGGGGGAAAATGCTAGAGTCCATTATAAAAGATGTAATAGCAGAGCACTTGGAAAACTGTGACCGGATCAGACAAAGTCAACATGGATTTACAAAATGTAAATCGTGCTTGACTAATCTACTGGATTTTTTTGAGGATGTAACTGGTAGAATAGATAAGGGAGAACCAGTGGATGTAGTGTATTTGGACTTTCAGAAGGCTTTCGATAAGGTCCCGCATAAGAGATTAAAGTTAAAGCACATGGGATTGGGTGCAAGGTACTGACTTGGATAGAGGACTGGCTGGCAGACAGGAAGCAAAGAGTTGGAATAAACAGCTCTTTTTCCGAGTGGCAGGCAGTGACTAGTGGGGTACCGCAGGGATCGGTGCTAGGACCCCAGCTATTCACAATATATATTAATGATCTAGACGAGGGAACTAGATGTAATATCTCCAAGTTTGCAGATGACACAAAGCTGGGTGAGCGTGTGTGTTGTGAGGAGGATGCTGAGAAACTCCAGGATGATTTGGACAGGTTGGGTGATTGGGCAGATGTATGGCAGATGCAGTATAATGTGGATAAATGCGAGGTTATCCACTTTGGTGGCAAAAACAGGAAGGCAGATTATTATCTGAACGGCAATAGATTGGGAGAAGGGGAAGTGCAACGAGACCTGGGTGTCCTTGTGCACCAGTCGCTGATGGTGAGCATGCAGGTGCTGCAGGCGGTTAAGAAGGCAAATGGTATGTTGGCCTTCGTAGCGAGAGGATTCGAGTACAGGAACAAGGATGTCCTGCTGCAGTTGTCCAGGGCCTTGGTGAGACCATACCTTGAGTATTGTGTGCAGTTTTGGTCGCCTTATCTGAGGAAGGATGTTCTTGCCATGGAGGGAGTGCAGCGAAGATTCACCAGGCTGATACCTGGGATGGCAGGAATGACGTATGAGGAGAGATTGGGTTGATTGGGCTTATACTCACTGGAGTTTAGAAGAATGAGGGGATCTCATTGAAACTTATAAAATTTTAACAGGACTAGACAGACTAGATGCAGGAAGGATGTTCCCGATGGCAGGGGAGTCCAGAACCAGGGGTCACAATCTAAGGATAAGGGGTAAGCCATTTAGGACAGAGATGAGGAATTTCTTCACCCAGAGAGTGGTGAACCTGTGGAATTCTCTACCACAGAAGGCAGTTGAGGCCAATTCATTAAATATATTCAAGAAGGAGTTAGATATATTTCTTAAGGCTCAAGGGATCTGGGGAGAAGGCAGGGACAGGGTACTGAGTTTGGATGATCAGCCATGATCTCATTGAATGGCGGAGCAGGCTCGAGGGGCCGAATGGCCTACTCCTGCTCCTATCTTCTATGTTTCTAACCTTGAGACACAGGCATGGCTAGAATAGTGGACACCAGTTTACCCATTAAGGCATTATTTTGGAGGCAATGTCCAAACTGACTTTTTTATTGCATGAGAAAAATACCCACATCACTACTGCGGTGTTTTAGTTCTTCGCTTACATTTAGTGGATTCTATATAATCAGTGTGTGGGTCCTGATGCAAGTTATGTAAGATTTGTGATTAATGAAACTACACATCTTCACCTGTCTCTGCTGGGAGTTGCACAGATATGCAAAGTGCTGACTTCTCCACCTTACTGTACAGTGTAGAATTGTTAATACATTAAAGTATTGGAACCACCTCACAATCTAGTATGGCTCTAGCATTTCCTGCTCCTAACCACTCCAGTGACCCCTACTGCAAGATGCATCTGTGCAAACATTAGGTGAGAACTGGTTTGAGACGCTCTCTTGAGATGCTTGCAAGCACTGTCTATGCTCTCGGAGAATGGCAGGTACCCCAGTCAGTGCCTCGAGCAGGGGAAGAATGTGAGATGGAAATGAAACCTAGTACACTGTCAGAATCAAACAGATGTTGGGCACATGTTGTGGTGAAAGACTTTGTCTTGAAATGCTTAGTGAGTGATTCTGAAGTATTGATTGGCATTCATGGGTATGGTAGTGCAGTAGCTAGGTTACTGGACTAGTAATCCACTGGTCTGGATTAATAATCCAGAGAACATGAGTTGAAATCCCATCAGATGTTAACGGCATTTACAGTAAAGCTGTCGGATTGTCGTAGAATCCCAACTTGGTTCATGTCCTTAAGGGAAGGAAACCTGCTGCCTTTACCCAGTGCGGTCTATATGTGACTCCAGTCCCCACAGTAAAGTGGTTAACTCTCTCCTCCCCTCTAAAATGGCGTGGCAAACTATTCAATTGTATAAAACTCCAACGCAGCGGTTCAAGAAGACGACCCACCATCATCGTCTTAGGCAATTGGGGAAGGATAATAAATGTTGGCATTGGGAATGAAAGAAATATTTTCTTTTGTCGACGAGGTTGCATGGTGGTAATGTTAGTGGACTCGTAATCCAAAGGCCTGGACTAATGATCCGGAGAAAGAGGAAAAAAGACTTGCATTTAAAGAGCACCTTTCATGACCACCGGATGTCCCAAAGTGCTTTACAGCCAAAGAAGTACACTGTTGTAATGTGGGAAACGTGGCAGCCAATTTGCGCACAGCAAGGTCCCACAAACAGCAATGTGATAATGACCAGATAATCTGTTTTTTGTTATGTTGGTTGAGGGATAAATATTGGCCAGGACACCGGGGATAACTCACCTGCTCCTCTTCGAAATAGTGCCATGGGATCTTGTATGTCCACCTGAGAGCAGACGGGCCTCGGTTTAACGTCTCATCTGAAAGACGGCACCTCCGACAGTGCAGCACTCCCTCAGCACTGCCCTGGAGTGTCAGCCTAGCTTTGAGGCACGAGTTCAAATCTCACCTCCGACAGTGCAGCACTCCCTCAGCACTGCCCTGGAGTGTCAGCCTAGCTTTGAGGCACGAGTTCAAATCTCACCTCTGCAGCTGGGGAATTTAATTTCAGTTAATTGAATAAATTTGGAATAAAAGGATAGCATCTGTAATGGTGGCCATGGAACTATCGGATTGTTGTAAAAACCCATCCGGTTCATTAATGACCTTTTTAGGGAAGGCAATCTGCTGTTCTGACCTGGTCTGGCCTATATGTTACTCCAGACCGACAGCAATGTGGTTGACTCTTAGCTGCTCTCTGAAATGGCAAGACCACCTGGCATCAATCTCGGCATCAGATTCGGACATGACTAAGGCACACCCAGCCCAGTCGACCCTGCAAAATCCTGCTCACTAACATCTGGGGACTTGTGCCACAATTGGGAGAGCTGTCCCACAGACTAGTTGAGCAACAGCCTGACATAGTCATACTCACAGAATCATACCTTTCATTAAACGTCCCAGACTCCTCCATCACCATCCCTGGAACACCACTTGGAAGAAGCACTGAAGGCAGCAAGGGCACAAAATGTACTTTTGGGTGGGGGACTTCAATGTCCATCAAGAGTGGCTCAGTAGCAGCACTGCTGGCAGAGTCATGAAGAAAATGACTACGAAACTGAGCTTACGGCAGGTGGTGAGAACCAACACAAAGAAAAAACCTTCTTGACCTCGTCCTCACCAATCTACCTGTCGCAGATGCATCTGTCCGTGACAGTATTGGTAGGAACGACCACCGTATAGTCCATGTGGAGACGAAGTCCCGTCTTCACGTTGAGGACATCCTCCATCGTGTTGTAAGGCACTACTAACATAGAAACATAGAAGATAGGAGCAGGAGTAGGCCATTTGGCCCTTCGAGCCTGCTCTGCCATTCAATGAGATCATGGCTGATCATCCAAATTCAGTACCCTGTCCCTGCCTTCTCCCCGTATCCCTTGATCCCTTTAGCCTTAAGAAATATATCCAACTCCGTCTTGAATATATTTAATGAACTGGCCTCCACTGCCCTCTGTGGCAGAGAATTCCACAGGTTCACCACTCTCTGGGTGACGAAATTACTCCTCATTTCAGTCCTAAATGGCTTACCCCTTATCCTTAGACTATGACCCCTGGTTCTGGACACCCCGGCCATCAGAAACACCCTTCCTGCATCTAGTCTGTCCAGGCCTGACAGAATTTTATAGGTTTCCATGAGATCCCCTCTCAATCTTCTAAACTCCAGTGAGTATAAGCCCAATCGACACAATCTCTCCTCATACGTCATTCCTGCCATCCCAGGTATCAGCCTGGTGAATCTTCGCTGCACTCCTTCCATGGCAAGAACGTCCTTCCTCAGGTAAGGCGACCAAAACTGCTCGAGGTGCGGTCTCACCAAGGCCCTGCACAACTGTAGCAAGACTTCCTTGTTCCTGTACTCGAACCTCTTGCTACGAAGGCCAACATACCATTTGCCTTCTTAACCGCCTGCTGCACCTGCATGCTTACCTTCAGCGACTGGTGCACAAGAACACCCAGGTCTCTCTGCACTTCCCCTTCTCCCAATCTATTGCCATTCAAATAATCTGCCTTCCTGTTTTTGCCACCAAAGTGGATAACCTCACATTTATCCACATTATAGTGCATTTGCCATGTTTCTGCCCAATCACCCAACCTGTCCAAATCGTACTGGAGTTTCACGACCTCCTCACAGCATACCCTCCCACCCAGCTTTGTGTCGTCTGCAAATTTGGAGATATTACATCCAATTCCCTCGTCCAGATCATTAATATATATTGTGAACAGCTGGGGTCCTAGGACCGATCCTTGCGGTACCCGACTAGCCACTGCCTGCCACTCGGAAAACGACCCGTTTATTCCAACTCTTTGCTTTCTGTCCGCCAACCAGTTCTCTATCCAAGTTAATAACCTTGCCCCCAATCCCATGTGCCTTAATTTTGAACGCTAATCTCTTAGGTGGGACCTTATCGAAAGCCTTCTGAAAGTCCAAATACACCACATCCACTGGTTCTCCCTTATCTATTTTACCAGTTACATCCTCTCAATTCCAGTAGATTAGTCAAGCATGATTTACCTTTTGTAAATCCATGTTGACTTTGTCCGATCCTGTCACTGTTTTCCAAGTGCTCTGCTATTACATCTTTTATAATGGACTCTAGCATTTTCCCCACTACCAGTGTCAGGCTTACTGGTCTATAATTCCCCGTTTTCTCTCTACCACCTTTTTTGAACTGTGGGGTAACATTAGCTACCCTCCAATCAATGGGTACTGTTCCAGAGTCTATAGAGTTCTGGAAGATGACCAGCAATGCATCTACTATTTCTAGGGCCACTTCCTTAAGTACCCTAGGATGTAGACCATCAGGCCCTGGGGATTTATCGGCCTTCAGTCCCATCAATTTTCCTAACACCATTTCCCTACAAAAACTGATTTCTTTCAGTTCCACCCTATGTTCCCTGGCATCTCTGGGAGGTTATTTGTGTCCTCCTTTGTGAAGACGGATCCAAAATATGTATTTAGTTGGGCTGCCATTTCTTTGTTCCCCATTATAAATTCCCCTGATTCTGACTGCAAGGGACTGACGCTTAACTTCACCAATCTTTTTCTCTTCACATATCTATAAAAGCTTTTACAGTCAGTTTTTATGTTCCCTGAAAGCTTACACTCATATTCTATTTTCCCTTTCTTAATTAATCCCTTTGTCCTCCTTTGTTCCCAATCCTCAGGATTATTGCTTTTTCTGGCCAATTTATATGCCCTCTCCTTGGATCTTATGCTATCCCTAATTTCCCATGTTCGCCACGGTTGAGTCACTTTTTTTATGCCAAACTAGGATGAACCAATTCTGTAGCTCATCCATTCGGTCTTTGAATGTTTGCCATTGCCTATCCACCGTCAACTACTGTGCTAAATGGGATAGATCTAGCAGCTCAAAACTGGGCAGCCATGAGGCGCTGTGGGCCATCAGCAGCAGAAGAATTGTATTCCACCGCAATCTGTAACCTCGTGGCCCAGCATATCCCTCACTTTACCATTACCATCAAGCTAGGGGACCAACCCTGGTTCAGTGAAGAGTGTGGAAGAAGCAGCACCAAGTGTACCTAAATATGAGGTGCCAACCTGGTGAAGCTACAACACCGGCCTGCTGCTGCTGCTTCTTAGGCAGTCCCTCGGGAACTGAGGATGACTTGCTTCCACACTTAAAAATGAGTTCGCAGGTGACTGATTAGTCTAATGCGGGACCCACAGTCAGTGTCACAGGTGAGGCAGACAGTGGTTGAAGGGGTGGGTGGCTGGGGTGCTTGGGTTGACGTGCGTTGGCTTCTGCTTGCTCCCGGCGAAGAGACTCGGTGTTCGGCGCCTTCCCGGATGCGTCTCCTCCGCTTTGTGTGGTCTTGGGCCAGGGATTCCCAGGTGTCGGTGGGGATGTTACACTTTTTCAAGGCGGCTTTGAGGGTGTCCTTGAAGCGTTTCCTCTGCCCACCTGGGGCTCTCTTGCCGTGTCGGAGCTCCGAGTAGAGCGCTTGTTTTGGGAGTCTCGTATCGGGCATGCGGACAATGTGACCCATCCATCGGAGCTGATCAAGCGTGGTCAAAGCTTCGATGCTGGGGATGTTGGCCTGAGCGAGAACACTGACGGTGCGCCTATCCTGCCAATGGATTTGCAGGATCTTGCGGAGGCAGCGTTGGTGGTATATCTCCAGTGCTTTGAGGTGCCTGCTGTACATGGCCCATGTCTCTGAGGCATAAAGCAGGGTGGGTATCACTGCTGCTCTGTAGACCATGAGCTTAGTGCCGGGTTTGAGGTCCTGGTCTTCAAACACTCTCTTCCTCAGGCGACCGAAGGCCTTGTCGTGGATTTTGATAATTGGGGGGCAGTACTGTGTGGCGGTGGCAGGCTGGTAGAGGACCTTTGTCTTACGGATGTTTAGTGTAAGGCCCATGCTCTCGTATGCTTCGGTGAAGGTGTTGACGATGGTTTGGAGTTCGACCGTCGAGTGAGCACAGACACGAGCGTCGTCTGCATACTGTCATTCAACGACAGAGGATGGGACGACCTTGGATCTGGACTGGAGGCGACAAAGGTTGAACAGTTTCCTGTTTGTTCTGTAAATTAGCTTCACTCCAGTGGGGAGCTTACTGAGGGTGAGATGGAGCATTGCAGCAAGGAAGATAGAGAAGAGCGTTGGTGCGATGACACAGCTTTGCTTGACCCCGGTTCGTACATGATTTGGGTCTGTGGTGTAACCGTTGGTCAGGATCACGGCTTGCATGTCATCGTGAAGCAGGCGGAGGATGGTGACGAGCTTTTGAGGGCAGCCGAATTTGAGGAGGACACTCCATAATCCCTCAGTTGACAGTGTCAAAGGCCTTTGTGAGATCAAAGAAGGCCATTGTGCAGTGGTTGGTGCTGTTCCCTGCATTTCTCTTGTAATTGACGTGCGGTGAAGATCATGTCCATTGTGCCTCAGTGGGCAGAATCCGCATTGCGACTCTGGGAGGAGCTCTTCGGCGACTGGGAGAAGGTGATTGAGGAGGATTCTTGCGATGACTTTCCCTGTGGCAGACAGCAGGGAAACTCCTCTAATTACCGCAATCGGACTTGTCACCTTTTCTTGAAGATGGTCACAATTATGGCGTCTGAGATCCCCTGGCATGCTCTCCTCCTTCCAGATAAGAGAAATGAGTTCATGAATTCGCGCCAGAGTGCTTCTCCGCCATGCTTTAGTGCCTCGGCGGGGATTCCATCTGCTCCTGAGGCTTTGTTCTTCAGTTGTCGGATGGCCTTTTCAACCTCATGCCGGGCTGGGGTTGTGCTGAGATGGTGGCGGGTAGCATGCTGTGGGATGGAGTCGAGGACACTTGTGTTGAAGACAGAGTCGTGGTTAAGGAGATCTTCGAAGTGCTCCTTCCAGCGGGCACTGACTGCCTCTCTGTCCTTGATGAGTACCCCTCCGTTCTTGGCCCGCAGTGGGGTAGGGCCTTGGGTGCTAGGGACGTAGATAGTCTTGACTGTGCTAAAGAATCCACGCACGTCATGGTTGTCGGCTAGCTGCTGGATCTCCTGCGCTTTTTCCACCCACGACCTGTTCTTTAGGTCGCGAGTTTTTTGTTGGACCTCGGCCTTCAAGCGTCTGTAGAGCTGCTTTCTTGAGTTGTGTTGCTGTTTCCAGATCAGGAATGCCTTGCGCTTGCGGCTTATTAGCTCCTGGATCTCCTGGTCGTTCTCGTCGAACCAGTCTTGGTGTTTCCTGGTCGAGTGACCGAGCGTCTCTTCACAGGTGCTAATTATGGAGGCCTTGAGTGCAGACCAGACGCTGTGGGCACTCTGTGTCTCTGCATCACTGGGAGTCGTCAGGTTGTTTGTGAGGCACAGGCTGAATAGGGCTTTCTTAGCAGGGTCTTTGAGTGCTCCAACATTGATTTCCCTGCAGCATAGTTTCTGTTGCTGCCACTGTTTTGTGGCTACATTGATGGAGATGATGGAACTGATTAGGTGGTGGTCTGTCCAGCAGTTGGCGGCTCCTGTCATGGCACGCATGATGCGGACGTCCTTGTGGTTCCGCGCTTGGACGATGACGTAGTCCAATAAGCCAGTGCTTGGAGCGAGGGTGCTGCCATGAAGTCTTATACTTGTCTCTGACGGAACAAGGTGTTGGTTATGACCAGGCCATGTTCTAAGCATTTCGACAGAAGGAGGGTACTGTTGGAGTTGGATTTCCCTACCCGCTCTCTGCCGATCACACCTCCCCAGCGGTCTGTGTCCTTTCCAACTCTGGCGTTAAAGTCGCCAAGGAGGATCAGCTTGTCACCCGTTGGGACTCGGGACAGGGATTGTTCAATGCTGGAGTAGAATTCCTCTTGTCTCGTCTGTGGCTTCCAGTGTTGGGGCGTACGCACTGATGATCGTAGCGCACTGGTTCCGGGCTAGCGTGAGCCGAAGAGCCATGAGGCGCTCATTTATACCACTAGGAGAGTCTGAGACGCCCAACCAGTTCATTTTTTATGGCGAAGCCTACCCCATGGAGGCGGCGTTCTTCTCCAGATTTGCCTTTCCATAAGTTGTAGCCACCACCTTGCTCCTTGAGCTGGCCTTCCCCTGCCCGCCAGGTCTCACTTAGGGCGGCAATGTCAATGTCTGAGCTCCCGGGCAACGATGGCAGTACGGCGTTCCGGTCTGTCACTGTTGGGGTTGTCCATGAGGGCCCTGATGTTCCAGGTCCCGAACTTCATTTTGAAGGGTGGAAGATGCCTGTGCGTGAATTCTTTTGACGTGGGGTGGCCGCTGCACACCAGCTACCACACGGGCTTGACAGAGCAAGGTCTTGGTCCAATGGCAAGGGGATCCAAGGCGATTGGAGACCAGGCTCTGCTACAACGGCCTAGCTCACTCGCTCACTCACTCACTCACTCTCTCACTCCTCCGCCCTCCTTCCCGTAGGTCCTCGTTGCGTGGGATGCATTGTGGTTCTCCCAACCGCGCTGTTGGCCCGTGCCGCACCTTCCCTGGGCCACGACCCCGCTGCTAATCCACGCTGCACCACTCCTGGGCCTTGACCTTGCTGCTGGGCTCGTCCTGGGTCCCGGCCTCAGACATGAATGATATTGTCTCTCTCTGGATCAAATTAGCACTGATATTCTCGCGATCCCTGGCCCCAAACTCCACTCGCGATCCACTAGTCACTAGTCTAGTGGAGAAGCGTAGTCTTGACGGCGGAGGTTTCTGGGAATTTGGGAGCTAAGTTTAAGTGACGAGCCGGTGCTCCGAACAAAACAGCATGCATGCTAAACAGCAGAAGCAGCATGATAGACAGTTAAGCAATCCCACAACCAACGGATCAGATCAAAGCTCTGCAGTCCTACCACATCAGTCATTAATGGTGGTGGACAATTAAACAACTAATGGGGGGAGGAGGCGGCTCCATGAACAGTGACAGGATCGGACAAAGTGAACATGGATTTACAAAAGGTAAATCATGCTTGACTAATCTACTGGTATTTTTTGAGGATGTAACTGGTAGAATAGATAAGGGAGAACCAGTGGATGTGGTGTATTTGGACTTTCAGAAGGCTTTCGATAAGGTCCCGCATAAGAGATTAGCGTGCAAAGTTAAAGCACGTGGGATTGGGGGTAAGGTACTGACTTGGATAGAAAACTGGTCGGCAGACAGGAAGCGAAGAGTTGGAATAAACGGGTCTTTTTCCGAGTGGCAGGCATTGACTAGTGGGGTACCGCAGGGATCGGTGCTAGGACCCCAGTTATTCACTATATATTAATGATCTAGATGAGGGAACTAGATGTAATATCTCCAAGTTTGCAGATGACACAAAGCTGGGTGGGTGTGTGCTGTGATGAGGATGCAGAGAAACTCTATGATTTGGACAGGTTAGGTGATTGGGCAGATGCAGTATAATGTGGATAAATGCGAGGTTATCCACTTTGGTGGCAGAAACAGGAAGGCAGATTATTATCTGAACGGCAATAGATTGGGAGAAGGGGAAGTGCAACGAGACCTGGGTGTCCTTGTGTACCAGTCGCTGAAGGTAAGCATGCAGGTGCAGCAGGCGGTTAAGAAGGCAAATGGTATGTTGGCCTTCATAGAGAGAGGATTCGAGTACAGGAACAAGGATGTCTTGCTGCAGTTGTACAGGGCCTTGGTGAGACCACACCTTGAGTATTGTGTGCAGTTTTGGTCACCTTACCTGAGGAAGGATGTTTTTGCCATGGAGGGAGTGCAGCGAAGATTCACCAGACTGATACCTGGGATGGCAGGAATGACGTATGAAAAGATTTCTCTACCACAGAAGGCAGTTGAGGCCAATTCATTAAATATATTCAAGAAGGAGTTAGATATATATCTTAAGGCTCAAGGGATATAGGGAGAAAGGGACAGGGTACTGAATTTGGATGATAAGCCATGATCTCATTAAAAGGCGGAACAGGCTCGAGGGGCCGAATGGCCTACTCCTGCTCCTATCTTCTATGTTTCTATGAACATCCCCATCCTCAATGATGGCGGAGCCCAGCATGTGAGCGCAAAAGACAAGTGGATGATCCATCTCTGCCTAATCCTACTCCTGAGATCCCCACCATTACAGGAGCCAGTCTTCAACCAATTCGATTCACTCCACGTGATATCTAGAAACAGCTGAGCACACTGGATACAGCAGAGGCTGTGGGCCCCGACAAACGTCCCAGCTGCGTGCAGAAGATGTATTCTAGAACTAGCCGTGCCTCCAGCCATGCTTTTCCAGTATAGGTACAGCACTGGCATCTACCCGACAAAGTGAAATATTGCTCAGGTATGTCCTGTCCACAAACGCAGGACAAACCCAACCTGGTCCCATCAACCTACTCTGAATCATCAGCAAATGATGGAAGGGGCCATTGACTATCGAGGTACTTGCTCACCAATAATCTGCTCACTGATGCTCAGTTTAGGTTCAGCCAAGACCACTCTGCTCCAGTCCTCCGTATAGCCTTGGTCCAAACATGGAAAAAGGAGCTGAATTCCAGAGGTGACGTGCGAGTCTCAAATACTGCCTTGATGTCAAGAGCAGTCAGTGTGGAATCAAGGAGCCCCAGTAAAATTGAAGTCACTAGGAATGGGGGGTGGGGGATTCTCTGCTGGCTGGAATCATGTCTAGCACAAAGAAAGATGGTTGTTGGAGGCCAATCATCTCTGCCCCAGGACATCGCTGTAGCAGTTCCTCAGGGCAATGTCCTAGGCCCAACCATCTTCAGCTGCTTCATCAATGACCGTTCTTCCATCATAAGATCAGAAGTGGGGATGTTTGCTGCTGATTGCAGTGTTCAGTTCCATTTGCAACTCCTCAAATAATGAAGCAGTCCATGCCCACATGCAGCAGCAAGACCTGGACAACATTCAAGACCAGCCACTTATCACATTGGGCTGATAAGTGACAAGTAACATTTGTGCCAGGCAATGACAATCTCCAACAAGAGAGAATCTAACCACCTCCCCATGACCTTCAGTGGCGTTACCATTGTCTAATCGCCCCACCATCAACATCCATTGATTAGAAACTTAACTGGACTAGCCACAAATACTGTGGCAAAAAGAGCAGGTCTGAGGCCGGGTATTCTGGGGCGAGTGTCTCACCTCCTGACTCCCTAAAGCCTTACACTATCTACAAGGCACAAGTCAGGAGTGTGTGGAATACTCTCCACTTGCCTGGATGAGTGCTGCTCCAACACCACTTAAGAAGCTCAACACTATCCAGAACAAAGCAGCCTGCTAAATTGGCACCCCATCCACCACCTTAAACATTCACTCCCTCCACCACTGGCGCACTGCAGCTGCAGTGTGTACCATCTATGGAAGGCAGAGGAAGCAAAGGCTAGAAAATAGACAATGAAGGAGTTTGGCAGTGCTTACTGGTATATACTTCAATGCAAGGAGTCTAGTGCTGAAGGCACAGAGACACGTGGAAGTATGCTATAGCTATTGCTGAAACATGGCTTAAAGAAGGGCAGGAATGGCAGCTCAACATTCCTGGTTACAGGATTTTCCGATAAGATGGGGGGGGGGGGGGGGGATAAAAAAAAAGGACGATGGGGTCGCAATAGTGGTTAAGAAAACAATTACAGCTGTGAGGCGGGATATGCTAGAAGGATTATCAAATGAGGTCATATGGGTTGAACTGAAGAACAAAAAAGGGGCAATCACAATGCTGGGCGTGTACTATAGAGCCCCAAACAGTCAGGGAGATAGGACAGTAATAGGGGATTTCAACTACCCTAATATTAATTGGGATAGAATAAAAGGAATAGAGGGCGCAGAGTTCTTAATGCTTTCAGGAGAACTTTTTTAGCCAGTATGTAACAAGCCCAACAAGAGAGGGGGCAGTTCTGGACTTAGTTTTAGGGAATGAAGTTGGGCAGGTGGAACTTTTACACCTGGTCTATCTCTGTCCTTTTCCATAACTATACTAAATCTAACTGAATTATGATCACTAACACCAAAATGCCCTCCCACTGATACCCCATCTGTGCCGTAAATTTCAATGCACCAACTCACCAAGGCTTCTTCGACAGCACCTCCCAAATGTACAACCTCTACCATCTAGAAGGACAAAGGCAATGGCATTGCCATTGTCTAATTCCCCACCAACATCCAGAGGGGGGCCACCATTGACCAGAAAACTGGACCAGCCACACACACACTGTGGCTACAAGAGCAGGCCAGAAGCTGGGAACGCCACCACTTCCAAGTCACACACCATCCTTACTGGGAAATATATCTCCATTCCTTCCTTGTCACTGGGTCAAAATCCTGGAACTTCCAACCTAACAGCACTGTGGGCGTACCTTCACCACACACACTCCAGTGGTTCTAGAATGCGGCTCACCACATTCTCGAGGGCAATTATGGATGGGCAATAAATGTTGGCTTTGCCAGCGACGCCCACGTCCCGTGAATTATTATTTTTTTTAAAAGTAACGGTGCAATTTTATGTTTTGATTTATTGCACCACTTTTCGTTTCAGTATTTTGGCACAACAATCAACATTTTATTGCTTGTGTACACGCAAACCTTGGACCAAGAGTAGTTTCCCAGAAGAATGATAGCATATGGGTGTTGCAGACAGTATTTTATTAAGCAGTGTCAGTTGGAACAAAGATCACCTACTTTATAGAAACATAGAAGATGATAGGAGCAGGAGTAGGCCATTCGGCCCTTCGAGCCTGCTCCGCCATTCAACGAGATCATGGCTGATCATCCAAACCTTAGCACCCGGTCCCTACACCGACAACCATCCCACCCAAGCCCTATCCCCGTAACCCCACGTATTTAATCCCCCCTAACACTAAGGGCCAATTTTTATCATGGCCAATCATCCTAACCCGCACATCTTTGGACTGTGGGAGGAAGCCGGAGCACCCGGAGGAAACCCACGCAAACACGGGGAGAATGTGCAAACTCCACACAGACAGTCACCCGAGGCCGGATTTGAACCCGGGTCCCTGGCGCTGTGAGGCAACAGTGCTAACCACTATGCCACCGTGCTGCCTAGCAAGCCACTCGGTTGCATCAAACCGCTACGAAAGACAATAAGCACGGACTGCAGCGGTTCAAGGCGGCGGCGGCCTGTCACCACCTTCTCATGGGCAATTATGAATGGGCAATAAATGCTGGCCTTGCCAGCAACACCCACATCCCATTAATGAAAAAAAAATATGCTGAAACATGCCATGACATACACCACTTAATCAGGGAACAGCAGGTCAGTTGTATCTTTGAGCCACAGACTAGCAAGGCCCAGAAATGTCTCGTGGCCAACTGATTCTCGAGATGTGCTCAGGTATGGCAACAGTAGGGCGCCACAACTGGCCTCACTGCCCCTATGCTAGGAAAGAAAAACAAAGTCAGACAAAAATTCTGCTCCCAGCCCCCGGTGACGTTTACTGGAAGCATGCATGAGTGGCAGGTGAGGGTATGGTTAGTTGATTAATACCAAGACTCACCAAGAATTGGCATTTATATAGAAATTACAATATGGAAACAGGTAATTTAGTCTAACCGGTCCAGAATGGTGTTTATCCTTCACACAACTTGTATTTATATAGTGCCTTTAACATAGTAAAATGTCCCAAGGCGCTTCACAAGAGTATTAACAAACAAAATTTGACACCGAGTCACATAAGGAGATTTTAGGGCAGATGACCAAAAGCTTGGTCAAAGAGACAGGTTTCAAGGAGCGTCTTTCCGAGAGGTACAGCGGCGGAGAGGTTTAGGGAGAGAACTCCAGAGCTTAGGGTCTTGGCAGCTGAACAAGTAATAGTCCCAATTCCACGTGCATGCTCACATCTCTTTATTCCGCTTTCCTTCAGCCGCCTATCCAACTTATTCTTGCATCATGACAAGTTCGTTGCTTCATCATTAACATTACACAGCCTCACAACCACTGTGTAAAAAAGTTTCTCATGCTCTCTGGGTAAGGTACGAGAGAGTCACTGCCCAGGAAACGTCCGTCAGTCACAGCATTTAGGAGAGAAGTAAAAAAGAGAAAATTAAGGGGGGGGGGGGGGGGAAAAAAAAGAGGGCGCACAGGGAAACATAGAAAATAGGAGGAGTAGGCCATTCGGCCCTTCGAGCCTGCTCCGCCATTCAACGAGATCATGGCTGATCATCCAAACCCTAGCACCCGGTCCCTACACCGACAGCCATCCCACCCAAGCCCTATCCCCGTAACCCCACGTATTTAATCCCCCCTAACACTAAGGGCCAATTTTTATCATGGCCAATCAACCTAACCCGCACATCTTTGGATACATACACAGAAACTAAATTTTATGTAAATAAGGGTGACAATGGAGTTCAACAATTAGGCAAAGGAAAGCCAATATGGAGAAAATACACCTTAATCCTGTCTGGTGGTTTTTCAACTAAATAAAAAGAGCAAAATACATTGAGATCTAAAATCTTGCTATACCACTAATAATAATGCTATACAAGCAAACTTCAAGCAGCAGATTAGCAGATTCAAACAACCCATCGTCAGTGTCAGCCAGTGGCTCAGTTGGTAGCACCCATGCCTCCGTGTCAGAAGGTCGTGGGTTCAAGTTCCCACTCGAGACTTGAGCACAAAAATCTAGGCTGACGCTGCAGTGCTGAGGGAGTGCTGCACTGTTGGAAGTGTCGTCTTTTGGATGAGACGTTAAACCGAGGCCCTGTCTGCTCTCCCAGCTGGATGCAAAAGATCCCATGGCACTATTTCAAAGAGGAGCAGGGGAGTAATCCCCAATTTGCAACTATCTTCAGCCAGAAGTGCCGAGTGGATGATCCATCTCGGCCTCCTCTCGAGGTCCCCAGCATCACAGATGCCAGTCTTCAGGCCATTCAATTCACTCCACGTGATGTCAAGAAATGGCTGAAGACACTGGATACTGCAAAGGCTATGGGCCCTGACAACATTCCGGCAATAGTACTGAAGACTTGTGCTCCAGAACTAGCTGCGCCCCCAGCCAAGCTGTTCCAATACAGCTACAACACTGGCATCTACCCGGAAATGTGGAAAATTGCCCAAGTATGTCCTGTCCACAAAAAGCAGGACAAATCCGACCCAGCCAATTACCGTCCCATCAGTCTACTCTCAATCATCAGCAAAGTGATGGAAGGTGTCGTCGACAGTGCTATCAAGCGGCACTTACTCAGCAATAACCTACTAACTGACGCCCAGTTTGGGTTCCGCCAGGGCCACTCGGCTCCTGATCTCACTACAGCCTTGGTCCAAACATGGACAAAAGAGAGGAGAGTGACTGCCCTTGACATCAAGGAGCCCTAGCAAAACTGAAGTCAATGGGAATCGAGGGGAAAACTCTCCATTGGTTGGAATCATACCTAGCACAAAGGAAGTTGGCTGTGGTTGTTGGAGGTCATTCATCTCAATCACATGACATCACTGCAGGAGTTCCTCAGGGCAGTGTCCTAGGCCCAACCATCTTCGGCTGTTTCATCAATGACCTTCCCTCCATCATAAGGTCAGAAGTGGGGATGTTCGCTGATTGCGCACTGTTCAGCACCATTTGAGACTCGTCAGATACTCACGCAGTCCGTGTCCATATGCAGCAAGACCTGGACAACATTCAGACTTGGGCTGACAAGTGGCAAGTAACATTCGCACCACACAAGTGCCAGGCAATGACCATCTCCAACAAGCGAGACTCTAACCATCTCCCCTTGACATTCAATGGCATTACCATCGCTGAATCCCCCACCATCAACATCCTGGGGGTTACAATTGATCAGAAACTGAACCAGCCATATAAATACTGTGGCTACAAGAGCAGGCCAGAGGCTGGGAATTCTGCGGCGAGTGTCTCACCTCCTGACTCCCCAAAGCCCTTCCACCATCTACAAGGCACAAGTCAGGAGTGTGATGGAATACTCTCCACTTGCCTGATTGCACACTACTGCTCAAAATGGGTGTAGTGGGTCCCACTTTATGAATATGCATTGAACTCCCAAGAGTAGGATTATTGACTGCAGTGTTTTGTAATGAAACTGTTTTAAAACTTTAAGTCTGTGGTTTATAGTTTTTAAGGTTGCTGTGGTGTACCAAGGCCTTTCTGGTGCAGAGTGACTGTTGGTAAACCATTTAACTGGTGTAACTAGTGGGATTGATTTAATTTAAATCCAATTAATTAAAGGGGATACTAGCATCTAAAATTGGGCAGAGGGTGTCCATAACTAACAATAAAAAATTTAATTAATTACATAGAATGGAGCAGGTGATGTGTTACTGTTGCGTGATGTGGGAGCCGGTGAACCCCATTGAGGCTCACGGTGATTACGTCTGTGACAAGTGTCTGCTGCTACAGGAACTCCAGCTCCGTGTTGATGAGCTGGAGTCTGAGCTTCAGACACTGCAACACATCAGGGAGGGGGAGAAGTACCTGGACTCTGTATCAGGAGGTGGTCACACCTATGAAGTTAAGTAATTCAGATGTAGCCCATGGTCAGGGACAGGACAGTGTGACTACGAGTGAGGCAGGTACGGGGATCCAGGAGGTAGAGCTGGAGGAGCCGCAGCCCTTGCTCTTGACTAACAGGTTCGAGGTTCTTACTCCCTGTGGGGACAGGAGCAGGGACTGCAGGGAGGATGAGCAACCTGGCCACAGCACCGTAGAACGGGGGGCCATTCAAGAGGGGGGAGTAAATAGAAATGTTGTAGTGGTAGGGGATAGTATTAGGGGGATAGATAGAGTTCTCTGCAGCCGAGAGAGAGAGTCCCGAAGGCTGTGTTAAGGACATCTCCTCTGGGCTGGAAAGAAACTTGCAGTGGGAGGGGGTGGATCCAGTTGTCGTGGTCCATGTTGGTACAAACGACGTAGATAGGACTAGGAAGCCGGTTCTGTTAAAGGAGTATGAGCAGCTAGGGGTCAAATTAAAAAACAGAACCTCAAGGGTAATAATCTACCTGAGCCATGAGCGAATTTGGCTAGGACAAATAAAATTAGAGAGTTAAATGCGTGGCTCAAAGACTGGTGTGGGAGAAATGGGTTTTGCTTCCTGGGACACTGGCACCAGTACTGGGGCAGGAGGGAGCTGTTCCGTTGGGACGGGCTTCACTTGGCCAGTGCTGGGACTAGAGTCCTGGCGGATCATATAACTAGGGCTGTAGAGAGGGCTTTAAACCTAACTAGTGGGGGGGGAGGTTCCTATAGAGCAAATAATAAGAATGACAACAGAGAAGGTCATAGACTTAGGTAGCAGTGGGGAAATTAAAAACCAGAGCGTGTCAGGAAGGGGCAGAAGGTATGGAGTAAAAGGTAAAGTAATAAAAAGGGCAAAAGCAGGAACTAAGTGTCACAAAACATCTTTGAAAGTTGTCTATCTGAATGCACGTAGCATTCGTAACAAAATAGACGAGTTAATGGCACAAATAACTACATAATGGGTATGACCTTGTGGCCATTACAGAAACATGGCTGCAGGGTGACGATGCCTGGGAATTAAACATACCAGGTTATTTAACGATCAGGAAGGACAGGAAGGAAGTGGAGGTGGGGTGGCTATGTTAATAAAGGAAGGAATCACTGTAATACAGAGAAATGATATTGGGTCAAAAGATCAGGATAATGAAACAGTTTAGGTGGAGGTAAGGAATAAGGGGAAAAAAACACTAGTGGGCGTAGTCTATAGGCCTCCGAACAGTTGCAACTCTGGACGGAGTATCAATCAGGAAATAGTTGAGGCTTGTAATAAAGGAGCATCTATAATTATGGGGGATTTTAACTATCATATTAATTGGACAAATCAAATTGGGCAGGGCTGCCTTGAGGATGAGTTCATTGAGTGTATTAGGGATGGGTTTCTTGAGCAGTATGTAACTGAACCGACCAGGGGGCAAGCAACCTTAGATCTGGTCCTGTGTAACGAGACGGGATTAATTAAAAATGTCTTAGTAAAGGATCCCCTTGGAATGAGTGACCATAACGTGGTTGAATTCCATATTCAATTAGAGGGTGAGAAGGTTGGATCTCAAACAAGCGTGCTAAGCTTGAATAAAGGAGACTATGAAGGTATGAGAGCGGAATTGAGTAGAGTGGATTGGGAAAATAGATTAAAGGGTAAGACGATACATGATCAGTGGTGTACATTTAAGGAGTTATTTTACAACTTCCAAAAAAAATATATTCCACTGAGAAGAAAAGGGTGTAAAAGAAAAGACAGCCATCCGTGGCTAAGTAAAGAAATTCAGGATAGTATTCGACTAAAAACAAGGGCATATAAGGTAGCCAAATCTAGTGGGAGGATAGAGGATTGGGAAAACTTTAAAAGACAGCAAAAAATAACAAAAAGATTGATTAAGGGAAGATAGATTATGAAAGTAAATTAGCAAAAAATATAAATACAGATAGTAAGAGTTTTTATAGTTATATAAAAAGAAAAAGGGTGGCTAAAGTAAATGTTGGTCCCTTAGAGGATGAGACCAGGAAATTAATGGTGGGAAATATGGAGATGGCAAAAACACTGAGTGAATATTTTGTATCAGTCTTTACAGTAGAAGACACTAAGAATATCCCAACACTGGACAAACAGGGGGCTATAGGGGGGGAGGAGCTAAACACGATCAAAATCACTAAGGAAGTGGTACTCAGTAAAATAATGGGACTCAAGGCGGATAAATCACCTGGACCTGATGGCTTACATCCTAGGGTCTTGAGGGAAGTGGCGGTAGGGATTGTGGATGCATTGGTAATAATTTTCCAAAACTCCCTGGACTCGGCAAAGGTCCCGGCAGACTGGAAAACTGCTAATGTAACGCCCTTATTTAAAAAGGGCAGTAGACAGAAGGCTGGAAACTATAGACCGGTTAGCCTCGCATCTGTGGTAGGTAAAATATTGGAGTCCATTATTAAGGAGACAGTAACAGGACATTTGGATAATCATAATTTAATAGGACAAAGTCAGCATGGTTTTATGAAGGGGAAGTCATGTTTGACAAATTTGCTGGAGTTCTTTGAGGAAGTAACATATAGGGTGGATAAAGGGGAACCAGTGGACGTAGTGTATTTAGACTTCCAAAAGGCATTTGACAAGGTGCCACACAAGATTATTGCTTAAGATAAAAAATCACGGGATTGGGGGTAATATTCTGGCATGGATAGAGGATTGGCTATCTAACAAGGCAGAGAGTTGGGATAAATGGTTCATTCTCAGACTGGCAATCAGTAACTAGTGGTGTTCCGCAGGGGTCAGTGCTGGGTCCCCAACTCTTTACAATCTATATTAACGATTTGGAGGAGGGGACCGAGTGTAACATATCAAAGTTTGCAGATGATACTAAGATGGGAGGGAAAGTAGTGAGTGAGGAAGACATAAAAAACCTGCAAGGGGACATAGACAGGCTAAGTAAGTGGGCAGAGATTTGGCAGATGGAATACAATACTGGAAAGTGTGAGGTTATGCACTTTGGCAGGAAAAATCGTAGAGCAAGTTATTATCTTAATGGCAAGAAACTGGAAAGTACTGAAGTACAAAGGGATCTGGGGGTCCTGGTGCACGAAACTCAAAAGGTTAGTATGCAGGTGCAGCAAGTGATTAAGAAGGCCAATGGAATGTTGGCTTTCATTGCTAGGGGGATAGAATATAAAGATAGGGAGGTGTTGTACAAGGTATTGGTGAGACCGCACCTGGAATACTGCATACAGTTTTGGTGTCCATACTTAAGACAAGACATACTTGCTCTCGAGTCAGTACAAAGAAGGTTCACTCGGTTAATCCCGGGGATGAGGGGATGGACATATGAGGAGAGGTTGAGTAGATTGGGACTCTACTCATTGGAGTTCGGAAGAATGAGAGGCGATATTATTGAAACATATAAGATTGTGAAGGGGTTGGATCGGGTGGATGCGGGGAGGATGTTCCCGATGATGGGTGAAAATAGAACTAGGGGGCATAGTCTTAGAATAAGGGGCTGCTCTTTCAAAACTGAGATGAGGAGGGACTACTTCACGCAGAGGGTGGTAGGTCCATGGAATATGCTGCCCCAAAAAGCTGTAGAAGCTACATTATTACATAAATTTAAAACAGAAATAGACAGTTTCCTAGAAGTAAAGGGAATTAAAGGTTACGGGGAGCGGGCAGGAATTTGGACATGAGTCTAGGTTCGGATCGGTCATGGCCCTGTGGGTAGCGGAGCGGGCCCAGGGGCCGTGTAGCCTGATCCTGCTCCTATTTCGTGTGTCTAATTCTGTTAGATTCAGGAGATCGTTCTGTGATAGTAGATTGGCGGTTAGGATCAGATCAGCCATGATCTTATTGAATGGCGGAGCAGGCTCGAGGGGCCGATTGGCCTACTCCTGCTCCTATTTCTTATGTTATGTACTATTTGGGTTACAGAAGTAACCATGAATGCAGTATTGTTTTCAGCTCTAGCTTTTGCATTATAATGTGCATTTCTCACTTCTGTAATTTTTATTTTTATTAAATTTATTTCTAATGGGGTACTACTCAATATCTGAGGGAACACGATTAGTAAACAGAAACTGGATTAAACCAGGGGTGCAGGTTGTTGGTGTACGTGTGTACAGCAGGGTAGGAGATGGTCTCGAGCCTGCTGTTTCTCCAACAAGTTGGTTCCCATTCCTGCTGTTCTTTTCTGCCTCCAGGTGTCACTGACACAGGCCCAGGAACAAGTAGCCTGACTGCCTCCCTAATCAGGAGTAGGAGGGAGACCATTTTTGTGCACATAAAGCTAGGCTGACACTCCAGTGCAGTGCTGAGGGAGTGCTGCACTGTCGGAGGTGCCGTCTTTCGGGATGAGACGTTAAACCAAGGCCCCGCCTGCGCTCTCGGGTGGACGTTCAAGATCCCATGGCACTATTTTGAAGAAGAGCAGGGGAGTTATCACCGGTGTCCTGGCCAATATTTATCCCTCAACCAACATAACAAACGGATTATCTGGTCATTATCACATTGCTGTTTGTGGGACTTTGCTGTGCACAAATTGGCTGCCACATTTCCCTACATAACAGTGACTCCACTTCAAAAGTACTTCATTGGTTGTAAAGCGCTTTGAGACGTCCAGTGGTCGTGAAAGGTGCTATATAAATGCAAGCCTTTCTTAGAGAAAGGATGCAATTGAACTTGATTTTACGCATGTACAGCTTCAGTATCAGGACAATAGAATAAACTATCTCCCCAAATTTCAGGCATGGTCTCATCCCTGTGAAAGACAGTTATAGTGTCTGCAATACGAGAGTTAGGAATCTTCCACTCATTCATGAAGGAACTAATGTAATTGTTGCAAAATAGCAATCCTGTCTTTATTGACTGTCCATTCCTGTTTTTCATAGACTACTTATACTTCACCTTTAAAAAGACTTCTGATCATACACTTACTCCTGCAGTTCTACTGTGGACTGCATTCTCCAGATGTTGCAGTGGTGGCCAATGTACTGGTTTGGTTTGGAGACTCTTGCCTGTGGTGATGGGGTTTCTGCATATGGCAGATGCCCAGCTGGCTGGGTGTCTCCAGAACATTACAAATTGTGTAATCTCCCTGAAGCTTTCATTGCTTTCCCTTCCTAGTGTTTTTAATATTTGTGTTCCATGTGATGAAAGGCCTGGCTTTGTTGTAAGTTAGATAACATGAGTGGGGAAGTAGTTTTTCTTGGGCAGCTATGATCAATGGTAACCCAGGATTCAGCCCCGGAACTTCTGCTGTAAATTCAGTCATTTCTTTTCGTGAAACTATTTTGGTGAAACTGGGAAACTACGTAACAGCAGAGGAGCACCCTAGCCTCGATGCCTTAGCACCCATTTGTTGCTGGACTGCCACCTTCACCTTCAAGAAAAATATGACATGCAGCTTTGGCACATTGAAAGAGTGTATTTAAAGGTGTAATGGTTTAAATTGTACCTCTGTGTGGTAGTTTCCAATGTGGGTTTGTGCAATAGTTGATTTACCCCACAGAAAAAGTGAGGAGCACAGATACCTACATCTTGCTCCTGAAACCAATAAACTTTATTTCTTGTTTCAGGTCGTTTCTCTCTCCACAGATGCTGCCTGACCTGCTGAGTATTTCCAGCATTTTCTGTTTTTATTTCAGATTTCCAGCATCTGCAGTATTTTGCTTTTGTAAACTTTATTTCTCAATTGAAACTAAGTACTCAGTGACTCTCTAGCATCAGTCAGCAACCTCCCTCTACGTAGCTTGTGCCTTTGATTTTTCTGGAGGATGTCTTCGCACACCTGACTGAAACCATGGGTCTGAGATGGCAAGGAAGTCCCTCTTTTTACATACAGCCAGAAAATGTTAGATTTTGTGATAACCAAGACTGTAGCCTTTGCAGATCAAGTATAGTGCTAGACCATAAGATGATAAAGCAATATTATAGATTATAGTACATTTATTAAAAAAAAACTAAGATGCCAAACATTCTAAAGCAGTTTAGAGGCGGTTCTGAATTTTCTGCAGAATGTTTAGTATGAGTTTCAGCTTCAAATCTGGCACATCATAAAGTCAACCAGTCTGCAATTTATCTTGAGTTTATTTTTGAGAAACCAAGGTCAAAAGCCTTTATGCAGCGCACCACCTGATGCTGAGAAGATAAGACCAGTTAACTCTAAGTAGTGATTTTCTATGATGCAAAACTTGTGCTGTTGAATGATGATGAGACAGGAGGAGGTGGGGGGGGTGGGTGGAGGAGAGAAAGATTACTTATTTTAATAAAAGGGGGTCTAGCAGCCATTCCAGAGCAGTGAAAACCTTCTGGGAATTGACTGTCCAAATGCCTGAAGATTGTCAGAGGAGTGAAAGATGGGGGTATAGGGAGGTAGAAGAGTTTATTGCATGGTGTATTGGGAGCTTGAGGTATGGGAGGAAAGTTCAGAGGAATACCAGCCATATTAGTGATTGTAAAATAGAGATGTGACTGGAGGTTAGAGGGGAGAGAATCACCTGTTGGAATAGACTTGTATTAAAAGCATCCATTTATACCAAGACATTAAAAAAAACTCATTAAAAATTGAATATAAACATTTGAGACTGGTGGCTTATGAAAGTGAACCACACATTGGCACTAGCTTCATAACTCAAGTGCTACAGGTGCAAGTAATGTGTACCCAGCTGCAAATGGTTCTTACTTCCATGGGGGAGGGGTTGAGAAGTTAGAACAGGATGCTGTTGCACATTTTGCAGTGGCCAAGTGAGCACCGTATTGACTGGAAGCAGGATTCACACATCTTAAGTGGAGAGAAACCGAGTTAACATTTCAGTTAACTCTAATCCTCTCCACAGATGCTGCCTGACCTGCTGAGCATTTCCAACATTTTTTGTTTTTATTTCACATTTCCAGCATCTGCAGTATTTTGCTTTTGTTTCCACATCTTAAGCTGCAGGGGTGCATGGCCTGGTGAGACTAGAGCGAAAATAAAACAACATCCTTACCCAAAAAGACTTTGACTGTTTTGTAGTTATGGCTGAATACACCTGTTAGACTTGCCACACAATGCACCAGTTTGCAAATGGCTTGCTAGCCAATATTCTCATGCAATGCCTTTCACATCACAACAGCCATTTCTGTTAGTCAGTGACACTATAGACAAAATGGCCACTATTTGAATGCACCTGTACAACTGTTAATGCATACACAAAATATTCCATTTCACAAAATGGAAAAATTGTTCCAACCTTCAGACTGAACTGTCTTTGCTCCTTGAGTAATAAGTTTATGAATTGTTCACTGAGGAACTAGGTCCATTTCTAGCAAATATCAATTCTCAAATTGAAGGTGGGTCTTTTCAGACTGAATAATCCACTCCTGAAGATAAATTGATAGGCAACTACATTATCACCAATACCAACTTAAAAATAGGATAAGAAAGTGAGTGTCCATCAAAAGATGTAATGACTGGGTACAACCAGAGGCAAAGGTTTATTTAAACATACTATCCTGCTCAAAGTTCATGATTTGGATTCTGGAGTTTGTCTTTGGGTCTGGATCCATGCACATGAACTCCATAGCCTGCCATGATTGGGCCCAATACTAATGTTAGCAATGGTGGAAGTATGACTACCCTGTGAATTCAAGAAATGGAAGTGTTTAAGTGGAGATGTAATGTCTGGGGAGATGTGTAGCTTATATTTCAGGATAAACAACAGTGATGTGACTAAAAATAACATCAAAAACTGTTTTCCACCTCAATGTGAAGAAAACAAAAGGAGGAAAAAAATTACGAGTTTAAAAAAAAAAGTAAGTTGAACAGAGTAACAAACTGATTTAGTGGTCTCTGAACTAAATCGCCAGTGTCCCAACTAGTGTAGCGACCAGGCTTCAACATGGTTTCTGAAAAGATGGACCAAGAGCAGAACATTTCCAGAGTTCATATTGTATAACCACTCAAACTGCTATCCTTTAATTAAAATTTATTCTGAACTTTAAGCAGCACAAGTCATCTCATTTTTGACTCCACATCTAAACATTTCTATTTCCTCACTTCACAGGAAAGTGATACTTATTCTTCCAGTAGCAGCTAACATTACCCCCAACCTCAAAATAGGGCAGAGTTCCTGTTATCTTTATGGCAAATTGGATTTTGCCTTTTTTTTTTCAAACCTGTTTGTTATTCCAGATTAGGTTTTTGTGCCAACAATAAACTGGCAGGCTGGGACTAGTCTCAGCATTGATTTTAGAGTGTTGGCCGATATACAGAGGTAAGATTGTTATGTACAATCTCAAACATTACAGGCCATTGAGAAAAGATAACTCCTTGCAACACTCAAGCGTCCAGGTGTTCCATTTCACTTGCACAGTAGGGACTTGGCTAAGGCAGATGCTGGAGCACCTCCTCGTACATTCAAGCATAGGCATACACCTCCTGGGTAGTAACGTTGATGGCTCAATGGGCCGAACCCTCGTTTCCCAGATTTAAGGGGTCGGGGGCATCTCTCACCCTCTGCTGCAAGAAGTTGTCCATTTTTAAACCACCTTGGCTTCAGAAGCTTAACTGGAGAAAGTGAGCCCAAGTTTATTTAAGTTGCAATTGGTTGTACATGCCAAAAACTCTGTACTTCAGCAGTGAAGGAATTGGATATTCATTGTTTTCTGTTCCCTGTTCGGTTAAAGTATATGGAGATATATTTTGAGATGAAGGATGCTTTAATCTCCCAAATGTATCCGCTCAGCAGTCTTGGCTGCCAGAAAAAAACCCTCGAGAGCAAGTAAATAAACAATTCCGAGCCTGTCATGAATTTCTTTGGTCTACAGTAGCTGTTCTCTCTGGCTCAGTGTCACTCTTGTAAGCCAACCTTGCGCACTTTACAATCAGAGGTATGTCTTTACCGCCCTTTGATCAGCTCTGCTCAGTGCTGGGAAAACCTGCTCTGTCAGACACTTCCCCCTCTTCCTCCCACTCCCTCCTCCTCCCTGTTGAGGATTGACCTACTGAGTTGCCAATCAAAGTTAGTACCTTGAATGAAATGCCATCCACGTTAATATTGGGATTTATGCTCCTCTGTGCCTTGTTCAGTCTAGTACTCTGCTGGAAATATTGAATGAAAACCCGTTCTACCTTAACGGCAAGAAATACCTTGTGCTTTAACAAACCTGCCTCTCAGCAATCTGATATCTCGTCCCTCTGGTATCCCCACCATTCTAAATGGCTTGTGTATCTCAGAATTAACCTTTTTTAATAACAACAGAAAATGCTGGAAAAACTCAGCAAGTCAGGCAACATCCGTGGAGAGAAATTTGAGTTGACGTTTCGGGTTTGACCCTTCTTCAAAACTGGAGAGAAAAGGAACTAGATCGAAGGCAGGGCTGCGATCGGACAAAAGAATAAAAGAACCAAAAGAAGTAAAAGAGATTAGAAGCTAGACGAGATGGTAATAGGCTGTGATTAGGTGTAAAGTGTACTGGCAGGGTAAAAGATAGCTGCCAGGTGTGAGAGAGAAACAAAAGGAAAGGGGGGGGGGAAGGAAAGGAGTGGAAAAATATAAGTGAAAATGAAATAGGGGCCGAGGTTATGATCTGAAATTGTTGAACTCAATATTGAGACCGGAAGGCTGCAGAGTGCCTAATCGGAAGATGAGGTGCTGTTCCTCGAGTTTACGTTGAGCTTCCGTGGAACAGTACAAGAGGCCAAGGACGGTGAGGTCCGAGTGGGAATGGAGCGGTGAATTGAAATGACAGGCGACCGGAAGCTCGGGGTCACCCTTACGGACTGAACGGAGGTGTTCCGCAAAGCGGTCACCCAATCTGCGTTTGGTCTCCCCAATGTAGAGGAGACCGCATTGTGAGCAGCGAATACAGTATACTAGATTGCGAGAAGTACAAGTAAATCGCTGTTTCACCTGGAAGGGGTGTTTGGGGCCCTGGACAGTGGGGAGGGGGGAGGTATAGGGGCAGGTGTTACATCTCCTCCGCTTGCACGGGAAGGTGCCAGGCGAAGGGGAAGGGCTGTTTGGGGTGATAGAGGAGTGGACTAGGGTGTCTCGGAGAGAGCGGTCCCTGCGGAATGCTGAAAGGGGAGGGGAGGGGAAGATACGTTTGGTGGTGGGATCACTTTGGAGGTAGCGGAAATGCCGGAGGATGATCCGTTGAATGTGGAGGCTGGTGGGGTGAAAGGTGAGGACAAGGGGAACCCTATCGTGGTTCCGGGAGGGAGGGGCAGGGGTGAGGGCAGAGGTGCGGGAGATAGAACTGACACGGTCGAGGGCGGTGTCAACCACGGTAGAGGGGAATCCTCGGTTGCGGAAAAAGGAAGACATGTCTGAAGCACTGGTGTGGAAGGTGGCATCGTCGGAGCAGATACGGCGGAGGCGGAGAAACTGGGAGAATGGAATAGAGTCCTTACAGGAAGCGGGGTGGGAGGAAGTGTAGTCCAGGTAGCTGTGGGAGTCAGTGGGCTTGTAGTAAATATTGGTCGATAACCTATCCCCAGAGATAAAACTGAAACAAATATTTAGAGAAATATTGTATGAATGAAAACCAAATACCTTCAAGGTATATAATGGTACAAGTTCCCTTTCCCTCAACAACAAATTTAATTGTAGAGTAAACTGCTCCGGAGTGAATATTTATCTCCATGGCTTGTTAAAGTAAAAAATAAAATTTTGCTATTGGCTGCTATGTGCAAACTAAAAACTCAATCTCCAGCTCCATACAGTAGACAGAGATAATGTGTTAAAGCAACAGTTTTGTGTAGGGAGGGAATGGAAGGAGAAGGGATAAATAATTCAATATATTGTTGGGGGCGGGGGTAACACTTGGCATGGTTTTTTTTTTTACAAGCGGTGCTTTTTCATGTACAATTGATCACAAATGCGAATAACCCGACGTGACTTAAAATCTGTCCTGGCAATAACTCAGCTGAAAAATATAATGGTAAAGTGTAATCCAGTGATTTCTAAAGTAGGTGAGTAGTTCTGACTTTCATGCTTGGTCTAGTTAGAAGTGTGGAACAATCTTCAAAATTGGCACCAATTTCAATTGTGGAAATTTTTTTTTTAACAAAGCTTGTCCTATTATACTCATGAACTATTTCCCCCCCGCCACTGACCAGATGTAATATTCTTCACAGGCAATAGCCTATAACCATCTTAAATGTATAGCAAGTATTTTTTAACACCCACTGCACTGAACAAAGATAAAGTTTCCAGTATAAATTCCAAGCACACCGTGCAATTTTATGCAGCGTTAAAGGGCAGGCAAAATCAAATGAGTTCTGTATTCCACGCAAGTGGTTATATTTAAGAACATGAAATAAGATGACCAAAACCATCTCTATGCCAATAACTATGCCAGAAATGCTACCATTTTCTTTGTGTCTTCTTGGCATGTGCCTGGGAAAAATTAGCTCAATGATGTTCCTTAATCAGCTGCTACTAGAATTCCAAGATGACCAAAATCTGATTATCCTCCTTTTATGGGGAAGGGCACGGAAAGGAAGAAATAAGCAGCGCTTTTCACGATTAAATTTGTTCCAAGTTGCTGCACTTGGTGGTGAGATTGGAACCAAATCTGTCCTTGAGCGAAGCATTTTCTCTGTGGCAGTCTTGATAATCGAAGGGGCATTGCAGGTCTGCTAAAAGTCAGGACACTATTGATTAACCAGCCAGGCTTACTCATTAATTGACCTTGAGGGGCGGGGTGGGGCATGCCTGTCTATTGGGATGGAATTCTTCCTACTCTGCTACCGATAACCCTGAAAACCAGAGCCTTATTGAGTGGGATAGTCTTAGCTAAACAATTAGTTGTGTAGCTTTAGCCTGTTAAGCAGATGTGAGTAGGGCAGATTCCCAAGTCTTGGCTCTTCTCAGTTAGTGGCAAAGTTCTCTGGAAGTATGTACTGTAAGTGGAGTGTGTCCCTACTGGGAGAGCATGCACTTTATTTAGTATGTAAATGGGAACTGCTTATGTGGATTTTTCAGTAGTTTTGGTTTGGAGACTTCCAAGGATGATGGGTTTCCATGAGAGTTGAATACATAGACCAAAAAAATTATGAACAGCCTGTGGCGATGCTCCTCTCTACATTGATGCGTAGCCTCCAACTGTGCATCTTCCAGAACTAAAAGAAAATCAGGGATGTGAATCTGCATTCAACACACTCCACTGGAAAAACTTGCTGGAGCCTCTTCACACTTGACTATGCAACTTGGTTGCATACTATAAGAGCCACAAACTGCATAACAAGTGTACATTCATTTATTTATATTTTAAGCTGCAGATACTAATCGATATTGGTGTTCTACTTTAGGAATTATCCACTATTAATACAACAGTGCTAATAACAGTCCTTACCAAACCTCTAGGTCCATAAAATTCAAACCAGACTAACCAGTGAGTAGGCAATATTGATGCAAATAGAAACTGTTGTATGGGCTTTATGGTGCAGGTTGCTAGCCTTGCCGGTTATAGTTTGGACACTGGCATTCAAAAGTACATTTTCTGTAAACTTCTTATAGAATTTATTCCATTTGTGTAAAAATAAATATGGAGTTTTTCACAGGCATATATGTTAGTTCCCATCAGCTATCCTATTTTTACACACAGTTGGAACTCTCTAGTTTTCCAGCAATGGGGTCATCAGAGCCAGGCAAGGACAGGATCAGGCTTGTGCTCCTTATAAGACTGCTTCCAGCAAGAGTGACGAGGACTTCATTATTAATCCCTATTCTCAAGGACACTAAGCTCGTGCCCCATCCCTGTCTCCTGCTGAGATTGTGTAACTCGGCAAACATGAAAGATCAAACCCTGGACCTTCCTCATCTGTATGGCTTGTTACGATATCATTTGGTACACTTACTTTGTGGTTCATGGAGGACCCTAAGGAGTCTTAACTCTGCAGAAAGTCTATTTTTAGTTTTCCTTTTTAACAGGGTGGGAGAAAATAAACTTTAAGGCTATTAATGTTAAAATAACTCACTTGCAACAGTTGTACATGCAGTTTAAAGGGGAAGGATGAATCCCCACAGTAATCACTAATCTAAATTTTAAAAACTTGGATAATCTGAAATATTTTAAACATGTTCTAAACCGTGTTGTTGAACGATTGGATAAACCTCTAACAGATATTTGGCATCGCACAACTGCTTGAGGCATATTCTCTACTTGCAGTTATATCAGATTTCAAAGAGCATTAACTATTGGATGCTACAGTTTTACTGTATCAAACATGCATTCATCCAAATACAGAGACGCTTTTTTAGGCAGCAAACCGAAGTGTAATCGAATATAATAGAAAGCTTGCAAATGTGTGGGAAAAACAAATTTTGAAAATACACAGCAGTCCGCACCTTGAGAACAGACTAGTTATGATAGTTCAAGATTGAATCCTTCAGAACATGGAAATGAAGCACAGCAGGCTAATTGCTCTGGTTCTTTACTCAATATTTTGGAATTAAAGCAGGTGGGGAATCTACTTTAAACAAATTTAAAACGGAAATCAAATTTCACATTCACAGGACTGAAATGTGAAAGAGAATGATTTTTTATTTGAAGTTAGGCACTGGAAAATTTTGATTCCAATTTTATCTTTGGGGGAGATATCCAATTAGTGCCACATGATCAGCCTGTACACTGTTAAACCGCAACTGTTAATCAAAATGCACACCTCAAACTGTGGTACACATGCAGGTGCAGTTTTAATCTCCTATCTCATGTGTTGAATACATATTGGTGGTATCAAAGCTTTGCACATATCAAACCTTTTGGCGCTTCAGGCATCTGTATGCTTGAGTAAGACATAACAGTAGCAAGGGTTTGAGAGTACAGGTGGGACCATCGAACTGGAAACAAAACTTTAAACCTGATATGTAAAGCATTGCAATCCATCTTAAATAAAATCTTTGGTACAGCCCTCATCTATAGCCATTATTTGGAACCATGATATCCAGCCTTAAGGTCGAAAATGTCAGAATTAGCCTTCAAAAGGGAATTGAATAAAGACTTGAAGAGAAAAATTTCAGGGATACGAGGGAAGAGCAGGGGAGTGAGACTAACTGGATTGTTCTTGGAACGAGTTGGTGCAGATTCGATGGGCCGAACATCCTCCTGTGCTGTTTCTATGATTGTCGGACAGCTCTATTGGCTTTGCTGCTCTGTGTTGACTGAAATTGTTCAAACTCAAAAAATGCAATTATGTGACTCGATTCTAATCTTTGGATAGGCAACCAGTTTCAACACTGGCACTACTGATTACTTGATGGGGGGAAAAACAACTTGATCAGTATTAAATATCAGGGAGGTAAACTTGGAACCAAGGGCTTCATGTGCTTGGAGAGTATAGATGGATAAAATATAATCAAGCTTGTACATTGTAACCAAAGCTGCACAAATCAACCTAACAGTTAAAAGCAGAAATTCCATTATGAAAATCTAATTATCTTAACCTTCAATGGCATCACCATTGTTGTGTCCCCCCACCTTCAATATCCTGACGGTCGCCATTGACCAGAAGCTGAACTAGAGCAGCCATATCAATGCAATAGCTGCAAGGGCAGGGCAAAGACTAGGGGTTAAAAATTGAGTAGCGCCCCAATTGAGGCGCTAGCGCCCCGGAAAGATTAGCGCCCCCGTGCCGGAAATTGAGTGGTTGCGCCCCAAGAGGGAAGCGGGGCGCCTCCCTCTTGAGGCGCTGCGAGTGAATATCGTGGCCCTACGTACCGCAGCGCCACACGCTGTGACACGTCGCGCCGCGGTATTGCAGGCCTTCCTCCCCTTCTTAAAGGGGAGGGGTCTTGTGCAGCGTGACCTGGGGCCCAGCTGGGCCCCCGGGGATCAGGAGTGCAGGCAAAAGAGCCCGGCACCCAAGAGAAGTGCCGGGCTCTTGGAGCGCAGTCGGCACTCCGGCAGGGGGGGGGGGGGGGTGGTTCAGGGGGACGGGAGCGCTGGCAGGCGGCCAGCAACAAAAATGGCCGCCCCACACCTCGCCTTTAAATTGCGCCTCCCCGCCGCAGGTACGCCCCCCTGACCCTGTCGGACATAGCGTCCAGCGGTAAATCGGGGCGCTCCTGAAGATCATGAGCGGGGCGCTGCGCACACCAATGACTTAATCGCCAGCATCGCAGGGCGCTACCGGTTAGTGCCACCACTAACCACCCGCTGAATTTTGCGGGAGGCGCGGGCAGTGCCGCGCCCTCTTAAGGCGCTAACGGGTGGCGCTACCAACTGAATTTTCCCCCCTAGGTATTTTATGATGAGTGGATCATCTGACCCCTCTAAGCCTATCCACTATCTACAAGGCTCAAGTCAGAAGTGCGATGAAATACTTGCCTGGGTTGGGTGGGTGCTATCACAGCAACACTCAAGAAGCTCAACACATCCAGGACAGAGCAGTATACTTGATTGCCCCTGCCACTTGTCTAATATCCCCACTCCCTCCACAAATCTACAGAATGCATTGCAGCAGCTCACCAAAGTTACTTCAACAGTGCCTACCTTGCGAAGGACAAGAGCAGCAATATTGTGGGAACGCGATCATACCCAATTCCCCCTCCAAGGTGTGTACCATGCTGACTTGGACATGTATTGCTGTTTCTTCATCATTGCTGAGTCAACATCCTGGAATTTCCTCCTGAACCCCATTTGTGGGAGTGTCCTCACCAGAAGGACTGCAGTCGTTCAAGGAGAAGGCCTACCACTTATTTTCAAGGCAGCTAGACGTGTTACCTAATAAATGTAGCCTTGCTAGCATTGCCCATGTTTTAAACATTTCTTTTAAATGCTCCCTGGAAAGAAACTATGAAAATCCACTCAATTGAAGTATCTTAATACTTTGAGGGCTTTGGACCCTGTTAAAGTTTAAGCATCACCAACAACAACAACCACTTCCATTTACATAGTGCCTTTAACATAGCAAAATGTCTCTACGTGCTTCACAGAAATGGAATAATAAAATTGACACAGCCAAAAAAGGAGCTATTAGGGGTGATTTAAAACAACATCCCGATACATACATCAGTTCTTTCTACCAAAGGTTTTAGTGAAAGGAATCTTCCATAAGCACATTGTACAGAGGTCAGAGTAGAAATAGAGAAGCTTTTATTTGACTGAAAAATACTTCCATTCCTACATTAAAACAGTAACAACACTTCAAAAAGTACTACTTTGGCTGTAAAGTGCTTTGAGTTCCTGAAAGGTGCTATACAAATGCAAGTCATAGAAAGATACAGCACAAAAGGAGGCCATTCGGCTCTGGTAGAGCTATCCAATTAGTCCCAATCCCCTGCTCGTTCCCCAAAGCCATGTAATTTTTTTCCTTTAAGTACTTTAAGTTTCAGGCAGTGCATTCCAGATCACCACAACTCGCTGCGTAAACATTTTTTTCCTCCTGGCACCTCTAGTTCTTTGGCCAATCACCTTAAATCTGTGTCCTCTGGTTACTTTTTCCCCCCCTCTTTCCTTCTCTCTTCTGCTTAAGCAATGAATACCACCAGGCAGTACTCCATTGGAAATTTGTGTTGCTCGGCAAAGGGCACAATAGATTGCTCCTGATTATGTCACTTTGTACGTGAGTCACCATACCATTCGTTTTTTTTTAAAAAACTGATCAGGTTTCACTGTTAAGCCTGAGCTAACCTATGATGGAGAATAGAAGATGCAGATTTCATTTCATGAGAGAAGCAGATAGCTTACAGAAACGATAATCTTTGGTTTGCAGGAGAAAGAGAGGTTGGTAAAAGCCAGAATCATTGATTTTTTTTTCTAACTTTGCTGGGCTGTAAGCAGCGAACTGTTATGGTGGCTCTAAAGAAGCTGATGGATTTTCCTAGCAGCTGATTCAGTGACTTCATAGTAGAAACACAAATGTCAACTTGGCGACTAAAATCAGTTGGGGATATTTTTTGAGTTGCCTCCATTTCTAACTGAATTCTAGTTTTGTAGAAGAACCTTTTCTAAATTTGACAATCTCACTGTACAATATTATCTCATGGCATTATCAAAATGGTTAGAATGGACTGGTATAGTTCAGAGGTGACTGGCTTTTAACCTTTCTCCCACAGCGAATTATGGTGGTTGTATGAACAGTTGGGTGTGAGGTTTTAAAACATTGCCCCTGCCTAACTATGTTGCCAAATTTTTTAAACAATTATTTGAAATCATTAGGTCCATTTTAAAATCCAATCTAATAGTCAGCCTCCTGAATGCTCTCATCTGATTTCCTTTGCCCTGTGGCATTTTCTATCTGGTGTGTTACTTGTCTTCATCTCTCTACTCCCTTGCTGCTTCCCCCCCCCCCCCCCCCCCCCGAGATTTGTATTCTCAGCAGTGTTTTTGAGTATAATATCCGTTTAATGGATGGATGTTTGCTGTGATATAAAAAGCCTCATTAAAAACTGCAACTAAAGTTCCTTTTGGGAGTCACATAAAAACAAAATTAAAATTGGGCACTAGTGTTTGAGGACAAATTATTGTTAATTTTGCATTAAATGCAATATTCAGTTATCCTGTGCTACTCCAAGGAAAGTACCTGCTTACTGCTTGTTTTGACAAGTGTGGTTGCCTTTGACTACGTGTCCCAGTATTGGACTTGGAGCAGGTTGATAACTGTCTGCACTCTCAGCTAGTGAAGAGATTTAAAAATCATGATACAAAGCTCTTGTGTGAGTTGCAGAGTTTTAATCCTCTTTTTAGTTTTGATAAATTTCTTAGGTTATGTTTTGAGAACTGCAACTTAATTGGTAAATTTTGCATTCTACTTTTGTGCACCAACTTCCTAAAGCTCGACACAGTTCTTATAAAATGCTTTGCATAGGTTACAATTCTTTTAATGTGAATAAATGGTTTGTCATAACATTTTATTTACTCATCTATGAAAAAGGTTTTAGTATATTTAGTAGAATGAGCATGGTTAATGGGGACTTAGTATTTTCCAAAAAAGGACAAAAAGGATAAAGAACCACATGCATGCAAACATTGGAATGTGTTCAGTGGAGCATCATATCTCTCCAAATTGAAACTAAAAACTTACCACTTGCCTGACTGCTACAATAACACCATCTACAACAAAGTGTCCCACCACACCCATGCCTAAGTTCTAGGAGCAACAACTTTATCCAGCACCAACGTACTTTGTGTTTTGCTTAAAGATTTTCGATAAATGTGTTATATTTTTATAAAATTGAGGGTGATAAGAAACATACTGATTCAGATCCCTGATATTCTGTTTAGCACAATGGTTTCCAGTTCACACTTTTTTATATATGTTTACTTGCACCACCACCTTTTGATGCCTTATCCTCCCCACCCCCCCCCCCCCCATTAAAACCATTACTCTACTCTTCTCTCCCTCTCTCTTTGGCTCTCCCCCCCCCCCCCCCTCCTCTCTCTCTCTCTCTGGCTCCCCTCTCCCTCTCTCTCTGGCTGCCCCCCCCCTCTCTCTCTGGCTCACCCCATTCTCTCTGGCTCCCCTCTCCCTCTCTCTTGCTACCCTCTCCCTCCCTCTCTCTTGCTCCCCTCTCCCTCATCTCTCTTGCTCCCCTCTCCCTCTCTCTCTCTGGCTCCCCCCCCCTCCCCTCTCTCTCTCTCTGGCTCCCCCCCTCTCTCTCTCTCTGGCTCCCCCCCTCTCTCTCTCTCTCTGGCTCCCCCTCTCGCTCTCTCTCTGCTCCCCCCCTCTCGCTCTCTCTCTGGCTCCCCTCCCCTCTCTCTCTCTGGCTCCCCTCCCCCTCTCTCTCTCTGGCTCACCCCTCTCTCTCTCTGGCTCACCCCTCTCTCTCTCTGGCTCCCCTCTCCCTCTCTCTCTGGCTGCCCCCCCGCTCTCTCTCTGGCTCCCTCTCCTCCCTCTCTCTTGCTCCCCTCTCCCTCTCTCTCTCTGGCTCCCCCCCCCTCCCTCTCTCTCTCTCTCTCTCTGGCTCCCCCCCTCTCTCTCTCTCTCTCTGGCTCCCCCCTCTCTCTCTCTCTCTCTCTCTCTGGCTCCCCCCCTCTCTCTCTCTCTCTCTCTCTCTGCTCCCCCCCTCTCGCTCTCTCTCTGGCTCCCCCCCCCTCTCGCTCTCTCTCTGGCTCCCCTCCCCTCTCTCTCTCTGGCTCCCCTCCCCCTCTCTCTGGCTCCCCTCCCCCTCTCTCTCTCTGGCTCCCCTCCCCCTCTCTCTCTCTGGCTCCCCTCCCCCTCTCTCTCTCTGGCTCCCCTCCCCCTCTCTCTCTCTGGCTCCCCTCCCCCTCTCTCTCTCTGGCTCCCCTCCCCTCTCTCTCTCTGGCTCCCCTCCCCCTCTCTCTCTCTGGCTCCCCTCCCCCTCTCTCTCTCTGGCTCCCCTCCCCCTCTCTCTCTCTGGCTCCCCTCCCCCTCTCTCTCTCTGGCTCCCCTCCCCCTCTCTCTCTCTGGCTCCCCTCCCCCTCTCTCTCTCTGGCTCCCCTCCCCCTCTCTCTCTCTGGCTCCCCTCCCCCTCTCTCTCTCTGGCTCCCCTCCCCCTCTCTCTCTCTGGCTCCCCTCCCCCTCTCTCTCTCTGGCTCCCCTCCCCCTCTCTCTCTCTGGCTCCCCTCCCCCTCTCTCTCTCTGGCTCCCCTCCCCCTCTCTCTCTCTGGCTCCCCTCCCCCCCTCTCTCTCTGGCTCCCTCCCCCTCTCTCTCTCTGGCTCCCCTCCCCTCTCTCTCTCTGGCTCCCCTCCCCCTCTCTCTCTCCTGCTCCCCTCCCCTCTCTCTCTCTGGCTCCCCTCCCCCTCTCTCTCTCTGGCTCCCCTCCCCCTCTCTCTCTCTGGCTCCCCTCCCCTCTCTCTCTCTGGCTCCCCTCCCCTCTCTCTCTCTGGCTCCCCTCCCCCTCTCTCTCTCTGGCTCCCCTCCCCCTCTCTCTCTCTGCTCCCTCCCCCTCTCTCTCTCTGGCTCCCCTCCCCCTCTCTCTCTCTGGCTCCCCTCCCCCTCTCTCTCTCTGGCTCCCCTCCCCCTCTCTCTCTCTGGCTCCCCTCCCCCTCTCTCTCTCTGGCTCCCCTCCCCCTCTCTCTCTCTGGCTCCCCTCCCCCTCTCTCTCTCTGGCTCCCCTCCCCCTCTCTCTCTCTGGCTCCCCTCCCCCTCTCTCTCTCTGGCTCCCCTCCCCCTCTCTCTCTCTGGCTCCCCTCCCCCTCTCTCTCTCTGGCTCCCCTCCCCCTCTCTCTCTCTGGCTCCCCTCCCCTCTCTCTCTCTGGCTCCCTCCCCCTCTCTCTCTCTGGCTCCCCTCCCCCTCTCTCTCTCTGGCTCCCCTCCCCCTCTCTCTCTCTGGCTCCCTCCCCTCTCTCTCTCTGGCTCCCCCCCCCTCTCTCTCTCTGGCTCCCCCCCTCTCTCTCTCTGGCTCCCCCCCCTCTCTCTCTCTGGCTCCCCCCCTCTCTCTCTCTCTCTGGCTCCCCCCTCTCTCTCTCTCTCTGGCTCCCCCCCTCTCTCTCTCTCTCTGCTCCCCCCCCTCTCTCTCTCTCTCTCTGGCTCCCCCCTCTCTCTCTCTCTCTCTGGCTCCCCCTCTCTCTCTCTCTCTCTCTCTCTGGCTCCCCCCTCTCTCTCTCTCTCTCTCTCTCTCTCTGGCTCCCCCCCTCTCTCTCTCTCTCTCTGGCTCCCCCCTCTCTCTCTACTCTCTCTGGCTCCCCTCTCTCTCTCTCTCTGGCTCCCCCCTCTCTCTCTCTCTCTCTCTCTCTCTCTGGCTCCCCCCCTCTCTCTCTCTGGCTCCCCCCCTCTCTCTCTCTCTCTGGCTCCCCCCCTCTCTCTCTCTCTCTCTGGCTCCCCCCCCTCTCTCTCTCTCTCTGGCTCCCCCCCTCTCTCTCTCTGGCTCCCCCCTCTCTCTCTCTCTCTGGCTCCCCCCCTCTCTCTCTCTCTCTGGCTCCCCCCCTCTCTCTCTCTCTCTGGCTCCCCCCCCTCTCTCTCTCTCTCTCTGGCTCCCCCCTCTCTCTCTCTCTCTCTGGCTCCCCCTCTCTCTCTCTCTCTCTCTCTCTGGCTCCCCCCCTCTCTCTCTCTCTCTCTCTCTCTCTCTGGCTCCCCCCTCTCTCTCTCTCTCTCTGGCTCCCCCCCTCTCTCTCTCTCTCTCTGGCTCCCCCTCTCTCTCTCTCTCTGGCTCCCCCCCTCTCTCTCTCTCTCTCTCTCTCTCTCTGGCTCCCCCCCTCTCTCTCTCTGGCTCCCCCCCTCTCTCTCTCTCTCTGGCTCCCCCCTCTCTCTCTCTCTCTCTGGCTCCCCCCCCCTCTCTCTCTCTCTCTGGCTCCCCCCCTCTCTCTCTCTCTCTCTGGCTCCCCCCTCTCTCTCTCTCTCTCTCTCTCTTGGCTCCCCCCCTCTCTCTCTCTCTCTCTCTCTCTGGCTCCCCCCCTCTCTCTCTCTCTCTCTCTCTCTGGCTCCCCCCCTCTCTCTCTCTCTCTCTGGCTCCCCCCCTCTCTCTCTCTCTCTCTCTGGCTCCCCCCCTCTCTCTCTCTCTCTCTGGCTCCCCCCCTCTCTCTCTCTCTCTGCTCCCCCTCTCTCTCTCTCTCTCTCTCTCTGGCGCTCCCCCCCCTCTCTCTCTCTCTGCTCCCCCCCCCTCTCTCTCTCTCTGGCTCCCCCCCCCCTCTCTCTCTCTCTCTGGCTCCCCCCCTCTCTCTCTCTCTCTCTGGCTCCCCCCCTCTCTCTCTCTCTCTGGCTCCCCCCTCTCTCTCTCTCTGGCTCCCCCCTCTCTCTCTCTCTCTGGCTCCCCCCCTCTCTCTCTCTCTCTGGCTCCCCCTCTCTCTCTCTCTCTCTCTCTCTCTGGCGCTCCCCCCCTCTCTCTCTCTCTGGCTCCCCCCCCTCTCTCTCTCTCTGGCTCCCCCCCCCTCTCTCTCTCTCTGGCTCCCCCCCCTCTCTCTCTGGCTCTCCCCCGCGCCCCCCCCCCTCTCTCTCTGGCTCTCCCCCGCCCTCTCTCTCTGGCTCTCCCCCGCCCTCTCTCTCTGGCTCCCCCCCCCTCTCTCCTGGCTCCCCCCCATCTCTCTGGCTCCCCCCCCCCCCTCTCAATTTTCAATTCAATTCAATTCAAATCGCTTTATTGGCATGATGACAAGGTACATCTTATGTTGCCAAAGCATCGAAAAACATTCATGGTTGAACACATAAACACAGATCTATCCATACAGTGTATAAACAGATATATCCCTGAGTGTATAAATATACATTCATATAATTTGTATATACTCTTTTCTTATATTTAGTGGTTGTCCCTCTGTTTATGGTAAGCTGTAACATAGTGTGCCGCTAAGGTTACCACAATTTCTCTCTTCCCCTAGTAGGTATGGGAGTTTTTGGTCGTCATTCAAATTTCTGAATTCCGGGCATATTTGTGAATTTTGGGTAGAAATTCTCCCTTATGCCCTGATATTTTCTACAAGCTGTGAGGAAGTGCATCTCTGTCTCCACCACTCCCTGACTGGCTCCCCCCTCTCTCTCTCTCTCTCTCTCTCTGGCTCCCCGCCTCTCTCTCTCTCTCTCTCTCTCTCTCTCTGGCTCCCCCGCCTCTCTCTCTCTCTCTCTCTCTCTCTCTCTCTCTCTGGCTCCCCCCCCCCCCCTCTCTCTCTCTGGCTCCCCCCCCCCCCTCTCTCTCTGGCTCCCCCCCCCCCTCTCTCTCTGGCTCCCCCCCCCCCCTCTCTCTCTCTCTCTCTCTCTGGCTCCATCCCTCCTCTCTCTCTGGCGACCCACCCCCCCCTCTCTCTCTGGCTCCCCCCCCCTCTCTCTCTGGCTACCCCCCCTCTCTTTCTCTGGCTCCTACCCCCCCCCTCTCTCTCTCTCTCTGGCTCTCCCCCACCCCGCCTCTCTCTGGCTTTCCTCTCTCGTGCTCTCATCGCTCTCCCTCCCCTCTCGCTGCGCTCTCTCACTCCCCCCTCTCGCTCGCAGCTCTCTCTTTCTCGCGCTCTCTCTCTCTCTGGCCTCTCTCTCTCTCTCTCTCTGCCTCTCTCTCTCTCTCTGGTCTCTCTCTCTCTCTCTCTCTCTCTGGCCTCTCTCTCTCTCTCTGGTCTCTCTCTCTCTCTGGTCTCTCTCAAATCAAATTCAAATTCAAATGCTTTATTGGCATGAAAGTTTACAGGGAACCATATTGCCAAAGCTTACATAACAAAAAAAGTACAGGTTTCCAACATTCTGTAGGTGTCAAACAATTTTGACCTTCGTTGGGTACAGACAGTATAATTTAAACAGTCGTTGACCCTCGTTGGGTACATTCAGTATTAATTTAAACAGTCGTTGGGTACATTCGGTATTGATTTAAACATTTTTTTTTAAGAGTATATATGCTATGGGTGTGCTCGTTAGTCACTCACTGTTCCTCAGGCTGTGACATGTTGTTACATATTGGGCACCAAGATATGGTCTGCCTCCTTCCCCCAGGACTATTCTTAATTTTGACAG